>NC_090930.1:1282132164-1282436688 GCF_040938575.1 Ambystoma mexicanum | reverse complement strand
GTGGGGGTAATAGGGGACATGAGTGGGTGCCTGCTGGATGCTGCCCCTGGTGGCTGGGGGGTGGGAGTAATAGGGGACATGAGTGGGGGCCTGGTGGAGGCTGCCCCTGCACTGCTGGGGTGTGGGGGTAATAGGGGACATGAGTGGGTGCCTGGTGGAGGCTGCCCCTGGTGGCTGGGGGGTGGGGGTAATAGGGGACAGGAGTGGGGGCCTGGTGGAGGCTGACCCTGCACTGCTGGGGGGTGGGGGTAATAGGGGACATGAGGGGGAGCCTGGTGGAGGCTGCCCCTGGTGGCTGGGGGGTGGGGGTGCAGGGAGACATGAGTGGGGGCCTGGTGGAGGCTGCCCCTGCACTGCTGGGGGGTGGGGGTGGTGGTAGACATGGGTGGGGCCCTGGTGGAGGCTGCCCTGCACTGCTGGGGGGTGGGGGTAATAGGGGACATGATTGGGTGCCTGGTGGAGGCTGTCCCTGGTGGCTGGGGGGTGGGGGAGTTGGGAGACAGGAGTGGGAGCCTGGTGGAGGGTGCCCCTGACTGCTGGGGGGTAGGGGGTGCAGGGAGAAATGAGTGGGGGCCTGGTGGAGGCTGCCCCTGCACTGCTAGGGGGTGGGGTGGTGGTAGACATGGGTGGGGCCCTGGTGGAGGCTGCCCCTGCACTGCTGGGGGGTGGGGGTGCAGGGAGACATGAGTGGGGGCCTGGTGGAGACTGCCCCTGCACTGCTGGGGGGTGGGGGTAATAGGGGACATGAGTGGGGGCCTGGTGGAGGCTGCCCCTGGTGGCTGGGGGGTGGGGGTGCAGGGAGACAGGAGTGGGGGCCTGGTGGAGGGTGCCCCTGCACAGCTGGGGGGTGGGGTGGTGGTAGACATGGGTCGGGCCCTGGTGGAGGGTGCCCCTGACTGCTGGGGGGTAGGGGGTGCAGGGAGACATGAGTGGGGGGTCTGGTGGAGGCTGCCCCTGCACTGCTGGGGGGTGGGGGTGGTGGTAGACATGGGTGGGGCCCTGGTGGAGGCTGCCCCTGCACTGCTGGGGGGTGGGGGTGGTGGTAGACATGGTTGGGGCCCTGGTGGAGGCTGCCCCTGCACTGCAGGGGGGTGGGGTGGTGGTAGACATGGGTGGGGCCCTGGTGGAGGCTGCCCCTGCACTGCTGGGGGGTGGGGGTGGTGGTAGACATGGTTGGGGCCCTGGTGGAGGCTGCCCCTGCACTGTTGGGGGGTGGGGGTAATAGGGGACATGAGTGGGGGCCTGGTGGAGGCTGCCCCTGGTGGCTGGGGGTGGGGGTGCTAGGAGACAGGAGTGGAAGCCTGGTGGAGGGTGCCCCTGACTTCTGGGGGGTAGGGGGTGCAGGGAGACAGGAGTGGGGGCCTGGTGGAGGGTGCCCCTGACTGCTGGGGGGTGGGTGTGGTGGGAGACATGAGTGGGGCCTGGTGGAGGATGCCGCTGGTGGCTGGGGGGTGGGGGTGCTGGGAGACAGGAGTGGGAGCCTGGTGGAGGGTGCCCTTGACTGCTGGGGGGTAGGGGGTGCAGGGAGACAGGAGTGGGGGCCTGGTGGAGGGTGCCCCTGACTGCTGGGGGGTGGGGGTGGTGGGAGACATGAGTGGGGGCCTGGTGGAGGCTGCCCCTTGTGGCTGGGGGGTGGGGGTGCATGGGGACATGAGTGGGGGCCTGGTGGAGGCTGCCCCTGCACTGCTGGGGGGTGGGGGTAATAGGGGACATGAGTGGGGGCCTGGTGGAGGCTGCCCCTGCACAGCTGGGGGGTGGGGGTAATAGGGGACATGAGTGGGGGCCTGGTGGAGGCTGCCCCTGGTGGCTGGGGGGTGGGGGTGCAGGGAGACAGGAGTGGGGGCCTGGTGGAGGCTGCCCCTGCACTGCTGGGGGGTGGGGGTGGTGGTAAACATGGGTTGGGCCCTGGTGGAGGCTGCCCCTGCACTGCTGGGGGGTGGGGGTAATAGGGGACATGAGTGGGTGCCTGGTGGAGGCTGCCCCTGGTGGCTGGGGGGTGGGAGTAATAGGGGACATGAGTGGGGGCCTGGTGGAGGCTGCCCCTGCACTGCTGCGGTGTGGGGGTAATAGGGGACATGAGTGGGTGCCTGGTGGAGGCTGCCCCTGGTGGCTGGGGGGTGGGGGTAATAGGGGACAGGAGTGGGGGCCTGGTGGAGGCTGACCCTGCACTGCTGGGGGGTGGGGGTAATAGGGGACATGAGGGGGAGCCTGGTGGAGGCTGCCCCTGGTGGCTGGGGGGTGGGGGTGCAGGGAGACATGAGTGGGGGCCTGGTGGAGGCTGCCCCTGCACTGCTGGGGGGTGGGGGGGTGGTAGACATGGGTGGGGCCCTGGTGGAGGCTGCCCTGCACTGCTGGGGGGTGGGGGTAATAGGGGACATGATTGGGTGCCTGGTGGAGGCTGCCCCTGGTGGCTGGGGGGTGGGGGAGCTGGGAGACAGGAGTGGGAGCCTGGTGGAGGGTGCCCCTGACTGCTGGGAGGTAGGGGGTGCAGGGAGAAATGAGTGGGGGCCTGGTGGAGGCTGCCCCTGCACTGCTGGGGGGTGGGGGTGCAAGGAGACATGAGTGGGGGCCTGGTGGAGACTGCCCCTGCACTGCTGGGGGGTGGGGGTAATACGGGACATGAGTGGGGGCCTGGTGGAGGCTGCCCCTGGTGGCTGGGGAGTGGGGGTGCAGGGAGACAGGAGTGGGGGCCTGGTGGAGGGTGCCCCTGCACAGCTGGGGGGTGGGGTGGTGGTAGACATGGGTGGGGCCCTGGTGGAGGCTGCCCCTGCACTGCTGGGGGGTGGGGGTGGTGGTAGACATGGTTGGGGCCCTGGTGGAGGCTGCCCCTGCACTGCTGGGGGGTGGGGTGGTGGTAGACATGGGTGGGGCCCTGTTGGAGGCTGCCCCTGCACTGCTGGGGGGTGGGGGTGGTGGTAGACATGGTTGGGGCCCTGGTGGAGGCTGCCCCTGCACTGTTGGGGGGTGGGGGTAATAGGGGACATGAGTGGGGGCCTGGTGGAGGCTGCCCCTGGTGGCTGGGGGTGGGGGTGCTAGGAGACAGGAGTGGAAGCCTGGTGGAGGGTGCCCCTGACTTCTGGGGGGTAGGGGGTGCAGGGAGACAGGAGTGGGGGCCTGGTGGAGGGTGCCCCTGACTGCTGGGGGGTGGGTGTGGTGGGAGACATGAGTGGGGCCTGGTGGAGGATGCTGCTGGTGGCTGGGGGGTGGGGGTGCTGGGAGACAGGAGTGGGAGCCTGGTGGAGGGTGCCCCTGACTGCTGGGGGGTAGGGGGTGCAGGGAGACAGGAGTGGGGGCCTGGTGGAGGGTGCCCCTGACTGCTGGGGGGTGGGGGTGGTGGGAGACATGAGTGGGGGCCTGGTGGAGGCTGCCCCTTGTGGTTGGGGGGTGGGGGTGCATGGGGACATGAGTGGGGGCCTGGTGGAGGCTGCCCCTGCACTGCTGGGGGGTGGGGGTAATAGGGGACATGAGTGGGGGCCTGGTGGAGGCTGCCCCTGCACTGCTGGGGGGTGGGGGTAATAGGGGACATGAGTGGGTGCCTGGTGGAGGCTGCCCCTGGTGGCTGGGGGTGGGAGTAATAGGGGACATGAGTGGGGGCCTGGTGGAGGCTGCCCTGCACTGCTGGGGTGTGGGGGTAATAGGGGACATGAGTGGGTGCCTGGTGGAGGCTGCCCCTGGTGGCTGGGGGGTGGGGGTAATAGGGGACAGGAGTGGGGGCCTGGTGGAGGCTGACCCTGCACTGCTGGGGGGTGGGGGTAATAGGGGACATGAGGGGGAGCCTGGTGGAGGCTGCCCCTGGTGGCTGGGGGGTGGGGGTGCAGGGAGACAGGAGTGGGGGCCTGGTGGAGGCTGCCCCTGCACTGCTGGGGGGTGGGGGTGGTGGTAGACATGGGTTGGGCCCTGGTGGAGGCTGCCCCTGCACTGCTGGGGGGTGGGGGTAATATGGGACATGAGTGGGTGCCTGGTGGAGGCTGCCCCTGGTGGCTGGGGGTGGGAGTAATAGGGGACATGAGTGGGGGCCTGGTGGAGGCTGCCCTGCACTGCTGGGGTGTGGGGGTAATAGGGGACATGAGTGGGTGCCTGGTGGAGGCTGCCCCTGGTGGCTGGGGGGTGGGGGTAATAGGGGACAGGAGTGGGGGCCTGGTGGAGGCTGACCCTGCACTGCTGGGGGGTGGGGGTAATAGGGGACATGAGGGGGAGCCTGGTGGAGGCTGCCCCTGGTGGCTGGGGGGTGGGGGTGCAGGGAGACATGAGTGGGGGCCTGGTGGAGGCTGCCCCTGCACTGCTGGGGGGTGGGGGGGTGGTAGACATGGGTGGGGCCCTGGTGGAGGCTGCCCTGCACTGCTGGGGGGTGGGGGTAATAGGGGACATGATTGGGTGCCTGGTGGAGGCTGCCCCTGGTGGCTGGGGGGTGGGGGAGCTGGGAGACAGGAGTGGGAGCCTGGTGGAGGGTGCCCCTGACTGCTGGGAGGTAGGGGGTGCAGGGAGAAATGAGTGGGGGCCTGGTGGAGGCTGCCCCTGCACTGCTGGGGGGTGGGGGTGCAAGGAGACATGAGTGGGGGCCTGGTGGAGACTGCCCCTGCACTGCTGGGGGGTGGGGGTAATACGGGACATGAGTGGGGGCCTGGTGGAGGCTGCCCCTGGTGGCTGGGGAGTGGGGGTGCAGGGAGACAGGAGTGGGGGCCTGGTGGAGGGTGCCCCTGCACAGCTGGGGGGTGGGGTGGTGGTAGACATGGGTCGGGCCCTGCTGGAGGGTGCCCCTGACTGCTGGGGGGTAGGGGGTGCAGGGAGACATGAGTGGGGGTCTGGTGGAGGCTGCCCCTGCACTGCAGGGGGGTGGGGGTGGTGGTAGACATGGGTGGGGCCCTGGTGGAGGCTGCCCCTGCACTGCTGGGGGGTGGGGGTGGTGGTAGACATGGTTGGGGCCCTGGTGGAGGCTGCCCCTGCACTGCTGGGGGGTGGGGGTGGTGGTAGACATGGGTGGGGCCCTGGTGGAGGCTGCCCCTGCACTGCTAGGGGGTGGGGGTGCAGGGAGACATGAGTGGGGGCCTGGTGGAGGCTGCCCCTGCACTGCTGGGGGGTGGGGGTAATAGGGGACATGAGTGGGGGCCTGGTGGAGGCTGCCCCTGGTGGCTGGGGGGTGGGGGTGCAGGGAGACAGGAGTGGGGGCCTGGTGGAGGGTGCCCCTGCACAGCTGGGGGGTGCGGGTGGTGGTAGACATGGGTGGGGCCCTGGTGGAGGCTGCCCCTGACTGCTGGGGGGTAGGGGGTGCAGGGAGACATGAGTGGGGGCCTGGTGGAGGCTGCCCCTGCACTGCTGGGGGGTGGGGGTGGTGGTAGACATGGGTGGGGCCCTGGTGGAGGCTGCCCCTGCACTGCTGGGGAGTGGGGGTAATAGGGGACATGAGTGGGTGCCTGGTGGAGGCTGCCCCTGGTGGCTGGGGGGTGGGGGTGCTGGGAGACAGGAGTGGGAGCCTGGTGGAGGGTGCCCCTGACTGCTGGGGGGTAGGGGGTGCAGGGGGACATGAGTGGGGGCCTGGTGGATGCTGCCCCTGCACTGCTGGGGGGTGGGGGTGGTGGTAGACATGGGTGGGGCCCTGGTAGAGGATGCCCCTGCACTGCTGGGGGGTGGGGGTGCAGGGCGACATGAGTGGGGGCCTGGTGGAGGCTGCACCTGCACTGCTGGGGGTGGGGGTAATAGGGGACATGAGTGGGGGCCTGGTGGAGGCTGCCCCTGGTGGCTGGGGGGTGGGGGTGCTGGGAGACAGGAGTGGAAGTCTGGTGGAGGGTGCCCCTGACTGCTGGGGGGTAGGGGGTGCAGGGAGACAGGAGTGGGGGCCTGGTGGAGGGTGCCCCTGACTGCTGGGGGGTGGGGGTGGTGGGAGACATGAGTGGGGGCCTGGTGGAGGCTGCCCCTGGTGGCTGGGTGGTGGGGGTGGTGGGAGACATGAGTGGGGGCCTGGTGGAGGTTGCCCCTGGTGGCTGGGGGGTGGGGGTGCTGGGAGACAGGAGTGGGAGCCTGGTGGAGGGTGCCCCTGACTGCTGGGGGGTAGGGGGTGCAGGGAGACATGAGTGGGGGCCTGGTGGAGGCTGCCCCTGCACTGCTGGGGGGTGGGGGTGGTGGTAGACATGGGTGGGGCCTTGGTGGAAGCTGCCCCTGCACCGCTGGGGGGTGGGGGTGCAAGGAGACATGCGTGGGGGCCTGGTGGAGGCTGCCCCTGCACTGCTGGGGGGTGGGGGTAATAGGGGACATGAGTGGGGGCCTGGTGGAGGCTGCCCCTGGTGGCTGGGGGGTGGGGGTGCTGGGAGACAGGAGTGGGAGCCTGGTGGAGGGTGCCCCTGACTGCTGGGGGGTAGGGGGTGCAGGGAGACAGGAGTGGGGGCCTGGTGGAGGGTGCCCCTGACTGCTGGGGGGTGGGGGTGGTGGGAGACATGAGTGGGGGCCTGGTGGAGGCTGCCCCTTGTGGTTGGGGGGTGGGGGTGCATGGGGACATGAGTGGGGGCCTGGTGGAGGCTGCCCCTGCACTGCTGGGGGGTGGGGGTAATAGGGGACATGAGTGGGGGCCTGGTGGAGGCTGCCCCTGCACTGCTGGGGGGTGGGGGTAATAGGGGACATGAGTGGGTGCCTGGTGGAGGCTGCCCCTGGTGGCTGGGGGTGGGAGTAATAGGGGACATGAGTGGGGGCCTGGTGGAGGCTGCCCTGCACTGCTGGGGTGTGGGGGTAATAGGGGACATGAGTGGGTGCCTGGTGGAGGCTGCCCCTGGTGGCTGGGGGGTGGGGGTAATAGGGGACAGGAGTGGGGGCCTGGTGGAGGCTGACCCTGCACTGCTGGGGGGTGGGGGTAATAGGGGACATGAGGGGGAGCCTGGTGGAGGCTGCCCCTGGTGGCTGGGGGGTGGGGGTGCAGGGAGACAGGAGTGGGGGCCTGGTGGAGGCTGCCCCTGCACTGCTGGGGGGTGGGGGTGGTGGTAGACATGGGTTGGGCCCTGGTGGAGGCTGCCCCTGCACTGCTGGGGGGTGGGGGTAATATGGGACATGAGTGGGTGCCTGGTGGAGGCTGCCCCTGGTGGCTGGGGGTGGGAGTAATAGGGGACATGAGTGGGGGCCTGGTGGAGGCTGCCCTGCACTGCTGGGGTGTGGGGGTAATAGGGGACATGAGTGGGTGCCTGGTGGAGGCTGCCCCTGGTGGCTGGGGGGTGGGGGTAATAGGGGACAGGAGTGGGGGCCTGGTGGAGGCTGACCCTGCACTGCTGGGGGGTGGGGGTAATAGGGGACATGAGGGGGAGCCTGGTGGAGGCTGCCCCTGGTGGCTGGGGGGTGGGGGTGCAGGGAGACATGAGTGGGGGCCTGGTGGAGGCTGCCCCTGCACTGCTGGGGGGTGGGGGGGTGGTAGACATGGGTGGGGCCCTGGTGGAGGCTGCCCTGCACTGCTGGGGGGTGGGGGTAATAGGGGACATGATTGGGTGCCTGGTGGAGGCTGCCCCTGGTGGCTGGGGGGTGGGGGAGCTGGGAGACAGGAGTGGGAGCCTGGTGGAGGGTGCCCCTGACTGCTGGGAGGTAGGGGGTGCAGGGAGAAATGAGTGGGGGCCTGGTGGAGGCTGCCCCTGCACTGCTGGGGGGTGGGGGTGCAAGGAGACATGAGTGGGGGCCTGGTGGAGACTGCCCCTGCACTGCTGGGGGGTGGGGGTAATACGGGACATGAGTGGGGGCCTGGTGGAGGCTGCCCCTGGTGGCTGGGGAGTGGGGGTGCAGGGAGACAGGAGTGGGGGCCTGGTGGAGGGTGCCCCTGCACAGCTGGGGGGTGGGGTGGTGGTAGACATGGGTCGGGCCCTGCTGGAGGGTGCCCCTGACTGCTGGGGGGTAGGGGGTGCAGGGAGACATGAGTGGGGGTCTGGTGGAGGCTGCCCCTGCACTGCAGGGGGGTGGGGGTGGTGGTAGACATGGGTGGGGCCCTGGTGGAGGCTGCCCCTGCACTGCTGGGGGGTGGGTGTGGTGGTAGACATGGTTGGGGCCCTGGTGGAGGCTGCCCCTGCACTGCTGGGGGGTGGGGGTGGTGGTAGACATGGGTGGGGCCCTGGTGGAGGCTGCCCCTGCACTGCTAGGGGGTGGGGGTGCAGGGAGACATGAGTGGGGGCCTGGTGGAGGCTGCCCCTGCACTGCTGGGGGGTGGGGGTAATAGGGGACATGAGTGGGGGCCTGGTGGAGGCTGCCCCTGGTGGCTGGGGGGTGGGGGTGCAGGGAGACAGGAGTGGGGGCCTGGTGGAGGGTGCCCCTGCACAGCTGGGGGGTGGGGGTGGTGGTAGACATGGGTGGGGCCCTGGTGGAGGCTGCCCCTGACTGCTGGGGGGTAGGGGGTGCAGGGAGACATGAGTGGGGGCCTGGTGGAGGCTGCCCCTGCACTGCTGGGGGGTGGGGGTGGTGGTAGACATGGGTGGGGCCCTGGTGGAGGCTGCCCCTGCACTGCTGGGGAGTGGGGGTAATAGGGGACATGAGTGGGTGCCTGGTGGAGGCTGCCCCTGGTGGCTGGGGGGTGGGGGTGCTGGGAGACAGGAGTGGGAGCCTGGTGGAGGGTGCCCCTGACTGCTGGGGGGTAGGGGGTGCAGGGGGACATGAGTGGGGGCCTGGTGGATGCTGCCCCTGCACTGCTGGGGGGTGGGGGTGGTGGTAGACATGGGTGGGGCCCTGGTAGAGGATGCCCCTGCACTGCTGGGGGGTGGGGGTGCAGGGCGACATGAGTGGGGGCCTGGTGGAGGCTGCACCTGCACTGCTGGGGGGTGGGGGTAATAGGGGACATGAGTGGGGGCCTGGTGGAGGCTGCCCCTGGTGGCTGGGGGGTGGGGGTGCTGGGAGACAGGAGTGGAAGTCTGGTGGAGGGTGCCCCTGACTGCTGGGGGGTAGGGGGTGCAGGGAGACAGGAGTGGGGGCCTGGTGGAGGGTGCCCCTGACTGCTGGGGGGTGGGGGTGGTGGGAGACATGAGTGGGGGCCTGGTGGAGGCTGCCCCTGGTGGCTGGGTGGTGGGGGTGGTGGGAGACATGAGTGGGGGCCTGGTGGAGGTTGCCCCTGGTGGCTGGGGGGTGGGGGTGCTGGGAGACAGGAGTGGGAGCCTGGTGGAGGGTGCCCCTGACTGCTGGGGGGTAGGGGGTGCAGGGAGACATGAGTGGGGGCCTGGTGGAGGCTGCCCCTGCACTGCTGGGGGGTGGGGGTGGTGGTAGACATGGGTGGGGCCTTGGTGGAAGCTGCCCCTGCACCGCTGGGGGGTGGGGGTGCAAGGAGACATGCGTGGGGGCCTGGTGGAGGCTGCCCCTGCACTGCTGGGGGGTGGGGGTAATAGGGGACATGAGTGGGGGCCTGGTGGAGGCTGCCCCTGGTGGCTGGGGGGTGGGGGTGCTGGGAGACAGGAGTGGGAGCCTGGTGGAGAGTGCCCCTGACTGCTGGGAGTTAGGGGGTGCAGGGAGACAGGAGTGGGGGCCTGGTGGAGGGTGCCACTACTGCTGGGGGGTGGGGGTGGTGGGAGACATGAGTGGGGGCCTGGTGGAGGCTGCCCCTGGTGGCTGGGGGGTGGGGGTGGTGGGAGACATGAGTGGGGGCCTGATGGAGGCTGCCCCTGGTGGCTGGGGGGTGAGGGTGGTGGGAGACTTGAGTTGGACATGAGTGGGGGCCTGGTGGAGGCTGCCCCTGCACTGCTGGGGGGTGGGGGTAAAAGGGGACATGAGTGGGGGCCTGGTGGAGGCTGCCCCTGGTGGCTGGGGGGTTGGGGCGCAGGGAGATATGAGTGGGGGCCTGGTGGAGGCTGCCCCTGCACTGCTAGGGGGGTGGGGGTGGTGGTAGACATGGGTCGGGCCCTGGTGGAGGCTGTCCCTGCACTGCTGGGGGGTGGGGGTAATAGGGGACATAAGTGGGTGCCTGGTAGAGGCTGCCCCTGGTGGCTGGGGGGTGGGGGTGCTGGGAGACAGGAGTGGGAGCCTGGTGGAGGGTGCCCCTGACTGCTGGGGGGTAGGGGGTGCAGGGAGACAGGAGTGGGGGCCTGGTGGAGGGTGCCCCTGACTGCTGGGGGGTGTTGGTGGTGGGAGACATGAGTGGGGGCCTTCTGGAGGCTGCCCCTGGTGGCTGGGGGTGGGGGTGCATGGGGACATGAGTGGGGGCCTGGTGGAGGCTGCCCCTGCACTGCTGGGCGGTGGGGGTAATAGGGGACATGAGTGGGGGCCTGGTGGAGGCTGCCCCTGCACTGCTGGGGGGTGGGGGTAATAGGGGACATGAGTGGGGGCCTGGTGGAGGCTGCCCCTGGTGGCTGGGGGGTGGGGGTGCATGGGGACATGAGTGGGGGCCTGGTGGAGGCTGCCCCTGCACTGCTGGGGGGTGGGGGTGGTGGTAGACATGGGTGGGGCCCTGGGGGAGGGTGCCTCTGACTGCTGGGGGGTGGTGGTGCTGGGAGACATGCATTGTTGATCAGTAGTGCAAGGTGATATGTGGGTTGGCTGGGGGGCATGCCCATGGTGGATGGGCTGCCTGCGGGACATGAGCAGGGGTGCAGGGTAGTCCCCCGTGGTGTGGGCTGCCTGCAGGGGCCATGGAGGTTGTAGAGCGAACACCTGGGAGTACCCACACGGCCAATTCACGTGTAGTACTCCCCAGAACCCCTGAAATACATGTACCCTGCTGAAATCGCGTGTGGAACTTCCCGCGCACCCCTGAAATACACGTACCCTGCTGAAATCGCGTGTGGAACTTCCCGCCCACCCCTGGAATACCCGTACCCTGCTCGCACGGGGCCAATCGCGTGTGGAACTTCCCGCGCACCCCTGAAATACACGTACCCTGCTCTCACGGGGCCAATCGCGTGTGGAACTTCCCGCGCACCCCTGAAATACACGTACCCTGCTGAAATCGCATGTGGAACTTCCCGTGCACCCCTGGAATACACGTACCTTGCTCGCACGGGGCCAATCGCGTGTGGAACTTCCCGCGCACCCCTGAAATACACATACCCTGCTGAAATCGCGTGTGGAACTTCCCGCGCACCCCTGAAATACACGTACCCTGCTGAAATCGCGTGTGGAACTTCCCGCGCACCCCTGGAATACACGTACCTTGCTTGCACGGGGCCAATCGCGTGTGGAACTTCCCGCGCACCCCTGAAATACACGTACCCTGATGGAATCGCGTGTGGAACTTCCCGCGCACCCCATAAATACACGTACCCTGCTGAAATCACGTGTAGAACTTCCCGCGCACCCCTGAAATACACGTACCCTGCTGAAATTGCGTGTGGAACTTCCCGCGCACCCCTGAAATACACGTACCCTGCTGAAATCGCGTGTGGAACTTCCCGCGCACCCCTGAAATACACGTACCCTGCTGAAATCGCGTGTGGAACTTCCCGCGCACCCCTGGAATACACGTACCTTGCTCGCACGGGGCCAATCGCGTGTGGAACTTCCCGCGCACCCCTGAAATACACGTACCCTGCTGGAATCGCGTGTGATACTTCCCGCGCACCCCTGAAATACACGTACCCTGCTGATTTTGCATATGATACTTCCAGCGCACCCCTGATGCACACGTAGATGGGACAATCGCGTGTGGAACTTCCCGTGAACCACTTTAATACACGTTCCCCGCTTGGCGTTTGCTCTTTGCCAGCCCTGTGAACTGGTCCAGGGTTAGCGCAGCCCTTTGCGATTATTTGGGGATTTTGAAGGCTTTTCCTTGCGCAAGGCCGTTCTTGGGGGCATAACTGGCGCTGCTGCAGGGTCGCTGCACCACGCTGCACCACGGCTGGTTTTGGATGCGAAAATCCATGAATATGCTGTGTGCGGAAATCGATTTTAGCGCACCCGGCTGGCGCAGACATTCGCATGGGCACGCTGTGCGCCACTTTTGTGCGAATTTCTATGAATTACCTTGTACGTTTTGAAAAGGAATGAGAGCAGGCAACGTATATTTGATTAACACGTGGTCACTTTAGGGTTTAGTGGCCCTATAATTTAAAATAAAGCAAACAATGCACTATGTGTGCGATTATAAATAGAACTAATGGAGTCTCGAACGTCTGACTCTTCTGCTATCTGTAATACAAACAAAGAGAAATGTGACGAGTAGTACGTGCATTCCAGAATTAAAATGAATGTTTCCTTTTGGCATTAGAGGATGCCATTACACTATAAACCAACAATGGTTAAGGTGCTAAATAATCACATTTATTTTAAAGGGATTGAACCCAATTACTCACAAATACCAGACTAATGACAATATGGGAACATGCATTTATAGGGTAACAATTAAATTACCTCATGAAATGAAAGACACTTTTTGTGTAACATACTTACATTGAAGGACATGCACTAATTTTATATTTTTTTCGATTTTTCTGTTTCCCCTTTTTTATTATTATTTTTTGCTTTATTGACATGCTCATATTCAACTGTTCTCTATGCCCTATGAATCCTCCGCATTGCCAACCCTTGTTTCTCTGTGACTGTATATTTGAACATTCGTACTTACTATATTCACAATGAATGTGATTAACTCTCTAACATACTACCAAAACCCCTTCTCTCTTCCTACCCCCTTTGCACTCCCCGCCCCCCAACATTTTCATGCCTTTAATTTTATTTATTTTACTTTTTGGTGGGTTTATCCACATAATATCTGTTATATGTTGACTAATGCACTTAACATTGCTGTTACTTTGTTTGATTTCATTATTATTATACTTTTCTGTTAAAAGCTTGTACAAATAAGGAGTGATTAGGCCCTGATTTGAAAAAAAGCTATTTTACATAGCCGAAACACGTGTCATCAACAAGGGCAACTTCAATATAATAATAAAAAAATCTTTTGTTTTTGAAAAAAACTGGATTTGGCGCTCTCCTACATCTGAGTAATTTGGAAGCAACTAAATGAAAATGTACTATACCTTCCACTAATGACTCTCACTTGTGATATGGCCGTGGTCAATTTGCTTTTGAACATTTCATGATAAGGGATGTCCTAGGGATGATTATTTACATTTACCCCAAGATAGGTATAATTTGTAACTACCTGGAGCTTTGTATTTTGAAAGTGACAATTGCTTTGTTTCTGTTGCTGTTTTGCATTCCCAAATTGAACTATCTACGCTTTCATAGTGTTGAAAGTTATGACATTTTTTGGAGCATATTTGTCCAATGCTTCCAATAAAATTCCTAGACCATTGAGTGTTTTGGACATAAGGACAAAGTCTTCCACATACAACAACCATTTTGTTATCTGTCCATTCAACATCCGTCATTAGCCTAATAGAACCCCTGCTCATATCAGCAATGAATAAATTGAGGGCTGAAGCAAGAATACAACCCTGCTTCAGCCCTCGACAAGTCTTTATCGGTGCTGAAAGTTGACCGTTCATGCTCAAACGAATCTGAATCATGGTATCTGTATGAAATTCATATGGCCATTTTATAATATACAATGGACATTGATTGTCCAGCAGTTTTTTAAATACCAACTCCCTAGACACAGAATTGAATGCTGTTCGAAAATCTACAAAAGACATATACAATGGCTGCTTTCTCTGTTGCTCATGTGCTTTAATGGCATTAAGTGTGTCACGGTTTTATGATACGGCACACTCCAGCCAGGGACTCCTTCCCAGACAATGAATGACGTGTACAATAAAGTGCTTTTTATTTTTAATAAACCACAGGTACTTTTCTGTTTGAGTAGGCCTCCAACCACTCTCGCACCCAACCTCCACAAACACCCTGTGTCCCAATGGACCAGGAATCAGGCCGGTGTGTATCAATAAGATATGTATTAATTTATTATTTAATGAAAAAAGGAAAATCAAACAATTTCACAGCCACAAATGTTGTGGTAACACAATACACTAATCTCTTCAAAACAATTGGGTTAAGATATACTGTTACAATTCTCATAATCTTTAATGGCAACACAGAAAAAGAGCAATTTTAGAAAGAGATAACAGAAAAGGTTTAGCACTCCCCCCTGCAACACTCAACCCAACACATTAGTTAACTTGATTCCTTTGAATGGAAGGCAATGGCAAGGAGTAGGGATAGAGAGAGAAAATCTGATTTGGAGAACAGCCCACCACCGCCAGATGGGGAGTCAGCAAAGAAAGTGACAACCCGCTTTTGGAGCAAAATGGCAGAATGGGATTTTGATTATTAGTCACAAATGTTATGGGACAGAATGAAAGGAAATTTGTATTGCTACACTTGAGATAGAGGAGACTAGAAACTCCTAATCAGCACATCAGGGCAACGTAGAAATAAAGTAGGAAAATCGGTTTTGGGAGGAAACAAATGCAAAAAAGGAAAAATACAATGGCAAATCGAAATTCATTTTACACTGGATTCACAATGACAGGCAGCTCAGGGAAGAGGTATAGCTCAGAATATGCTAATTGGTTTTCATCACCATGGACAGAGACACATAACAGATAGACTTGTAGGCAAAAGGGATTGCTCTCAATGGGACTTCAGTTTGGGGTTTTAATAGGACAGATGCAAATAGGAATTTGTGGGGTAATGCACACAAAAAACGGGCAAATTCGGTTTTCAGTTACAAGGAGACTAATTATTTTGAGGCAACACTTTAATTACTATAATTATTAAAGAAATACACCAGGGACAAGGGGGTTAATTTTGACTTGAACAATGAATTTCTGAGAGGGTACAGGCGAACATACAAAGGCTAAACACAATTTCTTCTATGGGAAGGTGGCGGAATTACACTAGCAATGTGGGGTTTTCAATGGGTGCAATGCTACAAAAAGGAAGGGGTTATTTGCTACTTACAAAGTAAGCCTTGGTTTGGGATTCTGGAAAGGCCAGCTGGATCGCAGGACACTCTGGACAGCTAGGCAAGGGGTCTAGCCAATGCACTCGGCCTTTGTATGTTTCAGCCGCCTCCTCTCCATCCCCTTCTCCTGTCTCCCTGGATTTTTGTGTGTGTCCTCTGATATAGTACAGTCCCCTTACATAGCACAAATTACATCACTCACTTTACAATCTAGGGGGAGTACTCTGTAATTATCCCTACCCCTTGGATAGGACTGTTTACCATTCCTCTCTCCACCCCCTGGCATGATTGGTTCAAGGGAAGAGAGCACCATCTGTCTATTTGCATGTATTATCCTTCTTTGTTCTCTTGGCCACTTTTTGACAAAACCCAGTTATGTCTCATAACTTCATATTTCTACTAGCCCCTGACATATGCATTCGATATGTGGTTTGAGTAGGTCATAGGAAATCAGGTAAGCCGATCGCCAACTCCGTATGAGGTAGCATGGCCCTTTGGCACCTTTTTGTCATTTTCATAAAATGTATAACAGTTATGACTTTGCAAATGATCAAGCCTGTTCCTAATTTCACCTTCCATCTTTCGATCAAAACTCAGAATTTTCAAATCTTCCGAGCAGCCAGAAACTAGTCTTAACTGTCCATTTCAGTCCCCAAAGTCCTATGAAAATGCACTTTAGCTCTTAAAAACCCTCTGGAAATTATATAAAACATAGCATAAAATGAAATTATTTCTCATTCTAATTGCTACAGAAATGCCTAAAAATGGAATCAGTCCTTTAATGTCAATTGGGAATATTGGTCCCCCTCTGTGGGAGGGGCACTTTATCCCCCACACCTGGTGACCAGAGATTTTTATTACCCCCTTTGAAGTTGTCAGTTGGCTCTTGGTAAAGGGTGCAGGTGGAACTCACGCCTCCCAGTCAAGTATTTAGCCACACTTGCTTTCCTTGAAATCCCTGAGCCCCTGCCTTCAAGTCTGGCAGAGAAGGGAATTATAACTCCCTCAATACATCACATGTCATTGCAGGCTGATTCACTGGTAGGTGCGACTTCCAGTGGGAAGAGGGGCTTTCAATTGAGAAGTTTCATGCCTGAGCACAAAAACTTTTTTTCCAGTATTATGAGCCTCTTCCAAGGTGATTGAAGTCTTGCGGGTGGAAACATAATATACATTGCTTAGTCAACCTCCCCTCCACAGCATAGTTCCCTGCCATTTCTGTGCGAGCAGAGCTATCCTTTCACGGTGGCTTTTTAAAGTCATTTTATTTTTGACACGTGTGCAAGCCTTTTTTTTCATTTGTAGTGTTTCAAGGGCTACTGTTCAAATGAAATGGAAAGCAAAAGCCGTGTTGGGTTGTAATGTTGAAATCCCTGCCCCTCATGTGAATTAAAACAAGTCCGTTTTTGGATATAGTGCATACTTTTTTGTCATTCAGATGAAACAACACATGTCATTGCAGGCTGAATCACTAGTAGGTGTGACTTCCAGTGGGAAGCAGGACTTTCAATTGAGAAGTTTCCTGTCTGAGCCCAAAAACTGTTTTTTCTGGTATTATGAGCCTCTTTCAAGGTGATTGAAGTCTTGTGGGTGGAAACATAATGTACATTGCTTAGTCAACCCCACCGGACCCCCACAGCATTTTTCCCTGCCATTTCTGGGCGAGCAGAGAAACCCTTCATGGTGGCTTTTTAAAGTCATTTTTCTTTTTCACACGTGTGCAAGCCATTTTTTGTCTTTGTTTGCAGTGCTTCAAGGGCTGCTGTTCAAATGAAATGGAAAGCAATAGCTGTGTTTGGTTGTAATGTTGAAATCCTTGCCCCTCATGTGAATTAAAAGTAACACAAGGCTGTTTTTGGATGTAGCGCATAACGTTTTGTTCGTCAGATGAAACACAAGCAACTTCATGTCATTCAGGTGAAACAAAAGCAATGCAGGGTCGTTTTTGAATGCAGTGCATACTTCTTGTCATTCAGATGAAATAAAACAACACACAATGTTTTTGGATGCAGTGCATACTTCTTGTCATTCAGATGAAATAAAAGCATGCATGGCCGTGTTTGGATGCAGTGTTCAACTTCATGTCATTCAGGTGAAATAAAACAATGCAGGGCCATTTTTAGGTTGCAGTATTCATATGCTTGCCACTCATGTGAAAGGGAAAGCAAAGCGCTGCCATTTTTGGTAACAGGGTTTAAATGCGATGTTTCAGGTGAAGGAAATTTCTGTTTAGGGCCTTAAATGCACCCCATAAGTGTTATTAAATTAATGCTAGTTCCCAAACTAGGGATAAACCCTGTCTGAAATGGATCTCGTAAATGTTTTCAGGTCAACCATAAGTTAAAATCTCTCAATACAAGCCAGGCAAAGATTTTCCCTGGACAATCGAGCAATGCTATTTGTCTAAATGACACCGGGTCGGTTCTATCCACTTTTAAAAATTGAAATAATCGCTGATTTCTTCCAAGAGGGTGGAATCATCCCTGTATGCAAGACTCGATTGTAATTCAATAAAAGAATGCTGGCCCAAGATATGAATAAAAAGAACATTTACACAAAAACAAACAGAAACATGTCAAATGAAATCTAAGCCTATTCCTCCCAAATAGTAAACCCACACAACTATATACAATGATCACATATCCATGCCCTCCTCCAGTGCCTTCAATGCCCGGTTCACTGGCAACTCTCCCTCTACACTGGTCTCCGAGAGACAGGCTACACTCTGCATGTGAAGGGTGTGTCTCATCCTCACCTCAATGGCTTGAGCAGCCCTGCGAGACTCCTCTTCCATGATTGAAGCCCGAGCCGGGGTCAGTCTCTTCTCAGCCTCGGCCATGGAATTGGCAATGCCAGCCTCCTGTATTGCAGCCTGGTTGCCTGACTCACCTCATCCTGCTGCCTTATGTCCCCCAACACAGCTGCCACCTGTGTCTGCACCCTCAGCCTTGCTTTCTGCCGTGCACGCTGATGCCCCTCATTTGTTGCATCCCACTATCTGACTTGATGGCAGTGTCCTGCCTTCTCGGCTGCAGCAAATCCCACTGCCTGGCAAAGCTTCTCTGCTGCTAGTTCACACTCTGAAAAGATGAATGGCTCCAGAAAGAGGAACCCATGCTTTCACTGTCCTGGACTGAGACTTCAGCCACCACAGCCTGTTCTTCACAGAGCACCATTGCAGGCCCAGAGGCCTGCGCCTCCTTCTGCTGTCCGATCATTGATGTCACCTCATCTGCCTTGGCATGGACCACACCACCATCAAGCTCCAAGGCACATTAAAAGAGGCAAGAGGTGGGAAAGCAACAGAGGAACCAGAAGAGATGTCAGTCACAGAGGATCAACTTGGGATTGTATGGAACACAGATGTGGAGGTGGAGGAGGGGGGCATTAAAGTGGCCTGTCTGAAGAGCCACCCCTTGCGCAGTGCATATGTATGGCAGGTGAAAAGCATGAGCACCCATGTGTGATGCTGTGCAGCCTGCAGTTGAATGGCAACTACAACATTCTGTACAGCATTGGTCCGCCTAAATCCACCTTGGTGGAAGTGTCAGAGAAGGTACATAGTGCTACAGCTGATGAGGGTGGGACAGGGTGATCCACAGTGTCCTGAACAGCCTCCTTTCTCAAACCCAGGCTTGAAGCATGCACTTCCTCCCAAATTCTCCACCTGACACCTCTACCGCATCCACACCGAACCCTGACACCCCATCCGTGGTCTTCAGGCTCTGTTATCCTCTGTTTCCTAGGACAATTACTTGTCCCTCTGCTGCTGTGTCCACCAAAACTGGCTCACCCAGGTCCTCTTCCACAGCAGCAATGCCATCAAAGGACACAACTGATCAAGCACATTCCCCTCTGCAGGGCTATAGGACATGGGGCTTACCTGGGGTCTACTGTGAAATCTGGAGGCCTTCCCTCTGGCATGCAGCACCTCCTCAGGTACAGGTCCATTTTCATCTGCTTGTGACACTGGAAAAGTAGGAGAAGATAGAAACATCACCATAGGTATGTGAATACACATGTTCAGGGGTACACATATCACATTGCACGCTACTAGCCAGACATAATAGGTCACTTGCCACCTCATTTGCACACATATACACACAGAACACCATTGCTTACTATGCAAGTCAATTATCACTAGGCAATGGGTAGAGGCAAGTGCCAATTATGAGCGTAAACATATCTATAAGAAACCTTGATATGTGGCCATGCAGCCATTACACAAACAAGTTTGTAATTCTCTGAGCACAGATGCATTTCTCAAATGGTTGTCTGCAGACAGTGTAATTGTAAGGGCCCACAGCCACATGAGCACTTGACATCAAATTCACAGAGTAATGTCTGTCCGTCTTGCTACAATCATTCCAAACTGCATGCAGTAGATGTCTAATTGGCAAGTGTCTGTATTGGATGGCAGACATGTGGACCCTTCATGACATATACACACTAAAAGTCATCATGTTCCTTGACACCCTGCAAAACTTTCTTGTAACTTCTGCTTGTTTGAAAATGTGTTGGCCACAGCAATGGAGAATGGCTGCAGAAACAATCCCTCACATGAATGCATAGTGAGGCTCCACATGGGTGTACCGTGAGCAGATCATGAGAGGGCATGTCCTTCAAGACTCCAGTTGTGTGACCATCACAACACTGTGTGTGAATATAACTGAAGAACAGCACATGCAAACAGGTGTTCTTAAATGTACATGATTGTGTACAGGGGGTAGACCCCCCCTCAACCTGAATTTATAGGAGGTAGATCCGACCCCTCTCAAACTGAATGCAGATAGCGTGTTGGGTTGGTTAATGACTCTAGTATTCCAAAAATCAGAATTAGAGTGCTTAAAAAGCCAAACAAGCACATTGTGTGGCGACATGCATTTTTGGAGTTACAATGCCTTGTGCAGTGAAGGGCATGATTGGATAGCCTACATTTATTACAGTTACTAAAAATCTAGATTTAAATCTGAGCAGGCACTAGGTTCTGATCAAAAATAGGTTGGTCCACCATTTTGTGATAACCAGCCATAGTCAGGCAATTTCTAATTTGGTTGCTGAAAAGTAAGATAGTGGACATTTGCAAGTCATGTCAGAAATAATTATATAATTCCTTCACAGCAGTTAAATGGAGGTTCATTAGAAGAGAACATACTGTCTAGACTTATTAGCAACAATCTTGACATTGGCGAGGTGGGAGCTGCCATGTAGTGATTCAAGGCAAGGGAGCAATTAGCTCACACAGCTGGTCAGCTAGCAACAGTTGCTGGGTTCACAGGGAGGGCACACAGCTGATGCCCATAATTGGGCTCCTGTGACAGAGAGACATAGCGCTGCCTGCTAAAAGTACCTCAGGGTTGACGTCAGAAATGTTCTCTCTTGATACATCTAAGGATTCATTTTAAAGGTTGAGTATATCTCACACAAATTGTATTCGTTAAATGTGTAGGTATGACATGGGTACTTGGTGAGTGACAGTTCAGTCAGCTTTTCCTAGAAGGGGAAAGGGCTTGTCTTTGAGTGTATAAACCAATGAGAGTAAACTGCATCATGAAATAGAGAACTGTGCCAACTGCAAACTTAATATAAGGGGGTTAAATTCAGAGCTCATTTGATAACTGTTGGAGTTCCTAATGTATGCTGACTGCTGTATCCTGCCTTGCTGTACCCTGGAAGAATGAAGATGCCTTGGAAATTCAGTCTTTGGTCTCCAGCATGCCTTCCCTGATCCAGAGATGTCAAGACACTAGGGAGGGCATTGGGCCCTCCTGTACACTTGGCTGACCACTGAAGGGACACCCACTGAGGAGGATGAGGATTGACCAGACCCTCTCTCTCCAGGGACATGGTTCCAGACACAGGTAACATGCTCACAGGGCTTGGAGAAGAGACCTATACTTGGTGAGGATGGGGGAGGGGGCAAGCTGCAGAGTGTCCGTGCATCACTTATAGGAAGGGGCTCCCAGAACTGATAACATGGAAGGGTGCTTTGGCACCTATGGATTGGGAGGCCATTTTTGGGGGGCCCTTTTAGAAAGGTTATTTACTTATTTTAGGGGCCCTTTTAGAAAAGTTATATATTTATTTTGGGGGGCATTTTTAAGGGGCCCTTTTAGAAAAATGATTTATTTATTTTGGGGGGCCTTTTGAGGGGCACTTTTAGAAACAAATATTTATTTATTTTTGGGGGCCAATTTAGAAAAATTCTGTATTTATTTTTGGATGGTCTTTTAGAACAAGTATTTAATTATTCTTTGGGGGTCTTTAGAAAAATGTTTTTATTTTAGGTAATCAGTGGTATAAAGTGTAAAAATAGTAGTTTAGAAGAAGTAACGGGGGTTTGGGGAATTAACTTGAGATGATGAGCATTGCGTTATTAAGTAATTGACTTGAAACAAGGATTGTCAAGCAATTGAGATATATAGGCAAAGAGCGACCTAAGCAAGCCCTGTGTCCTGCGTCACAGCACTTATCAGAAGGGGTCATATCCAGAGTCCCAATAGTGGATGACCTGGACCATGGACATGTTTAAAGACTGTCTAAAGGGAAGGACTTAAACTCCGTAGGAGTTTTTTTAGGGGTGTCACGAAGAGCGTGAATAAGGAAATAGTCTCGGGCAGTGTAGACTAAGATTCATGTGGCCGGCCAGTCTGTCAAGTCTGTCTATGTGTAGTGTGTTATGTGTTGTTTTTTTATGATAAAAAAGTCAAAAAAGGATATATATACTTATTTGAGTAAACATTGGCACCAATCCAAAATAATAAAGTAAACAATAGAAGAAGAACAATATATATAAGAGCAAGCTAGCAATAAGAGTATACTTGTGTGCATATTTAAATTATGGTAAAGGAAACAAAAGATGAGACAATGTAAGCAAAAGTTAGAAAATTCAGTCACATTAAAACCTCGGTAGCAGGAAGACGGTAGGAGTCAAAGGGTTAATCTCTTGTATATATATAGTTCACACCTTTAGAAACTTAGAAAGCTTTGAACAACAAAAAATCACACTTGTTTTAGTACAAACAAAGCTAAGATAAAAAGTACAACAGAAATGTCAAAATGTTAAAAATGGCTTTTTTTTCAAGCCAACTGTGTAGTTAAGAAAAAGGGTTGTAAATCTGCCAGTACATTCCTTTCTTGCCCAAAGGAGCTAATGAGACACCTTGGAAATAACCTTGCAGAATAGGGATGCGTTCCCAAACTGAAATGCGCAGTTTGGCAGCCAGCTAAGAGAACGCGCGCAGTAGATAAATGTTTTTGAAACTCGCTCTGAACAGAGCTACGGTGTCCCACTTAAAGGTCTAAGAGATAAAATGATACATTCCAGAGGCTAATTCACAGGAATAGCTCCAGTTTGTGCGTAAGAAATGACAATGAACAATGATGAAGCGAACAGATGTTGAGAAAAGCCCTTGTTTGTGAATCGAAATGTATGAAATAATTGTACGCCTTAAGTGGTGGGTATTTTGAAAGAGTTGGTGTTTTGGATTGGGAAGGGCTATATGGTTGGGATTTTGTTTTAAAGCATATTGGTTTTGTAATTAATTGATGTTCATGGCGGTGAAGCCATGTGTAGGTTAGGGAAAGCCACACTGAGACATTGTTTAAGAATTATAGAATGTGTTTCAGAGTGTAAAAAGATTAGCTAAATCATCCTGATGGAATAGTGATTAATGTTTTTATTATTGGGCACATGTTAAGAAGCGCTAACTTAGTGGCTGATTTTATGTGTGGCAAATAGCTGTGCAAATGAGAAGGGAATGAGGCATCTATTCTTTTGAATAAGATGAGTTTTTAATGTGCCATGAAGAGAAAAGAGACAGACGGTCAAATGAAAAACACATAGAAAGGCAGATAGGTGCAGTACATTCAGAGTACATTAGAACGGTGCCAAGCAAGGGAATAATGTTTTCTTCACTGTACATCATGTCTATATAGTATGGAGGCATTCAGAGAATATTTTAAAATAAATGTGTCCAAGATCACAAGAATAGCTGATATTCAAAAATATAATTTGGAGTGCAAATTGCTGCAAAAAACAGACCAATGTGCTAGTGGATGTTATTTGAACCAGGCACAGTGAATATTTATGGGAAATGACAAAAATAAATAAGGGAACACGTTGTTTTTGGAAAAAAATGGAAATATTTTGTATTAAGCTTAAGGAAGCAGTGGACATTGAAGGAAGTGCTCGCAAGCCGTACCGACATGGGCAGGCATTCATGTAGATGCACTACCATGGGAGAAAATGCAAGTACACACACACTCATGCACACATGCAAGCACACACACACACACACACGTGCACACATGATCTTCTGGAAGTATAGGCGATTAGTACACTACAGACAATGCATCCTTGCACGTTTACACACACACATACACACACAGGATGCTTTTGTTTTTACAGTTAGTATAACAACTGATGTGGAAAATACAAACAGCTAGTAATCTTTAAAGAAAAATAGGAAGAGCAGACATGTGTGTGTGTATTTTTAAATATTGAGATGTTTTGTCAAAAACAAAAAATGAAAGTGGGAACAGTAATGATATTTTACTGCAGTTTATGTCAAAGGCTATTTGAAGTAGATATGAAGGCTTGAGAAGTAAGGGGGGGTAACAGTGAGGCCATGAGAAGGAATGCAGCAACTATCGCATATTTTTGTGAAGACTGCTACCAAAGAAAAGATAGGAAGGGAGGCTTGGAGTCAAGTTAGATCAAATAAACTGTTTTAAAATACGTGCTGTAGGAAAGGCAATGTTGACGGATAAAGAAAACAAATTCAGAATACGGCAATCAGTAGGCGCTCCATGGGCAAATAATTAAGCTCCAGATGGATTAAGGAAGGGATGGGTGTATTCTAAAAGGCAAAGGGAACAGATTTTGGAGGAAGAGATGGCTTGTCGGCCAAGGAAGAGGAGGCTTTTCAGAATAACCAAGGCCGTAACCAAGGTACGCAGGATGGGCAAGTCAGGAGATTCCCTCCTGTATGTTGGGTATGTGGAGTGACAGGCCATATAGAGCGAACATGTCAGAGCCAAGGGTATGTACAGAATGGACAATTCTCAAGATGGGGGACAGTTCATCCTCCAGCATATAACCCATGAAGTAGAGCCAGGTTCACCCAAGATCAGACAGTGCATCAGACACAAGCGCTGCTAAACACAGCAGGATTTGCAATCAACAGCTTTCACCCATGCAGATATGACAGAGCGTGCATTGTACACACACACACATGAAAGCTAAGGGTATGCAGATTGGACACATTTAAACGTAGAAGGCTTGTTTTGCATCAAGCATAAGAGCCTAGTCTGTGGTAGGTTGATTTAAAACAGAGACTAGAAAGGTGAGAGCCACACCAGTTGGGGAAAAAGATATGGCAGACCAAGAAGGGGAAACCTGACAAGGGGAGCAGGGCACTTATGCATGTGGTCCCGAGGGGAGGGGTGTTCTCAGACAGACAACGAGGTGGGACGGTCGTACCTAGACCTACCTAAACCGAGGACGCCAGAGCCTCTGGCGTGGCTAGATTGACCTAAAAGGCGACTACTTAGTGAGAGGGGTGATAGCACACCCCCTTATATATAATTCACATGTTAAGGAAGGGTATGTCCAGGATCAGACTGTTAGGCAGAATTATATGCAGTATCCTTTGGGAACACCACACACAATTAGGAATACAAGTGACAGTACAAATTCACCGTTGGTACAAGCCTGTAGTACACAGTAAAGTGGTAGCGATGGCTGAGCATCCAGACTTGTCTCAAGAGTAAGTGAGCAGTATCAATAGTTACACAAAGGACAGCAATTACTATGATTCAAACAAACACTGACTCAAGGTTTCTGAGTAAAAGAATATACATTTATTTGCACGTCAGTTGTAAAACATTTCACTAAAGTAAAGCAGTTGAAAAATCACACTCTTAATACACTACACCACACCCAATAGATTCTGGACAAGTTAGGCTCAAAATGAAGTGTGAGCAAAATGGCATTCCAGCAATTTTAAAAGGGAGGGAAAGACAAAGTTAGACAAGAATTGAGCAGCACCACAAGTAAGTAAGCAGGGCAATCTAGAAAAAGGAACTACAGTGAGGAAATCAAATAAAGGGGCCTGGCCCAAAGTCAATGGACCAAAGTCTTTTCTGAAGATCACACAATTCAGGGTAGTTCGCGGTTATGTCTTTCTCAAGAGTTCAGGACGAAGTTGGTCGGCAGAAAAGTTAGTTTAAAGAATGGAGAAGGACAAGCCCTCGGATTGGTGAAAGGTTTCACACACCTTCACTGCGGCTGGACGAAACGAACAACTGGATTTGAACAGTACCTTAAATGGAGACGAAGGCTGCAGCTGAGGCGGACGTTCCTGGCAGGTCCTGCAGGCTCATGGTCCCTGAAGCGACTGTAGGACTGACACGAAGTACGAGACTGGATGGTCGTGCACTGCCAGGGAAGAAATCAGCAGCAGAGCTAAGCAACAAATAAAAGGTGTGCTCCTTAAAATGCAAGCAGGGTCCGTTCCTCCTGGCTATCCGGTTCACTGTAGCTCTGTACAGCAAATTCAACCAGAGAAGGGAGGCCTGGCGAGCAGTTTGATAAACTTGTTGTTCCCACCAGCTCAAGGGGAGAAGATTCCTTGCAGATCTTCCCTGTCGTTGGAGGATGAAAATTCGGACCTGCAGCAGGGCTTCATCCGGCGGTTCAGTCGTGGTAGGGGTCCTCTTCTGTCAGCTCCTCTTTGGTTCTCTCATTCCAGTGGCAACTCTGCCTTTCCAGCCCCAGAGACCTGTCTTTTATGCAGTTTTCCCCCATTCACACAGCCTGGCTGACAATCACATAGCAGGGTGGCTGTCCCGCCGGGACAGTCACCATAGCCAATCAGATCACAGTGCGACATGGGTCTCCAAGGAGACCCTGTGCAGGGAGTCCTTAACCCCTCCCTCACATCCTGACCCCCCAGACATACAGGTGCCTAAGGAGGGCTTCTGAGCAGAAACCTGCAAAAGGACGGCGATCAAAGGAACCAAACCTGGTTTGGCGCGTAGAGCAAAACACGAGAAAGACTTTTACAAAAATAAATGGTGACTAAACCCAGCCAGAACCGGATAAAAATGTATATTGTCTAGTGGGTTTAAGTTCGAGTCTACCAAGATACCCTAAAACAATACCAAGGCTATTTAAGATAACCGCCGTAGGAAAAATAGGGCCACCAGCCAAGTCTTCATGAAAAGGGAGCGAAACAATGCTCCAAGAGAAACAGACAAAAAGGGATAAGTATTAATCCTTTCCAGCACTCTATTTAAGATAATTTGTACTGATTCTGTGAGTTTTAAAAGATACAAATAAAGTCAATGGCAACATTACATGTTCTGGGAGACAGTATTCAGTCCCAGAAAATGGAGTCGGAGTTGGGAAGTCAAAAAGACAACCCTGTGTCACTGCACTGAAGGTGCTGTGTAACACACAGTAAAAAGATGATTCCTGTGGAGTAGGTGAGGCTCCATAGTCTATGAACACAAGCAATGTTAAACACACACAGCAAAACACATGTAAGAGTGGGAAAATAGGCTCACACTCTTACCAGGTGAAAAAAATAAATCCTAGAAATCCAGCAAAGCTGCTGAGGGACTCAGTAGGTGAGGGAAATTAGCCATTCTGGAGAATTCTCCCTAACAGTCATTATATCAGACATGAGTGCTGAGAGTACAACAGGTACAGCAACTAGAAAAGATGCTAAACGGATTTACCACAGGGGGCAAATGAAGTAAGCCTCATGCAGATTTAGTGACGTGCAAACACAGAATAGTTAGCGACACACAGGATAGGAGGTACCAGTTTGGAAGAAGGAAATCCTTTTTTAGAAACAGAGGTATGCATGCATTCATAGTAAAGCAGCTCACAGAGCGACTTGATGTGCTTAGAATTGTTAGCGGCACTAGGCCTCAAGAAGTGCCGAGAATTGATATGGCAGGTGAGAAGGAAAATCTTTGTTTTTAATAATAGACAATGGAACTGCATGTTTATGTAATAAAGGCAGAAATGTGTTGAATGCTTATCAGAAGATTGAGGGTTTTTCTGAAACTACAATTGGAGTGTCTTTGAGGATGAATTATCAGTCTTTGTAGAAGAATGTGTATGACAGATTTTTGTTATATTTGTGATAGGCACTTGTCAATGTTGTGAGAAGGGATTAGATGATAAACTTAACATGATGATTTTTCATCAGGATCAAGGGATAGTGTGTTCCACTTTTTGGAATGCACCATATGAATGTGGGTGAATTCATAGTGGCATGCACAGGGAAAGAGGCCCTATGAGACGTTGCTGGTAGAACCAGAGGTTATTATTGTTGTAATGAAAGCACAGTGCTACAGATAGCTATGTGACCTAGTGGAAAAGTGGTGAGCATATTTGATGGATTTAGTCTCAGACCACGGATATTTATGAACAAAGAGAGGGGACAGATGACCCCCATATAATTAAAAAGCAGCCATAGTATAAGCAAACATGGCAATGATCAAGGGAATGGACAAAAAGGGAGGACCATGGAGGACAATATTGGTGCTCATGAAAGGATCTAGGTTGATTGAAGTCACTGAAAACAACATATCTAGATAAGGCTAAATAAAGGATGAAGTGGTGTTTCTTTAAGAACATCAAAGACTGGAAAAATAGAAAAAGGGAAAAATCTTATTGAATGTAGCCATAATATAATGGAGTTCAGTATAATGTCAGGAAGGTTTGGACAGAGAGCCAAATGTTTGGTGGACTACAGACCCTTTGGGCATGGTTCCAAAAAAATGAATGAAAAATAAGTAATGAACTTTAAACAGTATAGGAATAAGAAAGCTTGGTTTAAAAAATGTGCGTCATTTTGGTGAAATAAATAAATGAATACATGAAAAATGAAGGAATGGAAAAATGAATGAAGACATGATTGGATGAATGATTGAATGGATATTAAAATAATAAAAGCATAACACAAGTAAAAAATCAAAATTTAAAAAAATAAATAGCACCAATTAAGTTTGCTGGCCTTAATTGAAAAAACCTAGTGTATTGTGAGTAAAAAAGCTAACTGAAATGATGAAGGGCCACAGGAGTATGATGGACCAAGGTCATTTTGATTATAGGGGAAACACCACTAGTAGAACTGCACAAAAGAACATACAAGGGTAAGAAAACTCATGTTATTTGATTGTGTTTAATGGTATTGGTTTATACTTTCCAGACGAAGATTGTTGATCTTTCTTGAACACAGGAGGAATGTCTACATGGCCTTAATAGGGGAATAGACAGTATACTATGACAAAGGTGAGTGCTAGTGAATATGGAGAAAAGAAAAGAGGTGAGTACCGGTTCACACCACAGTTTGAGGACACACTGTGGATCCTTATTAAAGTTAAGAAGACCTAGGTAAGTACAGAAAGAAAAAGGCAGTTAGGGTTACAGTGTTTCAATTATGTAGCCTTTTTTCCCTAGATATGTGCAAATCGGTGTGAGCATAGAGTAGCATATAGATGCAAGCATGGCCACCTCAGACAACGCAGGACATATAAGACTTCAAGTAACAGGTGGAGTAACTATTTTTAATTTTGATAATTGTCAGGATAACAAAAAGGGTAGATTTGGCACAAATATAGGAAATGTTTAGAATAGGCAAAACAATGAGTGTCTTTTGTTACAATGTGAAGGCACATAGTAAGAATCAGTGCCAGATTCTAGAAAAAAACAAGGGCAGGCTAGATTAGTGTAGAGGGTTAGGCAGGAGAGAACGCGCAGCTAAATGTTTATTGTGTCTCAAACAGGATTAAAACACAAAACAGAAAGGAAATGACCACAGTCCTAGGTGATCAAAAGTGAGATGGCAAAGGAAAGAAGAAGTACATTCTGCTGAGCAGTAGAAGAACATTCAGCTGAACAGTAGAAGAATGTTCCGCTTAGAAGACGAAGACCGTTCAGCTAAGCAGAGAGTATAGGCCTAAATGTTGTGCAGGTTCAATTAAAAGGTTATTTCTTATGTGCACCAAGGAATCGGAGAAAGCCTACAAGTTAAATGGGCTGAAAGTAGCGAGAAACAATTCTATTAAACATTTTTTTTATCAGCAAGGACAAAGGGTTTATGTTGACACCTGACCCCCTTGCCAGTCCCCGAATGACTTTTGTCTCTATTTTGATTTTCTACAGAGAACAGGGATCCCTACCAGCAATATCCTCTTCTGCTACAAATACGCCTAGAAGAATGGAGAAGAAGATGCCTTTCTTTTAATGTCCCTCTTAATCTGTTCATTTGTTGTTTATCATTTTTGTCTCCTGGGTCTGAAAGTGTCGACCTTAGGAGAAACTGTATCCTCTGAAAGGATAAATATTTTTTTGTGTAAAGAAGCTCAAAAGATATAAGGGCAAAAAAGAGACAGGGAAATGTATGTTTTGCCTAGAAATTAGACAAAGGCAAATGTATTTATTGAAAACACACCAGGTCCCGGCACTAGACAATAGCAATATGAGATAAAGCAAAAATGTATCTAGAGAAAGATGGAACCAGTTCAAAAATATGATGTAGTTTGTTTAGAAGGCAGGGAGTTTGCAAGTAATGGAGATTGCTTAGAAGGAAGGAATGTTTAAAGGTAACACATAAAGGGGTTTAAAAGGGTTGTGTTGAAAATAAAAGTACTGATGATAGAGAATAATTTATTTTTCAAAAGAACTTATTCAGTTTTATATTACAGGTGGACAGAGAAAGACCTATATACTCAGAGAATTGGAGGCATTCAAACCTATGAGCAGAGAAAAGGATCGAGGGACCTAACCAGATGCCCGTACACAGTTGTGACAGCAGACAGTTTTCCAGCAAAAACTCCCCTATCCTTGTGTCCCCGGTTCAAATCTGTGTGCCCCCCTGACTTAGAGTGTTCCTTGTGCAAATTCAAGTTCTTTGTGATAAAAGAGGCACTAACTAAAGGTGCAGAAAAGACAATGAAAGGACTGGCCTTTGAAATAAAAAGGCCCAGGAGCTTGCTGCAAGGCAGCCTAAAAAAGGACAAATACATCCGGACAAAGATGATCCATGGAATCCAAACCAGGATTAGTCAGATGGAAGATATAACAACAAACAATGAATAAAGAAGAAAAGGAAAATGAACTTGTAATAATGCAAATGGGGAACCAGGAAATGTTGTGGAAGGGGAGTGGCGGTATACGCCACACGTGAACAATGTGTGAAAAGGGGCTGGTGGGTTACCTCAAAGTGAGACCATCTCTCAAATTCTCATACTGGCTGTAAAATTATCTGAGGCATATAGTAAGTTTAAAGTTAATTGGGTAATAGAGATAGACTCAGATAAAAGTAAAGAAAGGTATTCTCTAGGGACACATACATGTGTAGATTAGGGGAATATAATATGATTGTACTGACGTTGTAGAAATGCTTTTAGGATGCCTCCCATATTGAAAGAAATCACCTTATGGACGGACGTGATTAGAACGAAAATGGATAGGTACACTGAAAATGGAGGAGGGTGGACATTGGGTGTAATGGTATGTATTAAATTGGGGTCTACGACAGAGCAGAAGGGTGTGTATAGACGGTAGACCCCACCCCGCTCAAACTGAATGTATAGGAGGTAGATCACACCCCTCTCAAACTGAATGCAGATAGCGTGTCAGGTTGATTAATGACTCTAGTAATGCAAAAATGGGAATTATAGTGCTTAAAAAGCCAAACAAGCACATTCTATGGTGACATACATTTATTGGGTTAGAATGTCTTGTGCAGTGAAAGGCATGACTAGATAGCCTACATTTATTACAGTTACTAAGGATCTAGATTAAAATCTGAGCAGGTACTAAGTTCAAATAAAAAATAGGTTGGGCCACCATTTTGTGATAACCAGGCATAGTCAGGCAATTTCTAAGATGGTTGCCGAAAAGTAAGATAGCAGGCTTTTGCAAGTCATATCAGAAGATTATATAAAACCCACATTGCAGTTCATTGACGGTTCAGTAGAAGAGAACATATTGTCTAGACCTCTTAGCAACAATCTTAACATTGACGAGCTGGGGGCTGCCATGTAGTGAATGAAGGCAAGGGAACAATTAGCTCAGACAGCTGTTCAGCTAGCAACAGTTGCTGGGTTTGCAGGGAGGGCACACAGCTGATGCCCATACTTGGACTGCTGTGACAGGGAGACATGGTGCTGCCTGCTAAAGGTACCTCAGTTTTGACATCAAAAATGGTCTCTCTTGACACTTCAGAGGATTCATTTTAAAGGTTGAGTATATCTCCCACAAATTGAATTAGTTGCATGCATAGGTATGACATGGGTACTTATTGAGTGACAGTTCAGTCAACCAACCCTTGAAGGGGAAAGGGCTTGTCTTTGAGTGTCTAAACCAGTGAGAGTAAACTGCATCATGAAATAGAGAACGGTGCCAACTGCAAACTGAATCTAAGGGGGCTAAATTCAGAGCTCATTTAATAACTGTTGGAATTCCTGATGTATGCTGACTGCTGTATCCTGCCTTGCTGTACCCTGGAAGAATAAATATGCCTTTGAAATTCAGCCTGAGTCTTTGTCTGCCTCCCTCTTTCATCTCCAGCGTGCCTTCCCTGATACAGAGATGCCAAGGCCCTAGGGAGGGCATTGGGCCCTCCTGTACAATTGCATGCTTTGTAAAGCACCCAGAGTGTGTCTCTATTAAATGACCACTTGGCCATTAAGCCTGTCTTTTCCTTAACATTGTTACAGTGTGCCAGTTATCCACCATGCAAGAAACAAGTTTGACAACACCCAGTTAGTGGTAGACTTACTCATTCCATTCATGCTATCTCATCCAAGACATTGTAGCAATGCAGAAGCACATACATATACTCATGCCAGATGCAAAGCTTCTCAGTTGCCATTCTGCGCTGTAGTTACTCTGACCCTTGCCCAATGTGTGAGTCACCAGCAGGAGTATATTCCTTTTGTGTACCTACTAGGAGATTGAATCCAGGCCTGCAGGTCAAGGACGTGGGTATGAATCACTGGATTAGCCTTCCCCAGAATCTGGACCTGCAGAAATATTACACAATGGTGGCCATGGGAATACACCTCCACTATGTGTCCTGCATCAATGCACGCCCTCACATTGTTCTGAATATGGATCCTCATGTCAACACAGATGTCTTGATGTTTTCAACAATATGGACTGCAACCCCCTGCACAGTGACGGCAGCCTTGATGTCATTGCGGTTCCTTTGGCAGGCAGAGTCCCACTGCTGCTTGACAGCACTGAAGAGACATGTAATTGCTCAGGACCTGATAACCTGGAATGCCCCATTAATTGCCAGAGAAGTTGGACAGCCCTCAGCCTCACGGCCTTGGCAGTGTGAGATGATGGTGCAGCAATTGCAGAGATGAGGCTGGCAGGGGTGACAGTGGGCCCTGAGAGTATCTGAACAGCGGAGCTGCAATGTTACAATGGAGGTGTGGTTGCGCAAATTAGGCAAATGAGGTGGTAAGGGTGAGTATATGGTGAAGTGCTGCACAGTGCACAAGCAGGGGGTGAGAGGTTGTGATGGTGAAACAGACTCTTCAGGAAAGTGCAAGTGGCCAGCCCCAGTGGCAGACTACCAGGAATCAGGAGTTCCCATGCAAAGAAGGCAAAGAAGGCAGGAAGAGACAACAGAACAGGCGAGGTAAGAGGACAAGCAATAGACATGTGGCATTAGGGTCACTAGATGGCAGCAGACTTAGGAAAGTGGAGGAAATGTTCTAACCACATAAGTATCACATGCCACACCATATGCACTTTGGATGTGTACCATCTTGCATTTGTGTTGCTCTAACACAGAGGTTCCGTTATGTACACTCCATTGCATGTGCGATTAGGACCAAGACGTGCATCATGAGTCGGAGGGAGCACAGAAAGGGTAGGGCTGTTATGAGGGTCGAGATTCAGCACTGTCAAGGGGGGCGTACATACCAGATACAAAAGTAGCCTGGTGTGGTCAAGGTGATGTGGTGGGTGACATCAGGAGAGGGGACATCATTGAACATAGTGCAGATAGCATGAGTAGAGGTAAATACACAGGAGCAGGCACAGCGCAAGAGCTTGCATGGTGGAACACAAAGGAGAGTGTGTAATTTGCTTTAGTGATGGGGTAGCTGGTGCAGCGCGTGCATGGTGTGGGGGTGTAAGGGGCCTTATGGGGTAGGGGTCTTTCAAGCAATATGAGAACATTAAAGAAGCCAAGTTTTGTTTGCCCAGATTGGGAAAGCATTTCGTAGACAGCTCAAAATATAGGGCTGCAGGCTTGTGTGACAGCAGTGTTTATTTTTTTAATACACAGCAGAAACAGTGCACAGCAATTTTGCAAGACTGAGGTTTTTCAGGAGAATGCCGTCCTAGCGAAGTCTCTGCATGAGATTCTTTGGAGGCCACAGAGCTAAGCACCTGGGTGTCCAAGAAGAATTGGCAGGGAAAAAAGGAATCAAATATTGTTAATTAAAAAAAAAAATTTGTGGTGTTGGATACGTTTAGTGAAGCACGCCTGCCAGCGAGGCATGAGAAGATAGGTGGTGGCTAAAGCGATGGGGCAAGTGCTGAGGGGCACACGACAAGGGGCCAATTAGTGGAGAGAGGTTTTGATGTTCCTAGGATGCAACATTGTAAGTGCCCTCGCTGATGCCCGCGGGCACATCATTGGTCAGACTGTGAGAAGCTCTTGCCCCGCGCCACCTCGAGGCACCATGTCCAATCACCATATAGCAGGGTATCCACTTGTTTATTGAATAGTACTAACCAATGGCCGGTAATTGTTTTGTCTGATCAATCACGTAATTGGGGGCCATGTGGGAAAGTACGTGATTTCATGAGGGGTGTCAATGTGATTTTGGTCCAAGAAAAGTTTTATCCAATAAGGGACACTTAAGGTACTTATTTCTATAGGTATCTGCTGTATTTCTACCAATCAGCTCCTGTGACCTGCCGCAAAAATGTAACGTACATTTTGTACAGTCATTCTGTAATTTGTGTATACAAGTATTACCGCAGTGGGTGCATTGGGAGCTCATTTCATTCAGTTCAGTTCCAGAGGGCTGTCTGAACAGTGTCTACAAGCTGTTTGGGTCCAATAAACCTGCACTACTTCTTGCATGGTGTTCGCTCCTTTCCTTTGGATTACTTTTCTTTATCGAAATTATTTTTGACAGTGGTTCGCTCGTACAGGGCCACAGAGAGAAGGAGAACGAGGGACCAACTCAAAAGGGCCCACCTCTACAAATGCGTCCAAATCAACTAAATGACCCAGCTCTACCAAAGGGCCCAACTCTACAAAAGGTGAAAACTCAACAAAAGGCACAAACTACACATAAGGGGCCACCAAGGGAGAAAAAAAAAAAGATTCACAGATGATGATCTTGTCATCCTCAAAGACTCTGTTGATAAGTGTGAGGGGGATCTCTATCCTTGGGCAGGCAATACCCTCTGCATTATGGAATGTGAGCACCTGTTGCATGAGGTGACCGATACAATAAATGCATGTGGTGTTGAACATCACACTGCAAAGGAGTTCTCTAAGCACATGGCTGATCTTATAAGGTGAGCAAAGAAACGATGTAATATGAATCTCAGTTCAGCCCAGGAAACAGGTGGATGATCCCCCCAGATGGAGAAGCTGACTGAAATCAAAGAGGTGGTGAGTGGCCTCATAACAAGTGAGTAGGCCATGGGTGTCGGAGGCATGGGAACATATATGCCAACATAAAATGAGTGACATGTATGCATGATGCCATTATTGTTGTCCTTAAATTCTACATGTACATATGTGGATGGGACATTATTCAGGTTCCTTCTCTTCCTCCCCTCATTCCTCATGTCATATGAATATGCCCTGGTGCAATGTTATAGGGTGTTCCAAGCCTGATAAAAGCATCAGCCCATAGACATTGTAACATAGTTTTCCTTTCACTCATTACTCGTTCATTCACAGATGAGAATGCATGCATAGTACAGTGGACAATCCTAGTATCATGTCAGGAATGAGCTTGTGGCCCAACTACAATTGCCTTTTCCTGAGGTATACTTTACAGCTGTTCATGTAGGAGTCATGTTTTTAGGATCTATGTAGATAGAGTAGATGGTACAACAAATGATTCACATGCCACCTGGTGTCTTGCGATCACTGACAATCCTGTGGTGGCAGTGAATATCTGTCAGTATGGCCTGGCCAGAATGTGAATGCAAGCCATTGTGAATGCTAATAGCACCATGGCTACCTCCAACCTCATAATGAGGCCCTGTGTCTGTTTTCTTGTAGGTGAGGATTCCCCAGAACAAATGAGGCTGTTCTATTGGAAGTAGTGATGTGTGTTGGGTGCATGAATTCGAGCAGTGTTTATTGCAGATGCATGGGGTGAGGGGCCATGCCTCGTAGGGGTACAGCTAAATCCTATTGTGATGGGGTGCAAGACGTTGTAGAAGAGCAGGGTTGACACTTGGAGCGATGCCGTGTGTGGATTCTCATGGTGACTGATGGAGAAGGTTTGGCTAATGTACTCATAGTCCAGAGTCCTTGTTCCTCCATTCTTTGGAACATTCAGTTCCTCAGGACTGGACCAGTGCACGTCCCTGAAGCACAAAACCCACTGCCCTACCTCCACTTCTACATGATCACCAGCATGTGTTTGTCATCAGCCCACCATCCTATGCCCAGTCCCACACACTGCCCTTGAGTCCTTTTTGATCACCAAGGTTGGTAGACATTTTAGCAACTTAAAGGAAACTTTTTGGATGGAGCGGCAGGCAGGCATATGGAGGAAAGGGGACTCTGGACAAGGAGTACTTAGGTCTCTGCAGTGAGTAACTTCTTATTACTTCTACATCCCGTCCCCTTTTCTCCATACTTATGGAAGATTTCCAAGCACTGGGTAACATATAATTGGTGGATGGTTTAAAAACTCCCTACCTAAAGAGGTTTGAGGACAGCTTGACCAAACTGAGCATCAGCTCTAGAACTTAGATCCATGCAATAATGCTTACAAAAAGCCAAAGGAGAAGCCCATGTCGTTGCTTTAGCAATGGACTCCAAGGGGAAATATTTTTCACAAGCCAGGGAGCCAGCCTTTCCTCACACCAGATGTGCAGTTATATTATGTTATGTTATGTTTTATTTGTATAGTGCCACCTGCCATCTGTCATGGCATCAAAGCACTGTTGGAGGCATGGCCTTTTAGAAAACCATGGTCTTAAAAGACATGAGTAATGCACAGCACAATGCGTGCAGCAGAATTTGCAGTATAGGCACTATCCAGAATGCAGAGGAGCGTAGTGTACTGATGTTTGGAGAAAAACAGAGAATGGTGAAGAGGCAAGGAGTATATTAACGATGATAGTAAGTATGTGACAGCTGGAGCGGTTGATCATGGAACTCAACTGTATGCTATTTGGCAAATTGCTACATGCAGCATATGTGCACAGTTAATGATATGCCATCCCATGTAATAGAAATTGAGCAAATTATTTCCTTCAATCAGCAGTGCTGTTGCGGCACACCTCATTATGTATTGGCAACACTGCTCTCAAAGCAACCCACATGAGCATGCCCTAACAGTCATGTAAATGGTATTGTACAGTGCTTTCTTTCACTATTAGTAGCCTTGATGTGCTTGGCTCTAGAAGAAAATGGTGGGTGGTCATTAGTGGGAGAGTGGGAGATGTAGTTTCAATACCTGTGGTGTTGACGGATGCAGGTGAGAAGTATCTGGTTACTGTGTGCAAATGTGCTTTCTATGCTTTATGCTGGGAAACTTGAGAGTATGTCAGCCATAGGGAAGAGGCCAAGATCTGATCGGCTATTGCTCTTTTGGTCTGTTAGCTTCTTATGTGGAAGAGATGGATAGGGCTAAGGAGGAGAGATTAGTCAAGGTTAGGTTAGTGTTAATGTGCTAATGGCTAGGCTTGTGGTGGCGGTCTGGGTTAAGGTACATGTGTGTAGTGTAGGGAAGTATGAGATCTAAGAGGTGAGCTTCATGTTCAGGGGAATTGACCTTACAAGGCAATACTACCTGCAGTCCTCCATTCCCACCACTGGACTCTTACAGAAAGGTCCCATTTTGCCAGTAGACCACACTGTCACTCTCTATTCCTCTCTCACATGCTCTCTGTTCATTTGATACATTGTATACATGTACGCAACAACACAGGCATCTGCACATTGCAGATGGATACTCCACTCAATTGCAATAAGATACATATTAAAAGGTGCATTGTGACCTTAGAGTTCCTCTCCAGGTCAGGCAGTAATGATACTAGAGTGCCTTCCTGTGGAACTCCTTTGCTGCTCCCAGAGACTGGTCATATCCATGGGGTGTCTAGGTGGGAGCAGGCCCAATTTGTAGGCATGTGCATAAACACACTCAGGACACTCACATCACTACCCAGAATCAACAACTAGACTACTTGTAGTGCTGTCATCTCTTGCAGACATGGCCTATTGTAAAGCCGGGAATGCCAATGCTACACAAACTCTATTCCCTGACGTTCTTCGTCAGACATCATTCAAACATGTGTAAATGAAACCTTTCTGCTCCTTTCATTGCCTTTGTTTTGTGAATAACAGTTAATGGGTGAGGCAGTATCTTTCTACTGCAGGACACCCCTGTGCGGAGAAGCTCGTACCCTATGCCTATGATGATCCCTGGCAGCACCTACCTACATTGGGAAGGACAGTTTTTAATACCTGGATAAAGAAAGCATGCCTGTTCTTGTCCTGGCTCCATTGTTAGGATCGGGCGTACAGCACTGTGGCGAATTTTCCAGTGACCTTCCCTAGCAAGGAGCCTGTGAGACTGCAAACTAATGATTTCAGTGTCATTGCACTCTCTATCCTTTCCCCCTGCCGCTGCCAAAACCCACTATCTGTCACTGCCAGCCTGCCCCTCTTTTCCCACCTGCAACCACAAGACCTCCCTTAGGCCAAGGTACTGCACCTTTGTGGATTCCACTCCAACTTGTATCTTCAGTGCTCTTCATTTCATTGAGAGGATCCCTTGCAGTGTTGTGGAGAGATAAGATGAAAATAGAGAATCCACAATGTCGAAGCCCAAAATACTGACATTTGAGACCCCCATTTTACCAAATATATATGTGGGGGGTAGGTTAAATAAATATAAAAGGTGAAGGGGTCTGCCCCCACATATATATGTGGTAAAAGGGGTAAAGAAAAACATTTGTTATTTTCGGCTTCAACATTATCTTTTTTGCAGTATTCAAATAGATCTGTTGGGGCATCACTCTGATACTCAGGTCCTGGTGTTTCCTCTAACTGGCTGTCAGGGGCAGAGGAAATGTCATTTTGGCATGAGTGACAACAGTTTGGAGGCTTCTGGGAGATGTCCAGGATATATGGGGGAAATTGGTATGTGACCTAGACCTCCTCTGCCCTCCTCCTCGTCCTTGTTTGTGCAAGTGCGAGCAATGCATGGTCGCCAGTTCGCTTTTAGGCATCGCACCTGTTCAGGTTGTCAGTAAATTTCAGGGCCTTTGATGTTTGGGCAACAGTGGTTTGTTTTGTCTGAGTTTGGTTTGTTTTGCACTTTGATGGGCATGGTTGTGAGTTTGCTTAGTGATGTCCTGCCCACACCCATTTCACTCAAATTTTTTGCACATTATTGAGTCTTATTACATATTCCACCCACTTCTCCACATTTGTGCTGGCCCTTCCTTTGTGTTAATGTGGCACTAACACCATGCAGCGCAATGTGCTTGATCAGGGAGCAAGTAGTGAAGTGTGAGTGCAAAATGAATTCTGTGAATAGCAGTCGGACGTTTTGCGCCACACGACATGCACCTTTTCAAAGCAGAGGCCCTTTGTGTGGCACAAAAAATGCTTTCTAAATCAGGCACTGTGTCACATAAATAGTCCTTAAAAGTTCCTTCCTAGCCTTCAGCTGTTATACCACCCCCTCTAGCTGTTTGAATGTGAATATGACTGTGACCGCTTGGTGTTTCTCCTATTTGATGTCTGTGCATGTTCACGAATGGCTGTAAATCTATTGACATTATGTGTATGTGTGTGTTCATGTTTTTGAGTGCCTATATGCGTGCCACATATTTTTCACTTTGCTAAATGTTATAGGAAGGGGGGCAAGAGTAGAGGGCCAGAAGAGGAGATACAAAATGAGGGATCAGGGGGGTACCAACCACCAGGACCTCCATCTTCTCTCTGTTCAGTTTGAGCCAGTTGTGGTCCATCCACTCGCAAACGGCCGCCAAGCAACTCTAAAGGCACGACAACACCTCAGCCTGATCGCGATCCAGACAGATCAGGATTTGAGTGTCATCGGTGTAAGAGTAGCAGTTGAGACCATGGGAGTGGATGAGACACACCAAGGCCCAAATGCAGATGTTGAATAGGATCAGAGACAAAGACGAGCCCTGTGGGACACCACAGGTAAGGTTACAGGGGGTAGAAAGGAAGGGTGACATAGAGAGAGTTTGTGTGCCGTCAGCCAGGAATGAGATGAACCAAGCGAGCACCTGGCCAGGTTTTCCTATCTGGGCAAGACGAGACAACAGAATGGGGTGTTCAACGGTGTCAAATGCTGCTGATAGATCTAATATAATCAGGGCCCCTAGTGGTTGCTTAATAGTGATAGTGATAGTGGTGAAGACACACAATCCCCCTCGTGTTGGAAAAACGGAGTGGTTCTAACATGTAAAGGAGAAAAATATAAGTCCTTCAATGGCTGTACTAAAAGCGAATAACCCAGGAAATAAATCAAATTGTTTATGACGTGGTAGGAATGGTAGGAATGGTCATCCTATGCCAGTACTAGCTGATACTAACTCGTTACAAGCTGCAATAGATGACTTGAGAGTGGCTCCAGAGACATAGGGGGGTGGTTGGGAGTTGTTGACCGTCCTTGCTCCTCCCTGGTGCCTGGTTCGTAGCCCCTGTGTATCACACAGGCTGGTGCTCTGCTTTTGACCACCAGTCCCAAATTTCCCAGCCTAGACAACAACAAACATAATAATAATAATGTGTGTACCATGTACAGTGCAACTCAATACTTGCCAGTGGTTGCTTAGCAACCATGTTGCCCAACCACTTGGCACTGGCAACTTCCAGGTGTCTTGCTCTTCTGGGGCAGAGCAGCACTGTGCACCTGGATGTGTGCCCTACTATCTGGCACCTGATGATGTTCCCATACCCTTGCCCAATGTACCTATATTGCCTGAAGAGAGAAAAGAAGACCTAGGGTAAGTGTGCTTTTGTATGATGTGTATGTATGCTTAAGTGTGTGTTTGCCTCTAATGCATAGTGTGGGTGTGTGTGTGTGTTTGGGTGTGTGTAAAACCATTTGTGAGTCTGTAGCTATGTGTGCATTTTAGCACCACACTGTGTGTGTGTTCACGCACATGTGCATCTGAGCATGTATGTTTTATGGTGTTCGAAAGAGTAATGCTCATTACTGTTAATTTCCATGCAATCACTGACATAATAGGTTGTGGCTTGTGGCTTCACTTGTGGCTTCACTTGTGGCTTCACTTGTGGCTTCACTCAGGCTCAAGCATTTGATTTACTGTGATCATTACTGGCATAGATAGGCAGTGGCAGCAGCTTCAATCATTTATGTGATTAACAGTGACTATTACTTGCAAACAGAGATTGTAGAATTACTGCCTAAGGTAATGTTCCTGGGACCCATAATTACACGCCCGATTGTAGCGAGGCCCTTAACAAAGGTCTCGGGGGCATTAACGTAGGCGGTAATGGCACGCAGTCCAGGGGCATATTAAGCTTTTAAAAATGCCAACCACAGACAGTGCGTTTTCTCTTTCCGCGGCGGCCATAGTAAACAAAGAAAATTGCCGCAATGGAAGGGGAGAAGGGACTACGTGTAGTCCCTTCTCCCCTTCCATGATGGCCATTAAAGTATGTTGAAAAAAAATAAACGAGAAAAATGGCCCCCATGGAGTAGTCCCTTCTCCCTTTCCATGGCAGCCATTCTGGAACGAAAATGCTGTCGCTGATGGGAGCGAGTTGCACACTGTTGTGTGATCGGGATTACCATCCAGTAAGGCTCGCAATCCAGCCCACCACATGTGTTTTTTCTTTTTTTATCACACCGGTTACTAATTAAAGTTATCACTAAATGCAAACTGAGGTTGTGGCAGCACTCCATGCATGTGTTTTACAGTGGCTTTAACTGGCAATCAGAGATTATGGCTGCAGCCTCCTACATGACATGTATAGTGGCCATTAATGACAAACAGACATTTCCCACACAGGCTCATGCAACAGATTTACAGTGACCATCACTGGGGAACGGATATTGTGACCATAGCCCCATGAAAATGATGGGATGTGCTTCAGTGTAGTTCAGTACTAGTGAGATGGCATTTACTTGTTTTTTCATGTGGTATCCTAGAAAACCAACTTTTCATTTTATGGGTTTTTACTTATTTTGGTTCCCTCTCTTTGTTCGGTCACTCATGCTAATTTAAGGAAATGTCTAGGCCCTGCCACAGAAAATATTCACGAGGCATGAATGGCAGTGAATCATAAATGTTTCTGGATTTTTTTCCCTGTGTTTACCTAGAGTCCCAAATTATAAATGATATAGCTTATCACCTCATGTTTCTCACAAATTGTTCTGCAACTTGAATAATTTTAGCACATTATTTTAAAATAAAATAAAATGTTGGGGAACCTACCCGCCCAAATCTGCTTAATTATTTTAGGCTCCCTTACTTTGCTCTAACACTTGTGTTAATTTGTGGCAATATTGAGAGTCCTCCACTGAAACATTCACGACCTATGAAGACTAGCCCATGAATCATTTGGAATTCTTCTTCCCACTTAGGAGCTATCCAACCCTCTCCCCTCCCCCACTGCCCCGGGCACCAAACACTGTCTCCTTCACTGCTTAATAGATAGCTTATCACTGACGAATGGCATTTAATCACTACAACTAAACGTTAAAATTTCAGAGACACAGTATTTCTAGAGAACCACATCATACCTCATGTAGAATGAGGTCCCCAATCTGTACTAAGTCAATTTAAGTAGTACTTACCCAACTAGAAGCTGTAATAGAAGAGATGGTTACGGTGATAGTGCAACTAACAATGGCAAAAATCTACACGTAACGGAATACTAACGTTACTTATGATAGTACTATTGTTTTTAGTATGATGGTTAGCAAATTTGGGACTAGTAGCTGAACTAGGAGTAGCAGAACTAATTACATTACCAAAACATTTCAGTTAGAAGTAATATTACCAGTAATAATAGTGGTAGTAAAAGTAGTTATTCTGCTAGTAACATTATTAGCACAATTACTTACAGTAGTGCCAGTGATAGAACAACGAGTGATAGTTGTGTTAGTAAGTACTAATGAAGTAGTACTAATTGCAATATAAGTAGAAGACAAGGGTGTAGTACTACAGATGTTATTATAGGCATTTTAATTATAAGTAATAATGCTAGTACCAAAAAAAGAACAAACTACATAGTGCAAAGTATACCAACATTACTACTAGCTTTAGTATTAAACATTATTGTACAAAAATCAGAAACTGGTGTGTTTAGCATGAACACATGAGTCTGTGGACGAGCATCGTGCAGGCAGCAACCTAGAAGTGTGTGGTGCATACTGTCCCTTCTCTGCCTGCCCCCCTCATTATCTAGTAATTTAGGGGAAAGGGTTTTTGCACTGTCTTAATATTGTCTGATTCTGAAGCATAATGATGGACCACGTTTCTTGACTGGGTGTGTGTCTCCCATATTGAAGCAACCACTCCTCCACTCCTTTGGATTTGCTATTTGCCAATCTTGTGTCCAACAGTTTAAAGTGAAAGCTCCTCTCTGCAGTAGTGACTTCATGAGGCTGAGTGGTAAGAGTGACTAGTAAGCTGCTAATGGCTGTGTCACCTGGCAATCAGCAAGTTGTGTGGGTCAACAGTAGGCTGGTAGCACAACCACACTAACCAAAAGTGCTTCACATGTGTTCATGGGTGGTAAAGGAGGTACAGTTCACAAAGCTGATAGGAAGTATTCTGAGAGTACTGTAATTTGTAATACCGCAAACAATTGTTAACCCTTTAAGTGCCATGGGTATTTCTCCCCAGTGCCAGGGCCTTTTTTCGTGATTTCGGTATGTGGCCATTCAATGGCTTGTAACTTTTTTGTTACATGAGATATCTTGGCCAAATTTGGCTCCTTTTTTCCCCACATGTAGGCGGGCGTAACGCCTCCCAGGAATCCTAGGTTGCTGTAGGGGAGTGAGAGAAAATAAGCAAAAAGCGGGAAAATTTTGGGTTTTTTCAAAAAATGTCAATAAACTGATGTACAAAGTAGCCTGTGGTTTTTTCCTTGTAAAAGCTAGGAACGAATGGTTTGCTGTGCTGAATTCCCCAATTTCCTAGCTTTCAAGAACAGGTTGAGTGGCAATGGAAAATAAATATTTTGATGTGGTTATCAACCGTTTTGTGAGAGGTAGGCGATTTTGGCCATTTTTGCCAATTGGACATGCATGGACGGAATGGAAGAAAAGGGTAGGAAAGCCGATTTGGAGGAAGGAAAGGCATATTTCTCTGAAAAGTAGAAAAAATTCCAAGTTTAGGAAGAGGTGATTTGCATAGGTCAGGCAACAACTAGGTAGGGGAGACTGCCATAGATTGGGGGGAAAGCAGGAAAATGACAGAAAAAAAAGTTTGTTTTGGACATGGTTGGCTTGGTACGGCAATGGCTTCTATGAATTTTGAGAAAAGCAATGCTCCACTACATTCCCCCGTCTCTTGCAGTTGGGAGAGCACACATTTTTTGTAGTGTTTTACAAAACAAGCAATACCACAAGCCAAACACTGAGCCATGGTACACAGGAGTTTTACGCTCACGGCCTGAACAGACGCACTTAGCATGTGTAAATTGGGAAAACCAATGTGGTGAGGAACGGCAAGCATACATTTCTTAAAAGAGCACAGAGAGACCTTTTCAAGGGTGGGTGACTTGTGCAGGTTACACAAGAGTATGGTGCCTAAAGCAGTGACTAAATGTAGGTCACATTTGGGAAATGAAAGGGTTGTGTGACAAAGGGCACCAGTAAATGGGTCAAAACATTATGAAAACCACACAAACACAACACATGGCCTACCGTCCCGCGTTCCCACAGGTGTCCCGATGAAAACAGTACTTCACATGTGTGGGTGCACCTACCTGGCCACCAAGGGGAAAGCCTAAAACACAAGTAACCCCAAGTCTGTTTTCAGACCGGAATTTCAGACGGGCACAACATACAGATATGGGTCTCGGATGTCCAAGCCACCAAGGAAAACAGGGAACCCCATGCATTTGCGAAAAGGGGACACCCGTGGAAATCCACAGAGGTATGATTTGGGCAAATCGCCCCAGAATTTATTACCCAGACACCCCCGCAAAGTCCAAAATGTGGGAAAAAATGCATTTTCTGCACATTTCGCTCAACTCACCCATTGAAACACACCGCCAAAAACACATGGCCGACCATCCCGCGTTCCCACAGGTGTCCCGATGAAAACGGTACCTCACATGTGTGTGTGTGCACCTACCTGGCCGCCAAGGGGAAAGCCTAAAACACAAGTAACCCCAAGTTTGTTTTCAGACCGGAATTTCAGACGCTCTGCCGACCGGCGCAACATACAGATATGGGCCTCGGGTGTCCAAGCCACCAAAAAAAACAGGGAACCCCATGCATTTCCGAAAAGAGCACACCCGTGGGAATCCGCAGAGGTATGATTTGGGCAAATCGCCCCAGAATGTATTACCCAGACACCCCTGCAAAGTCCGAAATGTGGGGAAAAAAGCACATTTTCCGCACATTTTGCTCGGCTCACCCATCGAAACACGCCCCCAACAACACATGGCCTACCGTCCGGTGTTTCCACAGGCGTCCCGATGAAAACGGTACCTCAAATGTGTGGGTGCCCCTACCTGGCCACCAAGGGGAAAGCCTAAAACACAAGTAACCCCAAGTCTGTTTTCAGACCGGAATTTCAGACGCTCTGCCGACCGGCACAACATACAGATATGGGCCTCGTGTGTCCAAGCCACCAAGCAAAACAGGGAACCCCATGCATTTGCGAAAAGAGGACACCAGTGGAAATCCACAGAGGTATGATTTGGGCAAATCGCCCCAGAATTTATTACCCAGACACCCCCGCAAAGTCCGAAATGTGGGGAAAAAAATGCATTTTCTGCACATTTCGCTCGGCTCACCCATCGAAACACGCCCCCAACAACACATGGCCAACCGTCCCGTGTTCCCACACGTGTCCCGATGAAAACGGTACCTCACATGTGTGGGTGCACCTACCTGGCCGCCAAGGGGAAAGCCTAAAACACAAGTAACCCCAAGTCTGTTTTCAGACCGGAATTTCAGACGCTCTGCCGACCGGCACAGCATACAGATATGGGCCTCGAGTGCCCAAGCCACCAAGGAAAACAGGGAACCCCATGCATTTCCGAAAAGAGGACACCCGTGGGAATCGGCAGAGGTATGATTTGGCCAAATCGCCCCAGAATTTATTACCCAGACACCCCCTCAAAGTCCGAAATGTGTGAAAAAAATGAATTTTCTGCACATTTCGCTCGGCTCACCCATCGAAACATGCCCCCAACAACACATGGCCTACCGTCCTGTGTTCCCACAGGTGTCCCGATGAAAACGATAGCTCACATGTGTGGGTGCACCTACCTGGCCACCACGGGGAAACCCTGAAAGACAAGTAACCCCAAGTCTGTTTTCAGACCGGAATTTCAGATGCTCTGCCGACCGGCACAGCATACATATATTGGCCTCGGGTGTCAAAGCCACCAAGGAAAACAGGGAACTCCATGCATTTCTGAAAAGAGGACACCCGTGGAAATCTGCAGAGGTATGATTTGGGCAAATCGCCCCAGAATTTATTACCCAGACACCCCTGCAAAGTCCGAAATGTGGGGAAAAAAACGCATTTTCCGCACATTTTGCTCGGCTCACCCATCGAAACACGCCCCCAACAACACATGGCCTACCGTCCGGTGTTTCCACACGTGTCCCGATGAAAACGGTACCTCACATGTGTGGGTGCCCCTACCTGGCCACCAAGGGGAAAGCCTAAAACACAAGTAACCCCAAGTCTGTTTTCAGACCGGAATTTCAGACGCTCTGCCGACCGGCACAACATACAGATATGGGCCTCGTGTGTCCAAGCCACCAAGCAAAACAGGGAACCCCATGCATTTGCGAAAAGAGGACACCCGTGGAAATCCACAGAGGTATGATTTGGGCAATTCACCACAGAATTTATTACCCAGACACCCCCGCAAAGTCCGAAATGTGGGGAAAAAAATGCATTTTCTGCACATTTCGCTCGGCTCACCCATCGAAACACGCCCCCAACAACACATGGCCTACCGTCCTGCGTTCCCACAGGTGTCCCGATGAAAACGGTACCTCACATGTGTGTGTGCACCTACCTGGCCGCCAAGGGGAAAGCCTAAAACACAAGTAACCCCAAGTCTGTTTTCAGACCAGAATTTCAGACGCTCTGCCGTCCGGCAAACATACAGATATGGGCCGCGAGTGTCCAAGCCACCAAGGAAAACAGGGAACCCCATGCATTTACGAAAAGGGGACACCCGTGGGAATCTCCAGAGGTATGATTTGGGCAAATCGCCCTAAAATTTATTACCCAGACACCCCTGCAAAGTCCAAAATGTGGGGAAAAAAACATTTTCCGCACATTTCGCTAGGCTCACCCATAGAAACACACCCCCAGCAACACATGGCCTGCCGTCCTGCGTTCCCACAGGTGTCCCGATGAAAATGGTACCTCATATGTGTGGGTGCACCTGCCTGTCCGCCAAGGGATAAGCCTAAAACACAAGTAACCCCAAGTCTGTTTTCAGAACGGAATTTCAGATGCTCTGCCGACCGGCACAACATACACATATGGGCCTCGGTTGTTCAAGCCACCAAGGAAAACAGGGAACCCCATGCATTTCTGAAAAGAGGACACCCGTGGGAATCCACAGAGGTATGATTTGGGCAAATCGCCCCAGAATGTATAACCCAGACACCCCCGCAAAGTCCGAAATGTGGGAAAAAAAATCACTTTCCGGATATTTCACTCGGCTCACCCATAGAAACACGCCCCAACAACACATGGCCAACCGTCCCGTGTTTCCACACGTGTCCCGATGAAAACGGTACCTCACATGTGTGGGTGCACCTACCTGGCCGACAAGGGGAAAGCCTAAAACACAAGTAACCCCAAGTCTGTTTTTAGACCGGAATTTCTGACGCTCTGCCGACTGGCACAGCATACAGATATGGGCCTCGAGTGTCCAAGCCACCAAGGAAAACAGGGAACCCCATGCATTTCAGAAAAGAGGACACCCGTGGGAATCGGCAGAGGTATGATTTGGGCAAATCGCCCCAGAATTTATTACCCAGACACCCCCTCAAAGTCCGAAATGTGGGAAAGAAATGAATTTTCTGCACATTTCGCTCGGCTCACCCATTGAAACACGCCCCCAACAACACATGGCCTACCGTCCTGTGTTCCCACAGGTGTCCCGATGAAAACGATAGCTCACATGTGTGGGTGCACCTACCTGGCCACCAAGGGGAAACCCTAAAAGACAAGTAACCCCAAGTCTGTTTTCAGACCGGAATTTCAGATGCTCTGCCGACCAGCACAGCATACATATATTGGCCTCGGGTGTCCAAGCCACCAAGGAAAACAGGGAACTCCATGCATTTCTGAAAATAGGACACCCGTGGAAATCTGCAGAGGTATGATTTGGGCAAATCGCCCCAGAATTTATTACCCAGACACCCCTGCAAAATCTGAAATGTGGGGAAAAAAAACACATTTTCCGCACATTTTGCTCGGCTCACCCATGGAAACACGCCCCCAACAACACATGGCCTACCGTCCAGCGTTCCCACTGGTGTCCTGGTGAAAATGGTACCTCACATGTGTGGGTGCACCTACCTGGCCGCCAAGGGGAAAGCCTAAAACACAAGTAACCCCAAGTTTGTTTTCAGACCGGAATTTCAGACGCTCTGCCGACCGGCACAGCATACAGATATTGGCCTCGGGTGTCCAAGCCACCAAGGAAAACAGGGAACCCCATGCATTTCTGAAAAGAGGACACCCGTGGGAATCGGCAGAGGTATGATTTGAGCAAATCGCCCCAGAATGTATTACCCAGACACCCCCTCAAAGTCTGAAATGTGGGAAAAAATGAATTTTCCGCACATTTCGCTCGGATCACCCATCGAAACACGCCGCCAACAACACATGGCCTACCGTCCTGCATTCCCACAGGTGTCCCGATGAAAACGGTACCTCACATGTGGGGGTGCACCTACCGGGGGCGCAAAAGGGAAAGGGTAACCCACTGGTAACCCCAAGCCTTTCGCCACTGCCCATTTTGTTCATGTGGGCAACCTACAGATTTGGGCTTAGGGTGTGGAAGCCAGCAAGGAAAACAGGGAACCCCATGCATTTCCCAAAAGAGGACACCCGTGAGAATCCATAGAGGTCTGCCTTGCGCAAATTGCCCCAGTTTTTATTAGCCACAATCCCTGACAAAGTGTGATATTTGGTGGGGAAAAACACAATGTTCACTTTGTCTGGGGTTCTGGGAAATACATTCTGGGCCGCTTCATGCAAGTCAGACCTCTGCACATTCCCACGGGTGTCCTCTTTTGGGAAATGCATGGGGTTCCCTGTTTTCCTTGCTGGCTTCGACACCCTAGGCCCAAATCTTTAAGTTGCCCACATGAACAAATTGTGCTTTGGCGAAAGTCTTGGGGTTACCAGCGGGTTACCCTTTTCCTTTTGTGCCCCCGGTAGGTGCACCTACACATGTGAGGTACCTTTTTCATCCGGACACCTGTGGGAACGTGAGAAGGTATGACATCTGTTGTTGGTGACGTGTTTCGGTGAGTGGACACAGGGAAATGTCTCTGAAATTGGCTGGAAATGCAGACAATTCTCAGACATTTTGCTAAGGCCACCCACTGAAACACACCACCAACAACACGTGGCCTACCTTCCCGCATCCCCACACGTGTCCCCATGAAAACGGTACCTCATATGTGTGGGTGCACCTACCAGGGGCGCAAAAGGAAAAGTGTAACCCACTGGTAACCCCAAGCCTTTCGCCACTGCCCATTTTGTTCATGTGGGCAACCTACAGATTTGGGCCTAGGGTGACGAAGCCAGCAAGGAAAACAGGGAACCCCATGCATTTCCCAAAAGAGGACACCCGTGGGAACCCACACATGGCCAAATTGTAGGGGGGGCCCATCCCATGTAGCCCTCCCCAGGGGCAGATAATGGGGGGGGCTGTCCTGCACTCCTCCCTGGGCTCAGACGTCCATTCCTAGGAGCAGATATCTGGTCCCAGGGATGGCTGCATGACATGGCACCTACTCCATTGTGGCTGGGGGGGGTCAATGCCCCATCCCATTAGAAACTTCCCAGATCCTTTGGGGTGCCCCACAGCCCCCTCTAAAAAGCGTTCCACCATTTTCCATTTTTTTCTTTGTTTACGTAACTTGCCTTGGTGCAGAGGGGCACATTGTTGTGCCAATCTGGCCCTGGGGAGCCCAAACCTTACTGCCGCACCCACTGGGGGGCCTGTCCCACAATTTTTGGGGGCCCTCTCCCCCCTCACCCCAAATGGGTGGCAGGGGCACCTCATGCAGGTCTCCTACAAAAGGCTGCGTGAGGTACACCCCCCCTCCATTTGGGGTGGGGGGGAGAGGGCCCCCGAAAATGGTGGGACAGGCTCCCCAATGCATTGGTCAGTAGGGTTTGGGCACCCTGTGGTCTGATTGGCACACTAATGTGCCCATCTGCGCCAAGCGAAGTTGGGTAAACAAAGAAAATAATACAAACTCGTAGGCTGCTTTTTATGGGGGGCTGAGGGCCACCCTAAATTGGCAGCGAATGTTATACTGCAATGGGGGGTGGCACTCACCCCCCCACCCCAAAAGGAGGGCCCCACCTCATGCAACCCTCCCTGGAAGCAGATATCTGCTCCTCGGAAGGGGCATCTGACCCCAGGGAGGGATGCATGAGGTGGGGCCCCCCTATCTGACGCCAGGGAGGGATGCATGAGGTGGGGCCCTCCATTTGGGGTGGGGGGGGAGAGGGCCACCCCCCATTACAGTAGAACATTTGCCCGCAATGTAGCCTCCTAGGAAGGGCTGCATGATGTGCCCCACACTCCGTTACCCCTACACTCGATTTTTTTTTCTTTTCACCCCTGGGGGCAGTGATCATCTGCCCCCAGGGGTCTCTGGCACTGTGGCCCCATGCTTTGGGGGCATGGGGTGAAGGGGGCCGCTTATCTAGTAAGAAGCCCTCCCTCCCCCCGTGTCACAATCGGATCTGTATTGATCCGGTGGCATTGCTGCCCGCGGATCGCGCGCCCTGCAATGTCACACAATGGGTATCGTTGTAAAGGGGAGAATTTCCTCTTTACAACGATACCTGCCTTGATCTCCAGCTTGAAATACAGACGAAGATCGAGGCAGAGCAAAAAGGTCTCTTACCTTCTCTCTTCACCGCAGCAGCCGAAAATGGCTGCTGCAGTGATTTTACTTTCAGTTTCACGCCGACGTGCTTTACGCACGCCGACATGAAACTGAAGGTAATCCAGCCCTCTGGTAGTGAGGGGGGATCTCCCCCTAACATAGCCCGCGGGTTGGATTACAGCTTTGCTCGATCCCGGCATTGCAGGGATCGAGCAAAGCAGAGTGCCAAAACCGACGAGCCGGCTCGTCGGTGGCAACCTGGAGCGCTTTCCACTGACGAGCCGGCTCGTTGGTGGCACTTAAAGGGTTAAAGCTGGGAGAACCGATGTTTATAAACACTGTTGATGTCAGGATCCCTCCTATGTCAACTGGTTCTTTATCAGTCAAAACGGGGATACAGGACCTTAGGCACTGAAAGGTGAACAAAATTCCATTAATACGGTGCTTGCCTGATGTCTCGTTATGTCTCCACCGTAACCGGTTCCATAGAATCAGTGGACACGGGTTGCCATGGCAACTCTGGTATCCGTTACGCTCTCCATACACAGCGTAACCCTGTAGGTGCGGACGTTAGTTCCACAGCAACCTATTTATACTTCAGGGTTGCTCACCTCGCAGCTTCTGATTCTGAATGAATTGCGGCTCTACGTTGCCTCGATTTTGTTTCTAGTGATACCCCTCTTGCTCCTGTCTCCTCGCCTTGTGTCCCTTCCTTGAGACTGGGATTGTCATTTTGATTCTCCATTTGTATATTTGTATATTTGTCTATCAATTCAATCTGCTTGCTGACCAGTGTACCGAACCAGCTTGTCTTCAGACTCCATACTTGTCTGCCGATTCCACATGCCTGCTCTCCCGTGTACCGAACCAGCTTGCTTTCGGACTCCTCATTTTTTCTGCCGATTCAATCTGCTTGCTCACCCGTGGTCTGAACAGGTTTGCTTACGGACTCTCCACTTGCCTGCTGATTCAATCTGCCTGCTGACCCGTGTACCAAACCAGTTTTGCCTACGGACTCCTCAATTGTCTGCTGATTCAATCTGCGGCTCACCCGTGTACTGAATCAACTTGTCTCCAGACCCTCATTTGTCTGGCGATATTAGTCGGTCTACTTGCCTTGTCTCTCCTGTGAACACTGCTTACACCATCTGGATTGTTGTCATACCCTCACTGCCTGTTGTAAGATTTATCACACCCAGTGTATTACCTAAGAGTGTTGGAACTTGAGACTGTCCACCACCCGCTCTGAGGTGATTAGGCGTCCTTGTGCCAGTGGGATAGTATTGGACTAGAGACTGCCTCTCTTCATTAAGGCATCCTCATGCCATCGGGATAGGGATAGGATATACTGGGTGTCATCTGGCCACAGGAATATTTTTTCAAACTCAAGAATTGGTAAGTTCTGTTCCTTGTGTTCTCATCTATGGCTCCTCATCCTTTTCTTGCCTCATCTAGTTTCTTAAGTCTTGTAGATTGTCCATTACAATCCAGCCATATACCATGGGAAGACCCAGAGCTGTTAGAAAGAGCATTGTCTCTGGTTAGTGTTATGATCTTGCTCTATTTTTGGTTCCTTGAATTATTGAGTTGATTCCTCAAGTAACCTGCCCTTTTTCCCTCTACAGTGCCCGGTGTTCGTGTGGTGTTCCTTCTCTTTTGACTAATTGACCACTCTGTATTTTACCTTGTGTGTTCAGAGGGTTACATTGGTAGAAAGAACTTGACGGCTACACTACGGGTACAAGTTCGAGTTCTACCTTGGATTGTGACAGTTGATGACACGATTCAGTAAAACCTACAACTGCCGTTGCACTCTCAGCACTGGAGAGCTGTCCAGGAAAACTGCTGTTTTGCCCAGGAAAGCTGCTGTTTTTGTGGTCTAGCTAGTGCATGCCATGCATTTATGAGCCCAGGAAGTAGGCTGGGACTGTCTGGTCCCAATCCAAAAACTGGTGATAATGAGTCAGCCCCACAGTGGTCCCTGCTGGTGTACATGTGTGGTGCAGATCCTTGCTATTGGAGGGCTGAGTTTGATCACTCACCTGAATTTAGGGTCAGGAGATGAGTCCTGCAGCCATTCCAGCAGATCAGAAGAGAAGCCAAATATCCTGTCTAGCCGTGCAGACAAATCCTGAAAAGGCCTGGTGACCATTCTTGCTGCTGTCCTGGTGAAGCCCTGCTGGTCCACCTGATCTCAGAAGACCGTTGCTGGAGCTTTGACACTTTGGAATAGTGGGACCAACCAGTCCTGATGCCTTCTCATGATCCTGCTGTCTGGAGCCTTCAGAAGTGTCACTACACCACCCGTCAGATTGGCCTGCTCCATTTTTTTATGCTACCAAGCCAGAAGCATCGCTGTTCCACTTTATTGCCCAGAACTTCGGTAGTCGCCATCTAATCCTACAAGCTGCTTTCTGCTAAGTTTCTGCATCACAGCATCCATGGATCCTGTCCTGGAGGGTTTCCTTTGTTTGCGACTGGAGGGACGCCTTCTGTCACCCGTGTGTAGTGACTGTCATTAGAACTGGCCATCCCCCATCTGGTAGAGTGTCCTGAAGAGGCCTGCATTGGTGCCTGCTGTATCTCTTCACTGGAAAGGGTTGCACCCAGCTCCTGGAGCAAGCCGGAAACTTCCTTGCACCCACAGCTCCTGGGCATCTTCTACTAGATCCAACTGTGGGAAGACCTACCTCAAGTGACCCCCATTTGACATGCAAAGTCCCTTGGGAAAATCAGAGTACGGGTTGTGATTAGTCACAATACTTACCAGAGCCCCTATCACCCCCATTATAACATTGTGAAGAACTTTGATTTATATTTATTTAAAAAGCTGTTCTGAAAGATACTAAAAGTAATTTACGTAACTGTCAGAGTCCTGAGAAGTCTTCTGCAACATTGTTCATCTCCACAGGAACGTTGGTCTAATGTTATTCCATCTCCTAAAGAAACTTGGTGAACTTTTGGGCACAAGGCTACATTCAATTTAGGGTTGGACTGATAACGTGAGGGCTCCTATTTCCATGGACTGGTTATTCAATTGCTTAACTACTTACCTACCTTTCAGATGTATAGGTGGATTGCATGCATTGCCATGACCAAAGGGGACTGTATATATGTTTTATACTTAAAGTGTTGTGTGATAATATTACCTGATTGATTATTTTTCCTAGTGTGATTTTGGGCCTATAATACATATAGTATTTATGTACTTACCTGTTTAAGTGGAATCATTGTACATTTCACTGTGTGGACTCATTGTGGACCCCTTACCCCACTCACCTCTCCTGAGATTTAGCCTTGACCACTCTCCATGCTTACCTTGATTGGATTTGACTAAACTATCAGAGTTCCCATGTGAACTATAACCAGGGTGGCATTCTGAAATGTGTCCACCGGGCCACATTTGAGAAATCCATCTTAACAAATTGGTGTTACAGTCATGAGGATTTATTTATTTATTTGCATTTGTTAAGCGCACTTGCAGCCCATGAGGCATCGAGGCGCTGTTACAGAGGAAACACAGATTAAGATTAGATTTTTTCTTTGTCACGTATTTATAACGCGCTTAAACACTCGGAGGTTTTTAAGCGCGGACCCGGGGATCGAACCTGTTGTTGCTTTGTGTCGTCTTGCTTCCAAGACGCGCACGCTGCCGCTGTGCTATCCTCCCGGGACGCCCTTGGGTACTGCAGTGTTGTCCAGTGTTGTAATATCTTGACTGTACTCAAAGAAAACACTGTGATTTGAACCTACTAGTAATATAACAGTCTTTTGCTCTTGTTTAAAGTATGGAAATAGTCACCATGTCCACGGTTAGTGCTTTGAAAGTTGATAACTTGAAGAAATTGTGTGTGGACAGAAGACTGCAATCCTCTGGAAACAAGTCTGATCTAATACACAGAATGTTTAATAATGAGGAACGAAGGGTGGTTCCTTTACCATCAATTGTGATGCAGGAAGTACTGGGGCTGCCCCCAGCAGCAGTAATGGATGTAAAGTAACTGCCATTGTTGAGAGAGAGGAGGAACAGGAGGAGGAAGAGGATTCTGGAGAGACACTTCCTGTCACCAGTGTGCAGTGAATGCCACTGAAACTGGCCTTCCCCGGTCTGGAAGATTCTGGGAGTTTGGGAATACTCCTACCCAATACTTAAAGAGGTATAGATATTACAAAAAGAAAGAGAATAATACTTGGGTGTCTTTTGTCACAGATATCCTGAAAACCCAGAGTGACTGAGTAGAGGGCTATAAGGAACCATCGTTGAAGGCATGACCAATTTGGTCATGCTGGAACACATTTTTTCCTAATTTTCCTCTGAGCCGAAAGAGCATTTGGCAGATTCTAAGGAGTTAGATCCTGAGAAACTGGTCATTGCTGTTTACCTATGGGTGTCACATAGAGTGTTCCATAAGGACACACCTGCTTCTGGTAAGCAGGTGGAGGATAAATAGCAAAAATATAAATAGGGTAAGACCACCGATAAAACATCCTCCCAGAAGGCCCCTGCAAAATGTAAAAAGGGTAAGTTACAAGATTCTGGAAAGGGTAGGTGGATAACTATCCCAAGTATGAGAGTGACTACTCTAAGCCTCCCTACATACAGAGGTCCAGTGGGTCTTGTGTAGCCTGTGGATCAAGTGACCACATTAAGGTGAACCCCAGTTGTAAGGGTAAGGTCTTGGGGGTCCACTCTGTCTATCTGGCTTAGAGTTAGATTCCTTGGAACCTAGCAATGTTGGAGCTTCTGCCCCCATACCTGTTAATTCACAAATCATTTTCCTGAGGATATTGTACTAGGAAAATAGGGGAGCGGAGGGAGGCACTGCTATATGTTACAAATACATGTTCAATGGAACAACCGTGTAAATGTATAGGGTGGTACACTAATATGTTTAATAAAGTAAAACATCTCTTGGATTCAGCGAAGAAGAAGCCAAGAGGATATTGGGCCTCATCAAAACAACAGATGATGAGCTAATCTCGTCAGATAAACCAGAAGCTTTTTTGAAACAGTTAGAGTGGAAAATACGGAGAGAGATCAATCTCAAGTTACATGCAACCACACTATCACATTATTACAAAGCCCAGAGGTTTGCACGAGGCCTAAGAGTGAACTTGGAGCCCACTCTCTGCAAAGAAAATCCTGACTTCGTAAAGAAGTGGCGTAGATCCTGAACAAGTGTTCTCTTGACCTCATCCTCCTAACGATCGAGGAATTATCTAACAATCTAACTACACTTGATGAGGAAATTGAGAACATTAAGAGCAATCTGAGCAAAAACTTAACCGCGGACCAACTTAAAAGATTCTGGAAGATACCAAGGAGAAGCTAGCCAAATATAAACAGGAATTAGAAACTAAGAAGATAAGGAAGTTTAGACAAGACATACAAGATTGTAAGCTTGACATAGTATACACCTGGCAAGAGTATTACGGACAACGGCCACCCAGGCCATATCAACTACGTACTCCAAGAACTGGACCACAAAACACAGACGCGTCATCATAGGAGGCATCAAGTGCGGAACTAGAGACACCTGCGGATCCAGCAACAGAAGCCCCCGCCACCGCTGCAGCAGGAGGAAACTCAACCAGTACAGCTCCTTTTTTAGAAAAAGACCGACCAGACGAGGACCAGGGAAGAAAAAAAACAGAGAGGAAGAAACAAACGGGGAAAGGACATAGTAGTTAACATCTCATCGTATCAACTCTCTAAACTAGAGTTAAAAGTTCTACGCAAGGGCATCTCCTTTGTACCACAATACAATACCAACCTCCTCAGGGAGAAAATTGATTTTTTTAAATTGATGAGAAAACTGAAACTCAAAGTCTTTTTTGACTCTCTCGAAGAGGAGGAATACATCAAAGAACCCTCAGAATTCCTAGAAATGACACCGAAAGTACACTCAATCCCCTATTAAACAACCATGTATTGGCAGTTTTTGAAAAAACAGTACTTTATCAATTGAAGAAACTACAATACAAGTCCAAGAGTCGTGGTAATTTCACAGCAGCTGAACGTCAGACACTTACAAATCTGCTAGACAACAACAAATTATTTTCAAACCAGCTGACAAAGGTGGAGCACTCGTCCTGATGGACAAGAGTATGTACATAACGGAAGTCGAAGGACAACTTGGTGATTTCGAGACTTACCAGCAAATTGATTACAATCTAACAGAACAAGTGAGAACCCTCATTAAAGAAACTCTTGATGAAGCAGAAATGAGAGAAGTAATCACAGAAAAAACATGGAGATTTCTAGAAAACCCCCATCCTATCATACCGGTAATGTACATTCTGCCCAAAATTCATAAGAGACTTATTGACCCACCTGGGCGTCTCATCATAGCAGCTACTGACAGTTTAGTGGAACCGCTTGCTAAATATCTGGACCAGATTTTACAACCACTGATACAAGAAACAGAGACACATATCAAAGACACTACGCACTTTTTGAAAAAATTAAGGGAATTTACTTTTGTGAGCCAAAGGGATACACTCTTTACTATGGATGTTACATCTATGTATACCAACATTGCACACGAGGCCGGACTGGAGGCCGTTGAATGGCTTTTGCTCAGGTCGGATAATTGCCAAAGTGATAAACTGTTTGTCCTAACACTGCTCAACATAGTACTGATGAACAACTTCTTCAGATTCCAGGACAATTTTTACATACAACTCTCAGGGACCAACATGGGTGCCGCAATGGCACCAGCTTATGCAAACACCTACATGTACTATTTGGAATCAGAAAATGTCCTTACATCCCCGAGGTGGACACGCCATCTGACCCTCTTTGTCAGATACATTGATGACATTTTTGGCATTTGGTCTGGCCCCGAAGACGAACTCAACAACTTTTTCGTAATGATGAATGCTATGCACCCGCGAATTAAATTTACTACACTCATGAGTAAATTGAAGATTAATTTCCTTGATGTGGAGGTCTATGTCAAAGATGAGAACCTTGAGACCAGGATATTCACAAAAGCCACTGATAGAAACAGTTTGTTATTGGCTACAAGCTTTCATCCCCATCGAACAATAGACAGTGTTCCACTGAGCCAGTTCCTGCGCTATCGTAGAAACATCTCTGAAGATATCGAATATGTAAGACAATCTGCTACATTGCGCCAAAAATTCAGAAACAGAGAGTATAATCCGGATGTGATTACTGGCATTGAACAAAAAGTATCCATCATCCAGCGAGATACTTTGCTAATTTCGAAAAACCAATCAAAGGATAACCGTTTGGTCTATGTAACAACTTACTCAGCCCAAAGTAAGAAAATTAGGGACATTATTCAAAAGAACTGGCCGATGCTCCAGATGGACCCTCAAACTCAACCACTCTTTCAACAACTTCCAACCTTCGCCAACAGAAATAGTAAGGCCCTGAGAAGTAGCCTTATCAGAGCCGAAACATCATAAGATCAAACTACGGCTAAAACATTCAAGGGGGCACAACCCTGCTATAATTGCCAACATTGTAGTAACATTTTACCTGGCAACACGATCTCACATCCACATACTGGAAAGCCTATCTCATTAAAACACTCTTGTACTTGTGATTCCACAAATGTAGTATATGCCCTAAAATGCCCTTGTGGATTCTACTATGTATGCATCACAATGAGAAAGGCCAAACTCAGATGGACAGAGCATAAGTCCAATATAAGGACAAAGAGTCTCAAATCCTCTGTATCGGTGCACTTTATGGAATCCAGGCACTCGGTAGCCCAATTGAAATGCTTAATTTTAGAACACGTGAAGGTTGGCGCTAGAGGAGGTGACATGCATAAGAAACTGCTTCAGAGAGAAATCATATGGATCGATTTGTTGGACTGTCTCAATCCCCGTGGTATGAATTGTGAATTTGATATGATGTGCTTTCTATGATGCTGCAGGTGTGGAAACAGAATTCGGTAAACAAAGGTGACACTGTACAGTTCGAACATATATGCTGGACTTGTCCACCAAAGTTGATTATCCACAATCTGGAGTATATTAATACACAAATATGCATTCGAGAAGACTTGTCATTCATGAATATGTTTGTTCCTACAGAATGTGAACAGCTTAGGGACTGTCAGCATAATACTTGTCATTCATGAATATGTTTGTTCCTACAGAATGTGAACGGCTTAGGGACAGCGATATGTTCGAGTACCCATGACTCGCGCCAATTGGTCAGTCACCACACATATACACACCCTACAGTGTATTTTAACGTTTTGACCCACTTAGGGATGGGAGCTGACTTGATTGCTTTCTCCTCACCCTGGGACTCACTTACCTTGCAGGAGGTGGGGTGCTCCACAGTCTATCTTGTACTGTGATGCGCCCCTCCTGCCCCCTAACAATTTTTAAACATGACAGCCCATATCTACAATTCACTGTTCTCTTCTCCCCCCCCTTTTCCATTTACTTTGATCCTCTCAATCCGGCATGGTCTCTTCAGGATCGTTATCATTACATTGACAGGCGCAACTCGCCTGTGTATGGAATATGCAGTATTGTTGCGGCCTCGCTCACAACACTGCGTTCCGTACGTCCTGTCCGGCTATATGCCCACACCAACATGGCGCCCGCTGCGCTTACGCGCATGGGTGGCGTCCCTAACGACCACTTTATCAGTGATCATTTGCGAGCGACCCGTCTTGGTGACGGGACGCTTGTGGATTCATTCTCCATGCAGTAAACAAGTAAGTGCATTTTACCCAGCCGGTTACGATCTATGTCACAGACACGATACCATGTCCTATTTACAATAGCTACGATCATTTTTTTACACTAGAGATAAGTTTTAAACTACGGAATTGCGTTCAATTTTTTTCTCCATTATGTTAGAATTTCAGGGACCTTTTGTCCCTCTACCCCATATTTGTGAGCAATTCGCCAGTACACCATTCTGAACACAGTAACTTGTTTACAACAGGTCCTCTACCTCCCATGACGGGGGCTTATCGTTCTGAACACAGTAACTTGTTTACAACAGGTCCTCTACCTCCCATGACAGGGGTTTTTCATTCTCTTGCAGATTCCTGCTAGGGACCTGCATCCTGCCACCACATACCTGCGGTCTGGCGTTTAGAAGACTCACTCCAGACCCAATAATACCTCATGAGCCCTGCTTTCTGGACCCATTAGGTTAGCATATCTTCCAGTTAGCCTGGAATATTATACACAACACAAATTGATGAGTTTATTTATATATTTTTAGGACCCACCCAGAGACTACACTTTGAATATATTTTGAAACATGAGCACATCCAGTCCTGAAGATGAATTAATGTAATCCGAAACGCGTTGACACCCAACACCACCTAGGAGTGCTTATTCTATGTTGAAAACTTGAAAAGATTGATGTGGGAAGTTCTAAAAGTTATCATCAATGATGTAATTGTGATACAACCTGTAACACCCATTGGATTGACCTTATTTTGGTTTACACAATCTTTTACAGCTCAAACTATACCATTGTTGTTTTTTTAATCACTGGCTTGTGACATTTTTTTCCTATTCTTTACTGTTTACACACTGCACTGTGGAAATCAACAGTGCCACGCACAGAGCCTTTTAAATATAAACATCTGAAGCTTTCTGTTGAACCTGCCTTGAGTTAGTCTGGTTGTTTTCCTTTCTCTACTCTAGCAGACAGACAGAAATATTGAAAGAAGTGGATACTTGAAGGATTATAAGATTTTGTTAAATTGTGGAGCACCTTGACGTGGTACTCGCCACGAAAATTGCAACTTTATTTCCTCAACTATCGTGGATAATTGACTCAGTTGAGTCTTCTTTCTCGCACTAGTTGAGCTACCTGACCTGGGATTCTATCCCGCAACATCCAGGGTGTGTTTTGTGCCTTGATATTGTACTAGGAACAGGTATAAGTGCCTCTACTATTAGCAACACTGGGCCTATTCCAATTGTGGTATATTCCACTGCAGTAAACCCAGGGGATCTTGCCAAACCTCATTTGGGGAATACTCAGTTGGCTCAAGGGTCATCTCTCAACTTCTCAGTAATGCCTGTCACTGAAGCTGTGACTTGTGAAGTGGATAAGGCATCTATCAGTGTGAGAAGAAGGGTTCCTATAAGAGTTCTGTCAGAGATCAGACTCCAAGATGTAGGTCCTGAGAGACACTCTGCAGACCATTTAAGCACTAGGTCTCAAGATCAGGCTGACATAGCCAAGACTAAGGGGAAGCCTAAGCCAAAAGGAAAACCAAAGTCTAATGGAGAAGAAAAACAGAGAGGTAGAAGGCAAGGCAATATTCCCTCTGCCCTACCTACAAATGAGGTTGATGTAGTTGGCCAAGTTCCTGAACCTGAAAGGAAGAGGGACTGCCAGAAACTCTCCATTCCTATGAGACTCCTGAACCACTAAGGTAGAGATTAGTAAAGGCCAACAGAAAATCCATCACTAAAAGGCCTATGGAGAAAAGCCTGCCTCGACTTGGAGGATGAGCCCCCTGTGAAGCAAAGAATCCAACAGAAAAGTGGGTTACCAGTGTGTAAGCCCTTGGAGCCACAAAAGGAGACCATAAGAGGTTGATGGTCCCTCAGGATGTGTGGCCCTTTCTCCTGCAGTTGGTACATGAAGTTACCATTCCAGCTCATCCTGACATCAGGGTAACTCAAGTGTCATCAACCATGCAATCTTGCTGGTCCATCATAGGGGTCCCAGAAGAAACCCACTTTATGGGTTTCCCTTTTGTCAGCAATCTGACAGAAGTGGAACAGGAATTCAGACTCTCCAGGCACCACTACCAGTAGTGTACCCATCCTTTGACGAGACAATGTCCAAATTAGTTAGGCCTTTGACTCTTTGGACATCCTCAGGCAATTGGAATAACTTAGTGGTTGCCGATCACACCAAAATGTATCCTGGTGCCAACCCACTTCAAATTATAACTGACAAGTCAATCATTAAAGCTTGACTCAATGTTTCTTTCCAGTGGTAGCTCCCCTGAAAAAGTTGTGTCAGACTCAGGCAGCATCTTCAATTTCAGTTCTAGCCAGACCCTTTGGAAGGAAGATGAGTGAACCTATAATTGGTCACTCAACAGTCCTCCATAATCAGTTAATCTGAATGAGAGATTCTTGGGAACACTGCAAAGTTTAATTGGAGCCCTTAGGGAACCCCAAAGAAGGCAGTGGGAGATTATTATATCATGCACATTGTCGAAATCCCGGATCATTAATTTATGGTCTGTGCCTTATCAAGTTAGAATACCCAGTACGGTAAACTATTCAGTGGGCCTTGGAAGACCTAGAGAGGCTTCCATAGAGTTTCCCATGGATAGTCTAGATGATTTTGTCCTTAGGGATGAAATAGGAGCCTTGCTCCTGGTTTAAGTAAGACAGCGGACAGATACATCTGAGTCTTTCCCTGACCTGTTCCAGGGCAGCGCTTCTTATGGCTTAATTGAGGGTGGCCTGGTGTCCCCTCAACTGACCCAACAACAGTAAGGTGAGGAGAAAACCTTGCTGATGCAATGCCCCCCCCTTGTTTTCCATAACTTCAGGCTTAACAAATTGCTGTGAGCAGGACTTTGTCAATGGAGTTGGTGGACCTACTAAGTTTAGCAGTTGTTCAGAACAAGTAAGATCTGACACTTAGTCTGAGGTCAACATAATGTTGGCTCTTAAGGTGATTGAGCCCTATAGCCGTCCTTGGTTCACTCCTGTGGTTCTGGTATCAAAAGCAGGTACCTCTGGTTTGAGCTTTTGCATGGACTCTATGGAGTCACCAATACAGATGATCACCCTTTTGCACGAACTGAGAAGTTGGTGTACAAGCAAGGTGCTTCAAAGTACCTTAGCACCTTTGGTCTCAGTGCAGACTACTGCAAAATATCCCTGAGAGAGAATGCCAAGTAGAAGACAGCATTTTCAACACCTGAAGGATTTTAAAAGTGCAGGTTAATGTCTTTTGGGTTAAAGAATGCAATATTCCAAAGGTTGGTCAACCATGTTCTGAAAGGGATGGATGAATTCTGCATTGTATAGCTGGATGATATATCAGTCTTCAGCCGCAATTGGAAGGAACATGTTAGGCACCTGGAGATTGTGTTACAGGCCCTTCCGAAGTCACACATTACCATAAAGGCTACCAAGTGCCATATTGGTCAGGGTCTAGTGGTCTACCCTGTGCATGAGGTTGGTGGAGCCAAGATTCGGCCTCTTCCCAGTAAAGTAAAAGCTGTAAAGAACTTGGCAACACCTGCTACCCAAACCCAAGTGAGTGCTTTCCTGGGCCCCACTGAGTATTAAAGGAACTTTATGGCAGACTGTGGCACCTCTACTGCCCCTCTGACTGCCCTCACTATTCCAAAGAAACCTAAGAAGGTTTCCTGGTCTGTTAAGTGTGAGAAGGCTTTACAAGGCCTAAAGGATTTCCTTTGTCAGATCCCTGGTCACAGGGCACCTGATTTTCAGAGGCCTTTCATTATGCAGACATATGCCTCTGACACTGGGATAGGTGCAGTACTATCACAGCTAGATTGCAAAGGCAGGGAAAATACTATATGTTTAATCAGGGAGATAATCCTAAATTGATAAGGTACTCCATAAGTATTCAAGGCTTTGCCCTCACCATTCAACATAGGCCAGGTGCCCAACATTGCAATGCTGATGGTCTGTTCAGAATATATAACCGACTGGAACAGGAAACCCATCCAGGGGTGGATTTGATCCCCCTGTCCCTAGTCCAGGGTGGGGGGTGGTCAATGTGAGGAAAGATTTCTCTTTTAGGCAACTTTCCCTCCATATTCTATGGACCCCTACACCTTTTGTTTTACACATTGTCCTGACTTTTTACAGAGAAGTGAATGCTTCAACTATACACCAGTGACCTGCTTAATCAGTATCCTGATATGAAGTGCCTGCTTTCACATTGCACAGAGCACATTCAAGTCGCAGGTGCCCTCTTGACCACTGCGGTGACACCCATTCAAGAGATGCACCACTCTTCCCAAATTACATAACTATGACAATCATTATCATAGCGGCAGTTGTAAACTTTCCATATAAACCATACCTGAATTAAGGCTATGGTGGCTAGTGTCTCTCATACTTATTGCAGCCACATTGATTTGATATGATACAAGAGTCAGCACTGTGAGCCCAGATCAGATGTGGAAGAGTTATGTGTATTCTGATCAGACATCCTGGCCTTCCCAACTGGATGTCTAAACCTCCCCTTTAATCCTGTGCGAGGTTGGGTATTACCTCTCCTGAGCAAGACAGCCTCCCAGCCAGAACTATCTTGGGAAACAGGAATCAAATGCCAAACCCATCCTTAATGGAATAGCCTCATATCAGAGTTCTGTATAGCAAAGGGGACCTTGGTTCTTTTGACACAGGGAGCTCAGCTTGCATGTATGAGGATTCCACCATCTTGTGTCTGTCTGCAACTCTCACTCCTTTCTGCCCTCTCCACTTCCTTTTGCAAACATCACTTTGAGTGTTATCACAGAAGGAAAAGGCTACTTGTCTCAAGAACACCTAGAACCCCTTAATGCAGGCCTGATTCATTCCGATGACCTGGGGACCTTAGCCTTTAAAAGAAGTGGCCTCCCACTCCTTCTCTTGGACAAACAGCTGAGGAAGTATTCATTTGGACCTCTTTGACAGGGCTGATCTTTCCAAAGCCTTCAACCCCTGAGGTGAAGCTGGAGCAGTCTAAGGAAGAGGCATGTTCTGGTCCCTACCCACTCACAGGACACATTGCTGAGGACCAGGACCTGCCACTCTCCACCAATCCTCCATATGCTGGGAGAGTGAAACCTAAAAGGACTCATCGTTTCCCAGAGACCCTGGAGTGGGTCTCACACTATCTGGAGGACCAGGTCAACCAAAGCTCCCTGATCTGCCACGTCAAACAGGTCGACCTGCATTTGAACTGTGTTTGCTGCACTTGAATCAGAGGAACTCGCTAGTACTGCTTTTAGCACTCCATCAAACTCAAGCTACCGGTGCATCACACCTGTCAAACCAGTTCATCACCAAACTGTGCCAAGTGAAGCAAATCACGTGTTTGGCTCAAATAACCTGCTCGCAAATTTGGACCAATCTCAAACCACGGCTTCTTTGAACCTGCACCAGAGCGCCAAGGTCACTGCGATGAACCAAAGGACCACGACTCGAACTGCTGGAGAATGATGTCACTCACTAACCCAAACTGGCGGTTACCAACATCTCAAACCACCTTGACTGACAATCCGAACCTAGGGAACCCTACAAACTGCACAACCCGAATGATGCACTCAAACCATATCCAAACTCCCAATTTGAACCTTTTAGATACCAGACCACTGCTTGATCAGCACGACTTGCTGCACCCAAACTGGGTTTGAGCCACAGCCCAGCACAGCTTGAAACCTGGCTCGATGATTTTGAAATGCCTAAAACAGAGGAAAGGCAGTATTGATCCATAACTGTGTACCCATTCCATCTTTGGGCCCTAGAGATTGGAAAGGTCAATTTTGCACCATTTTTCCTATGAACAACATATCATTTTGAACTCCCTGGTTGCTTATTGACTTTTCACGCCTGTTTGCATTACCCAGAAGTCTGCATGTTTCTATCTTTCCATATTATGCATTCTTTCTTACAGTGATGGGGTTGTTTAGTGTTTTGAATAGTTATTTTTTGCATTTGTGTGTTTCATTTAGGTATATAAATTTTTATAGAAACTTGATTGTACTTTTTTTATATTGGACTGTTAGGCTTTGCTGTTTTAGTTGCTAATGGATCACATTCACACAATTAAGAGTATAGCCTTGCCTTGTCCCACTTTACAACAAAACCCAAAGGAGTTGTATCTCTTGGTTGTGTGTGTTTTACCTTTATGATTGGGATCACTGTTGGTTTGTAATGTGGGGGCTGAGCAGATGATTTAGCCACTACTTATCATTATACTACATCAGGGTAGAGGTCATTGCTTCTCAATGACCCGATTACACCATGGTAATTTATGGTATTGAACTGGATATCCCAGCCACTGTGATGAGTAGCAATTACCCTTGAGATGGATGGGGATGCAGATTTTATTCATATATCAATAATGGAAACAACTCAGGTAGTTTGGCAAAAGCAAATCTGTTTTAATATCAATTATTTAAAACAGGGAGTACAAAGAATATCAGCACCCGCTCGATCCTCTTACTCCACGATTCTTACAAAAAACGGAGGTTATATTAGGCAAAATCGTCATCACTGACGTGTTGACCTGCATTATTATCAATGTCATCCTCTGTGGTAAACTACAAAAACCTATTGAGGGGAGGCATACGCTCTAAGTGAATATCTAAGAATAAGTTCCATAGCAGTATAGAACAGTGAAGTAAAGTGATAAGGTACTTAACATCAGGTGGGGTAACTAAGCCCTCCCCTTAAAATGGCCACTATGACGTCACTACATGCACAAAGTCCCATTGGTTACACAAACTATAGGACCCTTTATTACGCGGTCCTCTACAATTGGTTGGCTTTTAACCCCCATCAGTACTTTTCCACCTACATCTAGCAGCAGTGGGGCTGAACATCCAGGTGCGGATGAGCTCCTCTTAACGCTAGCTTCCCACCAATTAGCAAATCAATCCATCGTCATTTCAATGGTCCAGTGTCAATTAGGGCTTTGAGTTTGTACTGTGCTCTGAGAAATTTTAAGGAGTGTGGGCACACACTTCCCTTGTGCGTAGGTGTGACCACCTCATTCTTCCAACTTCATTCTTACACATGACTGGAAACCATGGAATCGAGCCTTTTAGGTGTATTGAAATACTATTTTCTAATAGTCCTCTGATGTCTTTTGTTTTGATCAAGCCTCCTGGACAGGAGTTTCTGTTCTTTCACATGAATTGTATCCAATGTCAGTTCATTCCAGTTTGATAAGACCTTGGCTTCTGGGCTCATCTAACTTCTTCTGCTGAGATTAATTCTGTAATTCAATTTGCTTTTTAACTGTGACAAACTGAAATGAGGCCTTCTTGCTACTGTCCAGCAATGCTTATAATGGGTAGTGGAAACATCCATTGTTTACTCGTCCATATGCATATAAATATTTATTGGTGCTTGACACAATCTATTTACTATAAAGCTAGCCTCAAGATTGCTTTGTCTGATTGTGTTTCTTTTGCATCCGTACACGTGTAAACTAGGTTAATATCTTCATCTGGTTCTGTGGCATAAGCTTCTTCACCTTGATCCCAAGATGTCACTTATCCTTGATATTTTCTTGATGCCTTATAGAATATCTGCTTTCTCTGGTCTCTGCATCTCTTCTACAGACGTCAGCTCGATTCCGTGTGATGTAACTATTCATCTTTGCCCTTCATTTGCTTTGCTTCTTCAGGAATCTCATTCAAATGGCCACCATATTTTCTTGTATGCAGGTACGGTTTTCTCAATGGGTACCTTGCCACCCAGATCTTTTTAGGTATTGGTACTTTCACAGGTACTGCACAGAACTCTTTGTCTGTTTAACTGCTCCGTGTATGTCTCATACTCTTTTTTCTAACAGACAGGTAATATGGGCGGGGCGATTGGAGTAGGGGAACTTGGCTCCTTTTCTACAGTATCATCCAAAAAGCCTGAATAAAAAAGCCAGAATGGGAGATTTGGGCGAATTTTGGCCGTTCGGTGACAAGGGCTGCAGGGGATGCTAGGGTTTCACATTAGTGAAAGGGAACAGGCATTGCATGGACATAGCGAGTCGGCGGCACACAACGAAGTGTGCAGCTGTAAGGTAAGTAGGCGGGTGGGGGTGGTGGTCGGGGGTTGGGAGATCGATTGGAAGCCTGTGGCTGCAATGTTTAGAGGAGAAAAGACAGAACATTTTTATAAAAATAATTTTCGGTCGTTTCTCCCTCGAACATTTCAGCCACAGGCTTCCATCCCCATCCGTAATTTATATTATGTATAGGGCCAGAATTTCAAAGCTTTTTCAATGGGTTTGCACCACTGTAAAATGCTTTTATAAACCAGGTCCCTGGTCTTAAGCTCCTCCTATTTTACTCCACATCCTAACCCCCGCTTGGCTGTGCATCTGACCACTCCTTTGCAGCAAGAGACAGGGCAAAGGCTGGGGAGCGAGTTCATCTGGGCCTTAAGGGATGTGAGCTGTTGCTTGCCAGAGGTTTGGTCTCCTAGGAGGAACTTCAAATTATTTCCTGAAGACTTGGAGGAGAGATAATAAACTAAGGTTAATGCAGATTCCAAGTAAATAGTTCACATAGGGGAAAAGACGGAACTTGCAAATTACTATAACATTAACCCAGAAAAAGCACTTGGCATCGCAGAATATTATGAACAAAAAAAACAGAAGACATATTGGTTTCTCCTGCTAAAACATAAAGCAACGATGCCATATTGTGAAGCCGTTTGCCTCACTAGAGTCGAAAGTCGAGTGAAAATTAGCCAGAATATTACCTGTTTTAGTTTACAGGTCCACGGCTACTGCATACAATGTATGAACATAAAACAAAACCACACAGTTTAATACATCAGAACAGAAACACACGAGAAAACAATATTGAGGCGAGCTCTCAACACCACCAGAGGCAAAGAATTCTGGTTATGTATTGTTCCTTTATTCCCCTAGCTACTGCTTGTAAAAGGTAATTTCTCAACGTGGCCGCTCATCCACACAGTAGCCAGCTGTGCTAGCAGTGCAGGCAAAGGCGGCGCCATTTTCTGTGCGCTTGGAGTGGGACTCTTTAATACCCTTGCCTCACATAACCAATATGCAGCTCTCAGAGGCGTTTTGAAATGTTAATACGCTGCTGCTGGTGGAAGCTTTCAAAAGGGAACCTTTGTGTGCTCCTGCGTGTGTGCCTAAATAACGTAGAGCTGAACATAGCAAAACCTTTAACAAAGAAATCAAAATAAATAGTTCACCAGTTGCCCTTTTCGACGCTGTGGAATCCAAGAGTGGCTTTGTCTGTGGATGTTTGGAGAGCATTGTCGGTCAGCAAAATCAGAATCTAAAGTCTCAGTTCCTATATACACTACTATTTTCTTTTCACGTGTGCCCTTTTACTTTTCTCCAAATCTTTACATCATGTTTATGTCATTCTTGTGTCTGCTTTTGCCTTATTTTATGGAACATTCTCTACATTTTAATCATTTGAAATAGGGCAAATTTCACCAGCTCATTGTAAAATGAAAACAATTCCCTGACCGTCTTTTATTTATCAATAAGTACACACATGTAGTTTTGTATTAGATTTTGTTTGTTTTGATTTAATTAGGCCAACTTCATTAATAATGCAAATCTGTCACTCATAAAACACTTGCAGCTCCTAATCTGTGTAACTTACAAGTGGTATAAAATATGGCAATCACCTCTGCGTCGGGGGAGGGGTGGCTTATCGGGGCTGGTAAAGGTCTGCCAGCCCCAGCATGCTATGTGAAGTAAAAGCTCCCGAATGGGGCGACAGGAGAGTTTCACTTACGTAGTAGGGTGCAGAGAAGTAGACAGGGTAGGGCCTGAGCGGGCAAGCCTCGCCCAAAATATATAAATACCCAATCAACAGCACTGTGTGGGCATTTGCAGATGTTAATGTCACTGTGCGGGCCTAACTACATTAGCTTCAGGGCCCAACCTATTAGAATATCCTGGCTAGGCCTCTGGTAGGCTGCCACTTGCATGAAACACATGGGGGTGCCTTTCTTTCACAAAGGGTTCCAAGCCTGCCAATGCACCAGCACAATGGAGCGTTTTAAAGGCTTCCCCATGCTGGTGTGGCGACAGCTATGGCACCCTGTGTAAACAGCATGAGTTTGGCACCATGGGCAACCGCCAAGATGGTCATGCCTTAGGTGGGCCCTGGTGACCTTATTGGCTGTGCACCCTTCAAGGGGTGCGAATAATGTGTTAATGTGCCTTCTTGCACAATGCTTCATGGTGGATTCCGCACGCTTCGGATCACTGTATTGCCCAGTGCTATTACCCAAATAAATGGCACTTGAATGATCAACCTTTTAGGATGAAGGGCTGAGTCAGCCCTACGGTGCAATTCGAACTTGCAAAGCGTTGTTTGACCACATGTGGGAGGCAAACTCTTAACTTAAGATCTATCCACCTGGACGTTTTAAGTATCAGGGGCAAAATAATTTGGTACTCTTTATATTTGCCTCAGAAGAGCAAATGCTGGACGGACAAATCAGGGTTAAATGCCACACTAGGCCAATGTACCATCTTACTGGTAAGTAACATCATAACTGTCTTAGCACAGTGTCATTTAGCTACGCACTGAGTTTAGCAACCTTTCAAATCCCTCACACATGGAACACTAGCTACTGAGTTAGCCACTCTCAGGCTACACCCCAAGATCACACATGGCATGTGCCTTTCAGAATTCCATCTACCTGGGCCATTCTGCCTACATGGCAGTTACCTATGTAAATGTTCAATACACTGTTTATTTGATGCTATGCCAGATCACAGTCTTCCAGAAAGTGAGACCTGTGCAGCAGTGCTCATCAAGGAAGGCTTCAGTGTAAAGAAGCCATGGGCCTGATTTACAAAAGCGTTTTCCAATGAGAAAGCCCCATTGCAAAACGCTTTGTAAATCAGGTCCCATGTCTGTGATTCTGTGATGGCCTCATGCAGTTAACATAAGTGCAATTAGAGACCTAGAATATGCTGAGCAAGTGAATGTTACACTGGCACAATGTAGCAGATCTTTGAAAATCCCAAAGGAAAGTCTGTAGAATTGTAGCGGTCCAATCCGTTCTGATAATCTGGCAGCAGCATCAAGCTTGGGAACCAGCTCAGTTTCCCATGCGCCCCTTTCTTTGTTCTATTTGTGTCTGTTTTTCTCTACTGTAAAATAAGCTTCATAATCTCCCCCATTGAATGTCACATTGTTACATGCTCTATGCCTCACCACAACTACAGACCTTCACAAGCAACCATTAAACAGCCATATTCATGTACCATAAGACAGTGCAACATATTTGTCTGAATAGAAGGATTAGGAGAGGCAATTACCTTTCCAATTTTACGTTTGTAAAGTTGTAAAGGATGTTTCATTTTCCTTGGATGCTAAGCTCGGGTGGAGCCTCCAGACTGTTGTTACTTGTCTGACGTCGGGCATGTCAGACGTTAATTCGACCATCATTAGCAAGTCATCTTTACAGGAGAAACATAAATATTTGGAATGTTCAAACTTTATTATTATGGATACAAATGTGCATGCCTCTGCGGAAGCATAGGGCGAGATAATGCTGGGGAGCCTGGTGGGTAGATAGACATCCACGAAGGAAAGCAGCAGAATGAGTAGCACAGACAGACTGAAGGATGGATACGCATACAGACAGAGAGAAAAACAGGAAAGCACAGAGACCGAAAACATAGAGAACCGTGCAGATTATTATTATTATTATTATTATTATTATTATTATTATTATTATTATTATTAATAGGAGCCACCAAACAAATCACCAACAAAATTCAGACGCTACAAAACAACGCCCTTAGGGCAGCACTCAATATTCCCAGGAGGGAACACATTTCCAATATCAGGAAATCCCATAACTGGCTCAGCACAACAGACAACATCCTGCTTAAAGTAGCATCGCTCACCCACAAATGCCTGAATAATGCTGCCCCACGCTATCTGGCAGACAGAATATGCAAACACAGCCCCATCAGACCCACCAGAACCTCCAATGCTAATCTGCTCACCGTCCCCAGGTTTAAACGCACTAAAATGGGTGGCAACAGCTTCCAGGTGAAAGCACCCCAACACTGGAACGCCCTACCACCATCGCTCAGAACTCCCCAACCTTACTCACTTTTTAGACGCAACTACATCCATTGGTTAAAGAACACGAACCACTAACACCTCTAACACCACACAGCTGCTCTCCGCGTTGCATGCTTTAAGAGAATCTGTAAATTTGTAATACTAAACTTGTATATATTTGTAATTCTTTAAATACATCTACTGCATTCTCTCCTGCCAAACTGTACACATGTTCCTTCATCGTCACACTGTAATTATGTAATGTAAAGTATAATTATGTAATGTAAAGTATAAGCATCCTGTAACCAAGCTTTGAATCACCTTGCTGCTCATGCGCCCTCATACCCTTGGGTCTGGTGCGCAGTACAAATGAATAAACTAAACTAAACTAAACTATCATTAGTCGTAGTAGTAGTAGTAGTAGTAGTAGTAGTATATTACTATTATATATTTATTTAGCGCAGCCATCGGTTCGAGAACCAGCCGTGTGTTTTACAAGTCATAGGCGGAAGCACACACAAGCCATTAATACAAGAGGGCGCAGAGCTAACAACAGGGCAGGGGAGGGCAGACACTTATATGTAGGGATTTCAGTATCTCGATGGATGGATAGACAGATGTACATATGAATAAAAGTGTGTGTAGATGTATGAAGGGAAGGATGAATGGACTGAAAAAAAAACATTTAGCATGTTGTATTTCTTGGTTATTGGAGAACAGATCATGGCACGAATAGTTGAACAACCAGAACATATAATCAACTCAAAATCATTGATTGCATTTCAGAGGCATCAGGGGCCTCTTACTGTCCCTTTAGGAGTATGCTGGTAACATGTGGCATTTTGAATGTCTCCTATTTTAAAATATCATATATATATGTTGAGACCACATGTGATAGTTGCAGTATAGGGTAAACAGAAAGTATCTTGCAGTATAAATAACCCATGTTTACCCCCAACCAGTAAATAGATCATCATGCAGTAAATACTCCGGCCAATCTCAAATATCCACCATCATGTCAATGTGCAAATGTGTGGAAAGCACTTGATAGGTTGTAGAGGTCAGTTGGTTAACTGGTGAAAAGGGATGTAGGTCACATGACCTATGCCCGGCTAATCAGAGCTAATATGTTGGTGTCCTTTTTGGTGCTCTTTGCCTTAGCCCAGCCCCTTTCATTCCCTGCCTTTGGGCCTCATTTCTTTTGTCATCAGCTGGTGCAAGTGGATCTAGGTCAATTGACCTGTTCCCAACACAACTATAAATTTCGCACTCTGAACCACTTGTGTGTGAGCGTGAAACAAATAAAATATCAATATCAAAATCTCTTCTAATCTTGTGGTGGCCTTCTTGGCCTTAATTTTCTTAGCCCTGTCCCTTTCTTTACCTTCTTAACTCTTAGATCACAAGGCATCTCTAGCCCAGGCATCAGAAGCGAGGGGCAGATGAAAGAAAGAGCAATTCCAGTTGTATCCTGTTAGCACCTGTAAAACGATGTAACCCAAGCACCATACACCAAAGGTAAGCCAGCAGCATGTGCATCACACATCGTTCCTCCTTCCCATCGCCAACCTCACCCACACACACAAACACCCAATTTGCACCCCACTGCTATGGACTTCCAACCCACAAAACTCCATTCACAATCCAACTCCAAAGCATGAATGCAACCTCTTGATCTTCAATTACCATTTTGCAATGCTACAGACATTGCTGAATTCATCACCACTCACAAAGTAGATGCACTATTTATCACAGACACATGGCTCACGCCCTCCTCCACAAAAATGCTGGATGTTCTCATCCCCAAATGCTACATCATCTACCATAAGTACATCAAAAGGAAGATTGGCAGAGAGTTTGCTGTAATCTGCAAGACCTCATGACCATGCAACCTCCAGGAGAATACCACCATTGCACCCATGGAGCTCCTCACTTGCCATTTCCTACTTACCCATCTCATCTGTCAACCACCACAAACCAACAGGGCCCTTTGTGAATTAATCATCAATCTCATCATAACTGCATCCATCAAAAACACAATTAGCATTTTCTGGTAAAATCCAACCTGCTCAGGACCCAAGCTTCCAGGAAAAGCAGGGACACTGTACTAGAATGTATCAACACCATGGACATACATCAAGCAATTCTTTGCAAAACCAACCCACCAAAAAGGTAACACACTCAGCCTAATATTCAACACCTTCCTAGCTATCATATTTCTTCCTCCCCTACCTTTGGAAAAGACAGACCACACAGCCAAACACACCTTGCCCAATCACACACTTGTCCCAACCAAACCAACCAGGACAAACCATTTCTCCTTTAGTAACTCGTTCAGGGTCTCATTGGATTGAATACTCATTACTTTAGCCCCTGTGTCCAATCTCTTGGGGAATGTCACTGCCCAGCTCAGAACACTGAGCCATACCCCAACTGAGACCATCAATACTAATGCACCACAATTTGCATAAGAAATAAAGGGGTATTATATTCAAGCAGAAAGGTGTGATGTGACCATAAAAATACCCTCTATAAATTGAATCCAAACAAATTTGAGGATTCTTAAAATGTGATCGCTGCTAGAGCAGAAATCCCTCTTTTTTGTTTACGGGGGGGCTTATGAGTGAGGAGGGATGCAGTACAATGTGTAAGCAAAATCCCACAAACAACCCCACCTTTACACACATAAAGGGGGTCATGGTAAGTGTGTTTGTTAGGCAAGATTGTATGCAGTACCCTGTGGGAGACTGCACCAGCCTTGTCCTCTTGGCAATAGCTAACCCAACCTTTGGTATAAGCATGTACTACACAAGTTGGTAGAGTGAGTGAGCAGCCAGGCTTATCTGAAGAGGGTCAATGTGACCTGTAGGATTGTAACACAGAGTTTCACAGTGACAAGTATTCAAATAAACACCTACACCTAAGGTTTCTTGATTAAACCATGATTTATTAATTTAACACTCAGTTGAATAAGCCTTCCTTAGAAGGGAGCAATATATGCAACACAAAAATATACTTCCAAAAATGCACACTCTCAGTTTCAATAAATCAGTAGCTACCCATTTGGGATGGCACACAGATACTTCCTCCACCCAGAGGTGAGTTAAATAACTAGGACACTGTGGACATTAATATATCAGTGGTACATTTAGAGCAATACTGAGTTTGGTGTCAAAAGGAAATGGTTAGGGAATAAAACAATGGTTCACAAATATTCTTAAGCAGGTAAGTGCCTTTGATGCCCCCAATGCAAAGTACATTAACCCTTTCCCATCTACACAAGTTATCGAATGTGTGACTTTGGGAGGGATAGTTAAAGCACAAAGTTGGCGGTTTAGAAGACACTTTCAGGGAGCCAGGGGAGCCAATGTCAATTGAGCAAATGTCTAGGTGAGTTCAAGCACTTCTTGAAGGTAAGTAAACATGTCTTCTACAATGTTTTAGAAATCTTTGTAGAAAATTAAATCACTTTTGGGCCACAATCTGGGAGGCTTGTAAGGGGCAAAGCTGTAAGCAACTCTGCAAAAGAAACCAAGACACGTCTCAACCAGTACTTTAGGTCTGAAAAAAGTGCCTCCAGCTGGCTTCTGTTCCAGTTGTAGTATGTCAAATTCTATTGTTCCTGGTCCTCAGTCGTGGTTACAAGAGGGAGGACAGCTGGGGACTCCTGCACTACGGTTTGAAGGTCAGTGGCAACAATGGGCAAACTTCAGATCCGCAGCACTTCGCGGTTTCAGCTTCTCGCGAATAGCACCACTGCGGTTCTTGGATACCTTGTGGACTTTCCTCGAATCTGGGGTCCAGCACTCTGTTAAGGTGGCTCAGGCTTGGTCAGTCCTGCTTCCTGGGCGTCCAGAGAATCTTCCTGGAGCTCAGTTCTGACTTAAAGACAAGACACTCGATTCTGGTGTTCCTCTGCCTGGCAATTGGTTCCTGCATCAGCAATTGAAGTACACCCAGCTCTGAGAGGATTTCCAGATGAGTTTGCCTTGGGGTCGATTGGTCCCACCAACCCAAGGGGACAAGTCATCCTTTGTAGGGCTTCTCTAGTCAGGGCGAATTCAGAGCTTCAGCAATGCAGCATGGCTTCACTAGGCAAACCAACGGTCTAGGAGTTGCAGCAAGCATCCCCTCCAATTCTTCTTCAGATTCCTTCTTTCAGTGGTCGACTCTGCCTTCCAAGAACAAGATCATACCTTTTATGCAGGCTTCTCCCATTCATTCGCAGCCTAGCTGTCAATCACACAGCAGGGTGGCTGTCCTCCAAGGACAGCCAGCAGCCAATCACCTTTGGGTGCATTCCTGTAACCGAGGAGACTAAGCATGGGGAGTTTTGGGCACCCCCCTCACTTCCTGCCCTGCCAGACACGTTCGAGTCAGAGGAGGGCTTCACTGGTGAGTCCCGCCAAAGACACAGCCAACAAAGAGACAAAATCTAACTTGGCACGCAGAGTAAATCTCAAGAAGGACCTTTCCAACAAGAAATGGTGAAAAAAGAAGACCGGGCCTTTTCAACAAAATGGGCACCCATGGGTGCTTTACTGCAGCTGTACTTGCAGCCTGTAGTAGAAACACACAATGGTAGGAACAAGTAAACCACTGCCACCAGCCATTAATTGTAGAAAGGGTAACATAAAAATGTTACATGAGAAACTAAACAAAGGGGGTACTATGTAATCCCTCCAGCACCCTATTGTAAGATAGTGTGTTCTGGGTCTAGAAAGTTACAAATGTAAAGTCAATTTCACTTTACTGCCCTTGGCAACAGTAGTTTAACCAAGAGAAGGTATTTAAACCTTTGGGAAATCTGGAGGACTTCCTTGTGTCACTGCACTGAAGGTGCTGTCTGACACAATGTAAAAAGATGATGCCTACAAAGTTTGTTAGACTCCAAAGTCAAAAGAAACACAGTGTTCAAATCAATGAAAAATACACGAGAGAGTGGGAAAAAGGTCTCACTCTCTCTAGGATAGAAATTAATCTCCTAAAGTCCAGCAAAAAGTGCTAGAGGTCTCGAAGGTAGAAGGGAATTAGCACATTTCTTAGAATTCTCCCTAACAGTGTTGAAGAGGAACCTACTGTATGTTGATTAGTAGAGGTAGACATATTTAAAACCCACACAAGCGGAATATACCGCATGGTGCAAGAAAAGGATTATTCGTAACATACAAATCAAATCGATCTCAAATCACATACACGTGTTCATTTTTAGTGCTCTTGGTAACGTAAGTGAGAAAGCCGTTTACGATGTAAATTGTAGCAGCAATCTACTGTTGGTGTCAACACATAATGTGTTTCTGGATTAAAGGGGGAAAAGTATTGACATATCAATTCCTTATAAAATCTAAACCCTTTAAGCCATCTTCAGGACACACAATGCTGGTAAATAATGAATATTGGAGGGCTCTTCTTCCATCACATGCTATTTGGCACAACGAAAACTACATGGACAGAATGACAAAAAGAAATTAACATTTAAAAACCTGACCACTATTCGGGTGTCCTATTACAGAACTAGAAGTGCACTACTGATGACACATATGTCATTTCTTTAATTCTTAAAACATCATAAAATAGTGAATGTTGAGAGAGAATTTTATGAAAAGAAACGTTACATAGTCATGCCCCATATCCAGATGTTTGTCGGTGCCAGTGGATTATGTAAATCCATATTTCATCAACGTGGCATGTTGCTACAAGAAATGGTAGCATAGAATTGATTTTAAATTTGAATGTATTAAAATCAAATTAGTGCCTAGTGCAGACTTCATTTTCTGGGCAATTTATAGAAATTATAATTAGCTAATGAAGAATGTGGGTGTATTCTAGGCAGGTGTTTTACTATTGGGCAGCCAATGGAAATATATGACCACCCAAAATGTGTTCCATAATTATGACAAAGCACAGGAATATTAGTGATTATAAAAAGTTGGAACTCAAAGGGAGTAAACTGTGCTTTTGAAAATAAAAGCTGAGAAAGAAGAACAAGTCTCGCCAGTGGATGAGTGCCGAATCTAGATACCACCTGGAAAATTGGGCTTTGTCCATGAGGGATTCTAGACCAACTTAACGTGATATAGACCCGTTTTCCTGAAAAATGGAAGACAAACTAGTAGAGGCCTGCTGTGTGATCTCTCTAGGCACACTAGAGGGTTTCTGCAGGCTCAGCATCTCAATATGTATTTAAAGTGAGTATAACAATAATCCCCCATAAATAATTAGATATGTCCACTAGAATCATTGTCCTGCTACGTCTTGGAAGGGAATTGGGTGGTGGTTTCACTATGGGGCACGTCTTCCTAATAGAGTACCTTCATATTATAGTAGAAAAATGCACAGTGCTTTTCACTGTTAAAAACAAAGTAAAATTTGACTTCTTGTAGAAAGCAAATCATTTGATGTGCGCAGAGCACAATTGCTGATAAAATATCATTAAGAGGTTGAGAGTGGCACATTGTAGTTTGCTGGTATGAATTAAATCCTGTTTCATAGTACTTGGAGCTAAGGAAGAGTACATTCAAATAAGTCCAATAATTTCTATGTGTTGTGTTTAAAACAGGGGACACTTCTCAGTGCTCAGACCATTGCATTTTGTAAATGATAGTTAAAATGGATCCTGCGGTATTCACTGCTATAGCCTAATATTTTGGACTGTGAATCAGTGACCATGTTTTAAATGTAAAACATCTTTATAATTTGCCAATTGTGAATGTCATAGGCATTAAAAAGCAAATGTGAAATGGAAGGGTGTTTAGCCATCCTAATTCTATTAGTATGGAAAATAATCCCAATATAAAAACACCCTCTTCTCTCTCTTCATGTTGCACAGTAGGGAAAAGGCTCTGTGGGGCCAAATTCGCAAAGTGAAGTGCAAGGGGTAATTATCCTTGTATTTTAAAATCTCAAAACTATTTTCCTCTGTTGGGTGGGTGGACTGACATCCTATTAATTTTAGCCTGCATTTGAAGGTAGATTAGGAATTCACAACTCCACATTCACACAGGTGGTGTGTGTTTATATAAATGTCAGTTTTCTATGAAAACTTTGGAACCAATACTTTATTTTGATACTGGAGAAAATATAATATGGCAGCTTTGCTATTGTTTTGTTGATGTTCAGTGTGTAAATGATAACTGAAGAGTCATATAATATATTGGGTAATAAGGGGCACTGTGGTCATGAAATTAAGTGCAGTTTAGAGGTAGTCTTGTATTATTTAAGATTTAAATTTTTAAAAATATGATGTATAGTTCTGTTGTGTGATAGCATTCTTTTAATGAATTTAGCAAGATTGTCACATGCGGTGGTGGCTGTGTAGTTATGGTTAAGTTGCTAAACCCATAGGAAGAGCACTTTTTGGGCAGCTTATAACTTCGCTCCCCCTGGACAAACCCCACACCAAACTTTGCAAAAAAAGTATATGGCCCACTCGGAATGTTTTTGCAAAGTTAGCAAAGTTTGGTGAGGTTTGGTCAAGGGCGGACAAAGTTATAGGGGGGTCCCAATATTTATTTTTTCCCATAGACTGAATGGAAAAAAACTTTGCTCACGCCTGCAGCCCAAACCGCTGGATGGATTTTTGTGGCAGGAGCAGCGGCTTGGTCCCAAGAGAGTGCTTTTGTAAATTTGGTGAAAATCCGTCCAGTAGTATTTTTTAAAACAACCAAAAAGTAGGTCACAAAAATTAGTGATATCTATGTCCGCTACACGGACACACTTCTCTGTTCGCTCCGCGGACAGGACACTGATTGGTTAATCGGCTTGCGTCATGTCCGTGGACATGCAACGTGTTCGCTGATTGGATGGAGAAGAGCGTGAAGTGTGTCAGATTTTTGGAAACACCCGCCATCTTGGATTCGCGGACAGTGGCCAGAGTCCGCGGACATCGCAGTAAAAACATATTAAAAAACACAACATTGCACTTGTCAAGCTTATCAAATAATCTCTGGGGAGGTGAGGGGTGATGAGGAGTGGATGGGATATGGCTACAAGAAGAAAAAAACGGGTGTTTTTGCTGCGAAAGTCCGCAAACATTTTGGATGTTCGCGAACAGTCCTGTAAAGTTTGCGAACACCTCAGCATTACAGGGTTGGTGAAATGCAGTTGTTGGATGGCTTATAACTTTGGCGCCACTTAATGGAACTGCATGAAATGTTGCAGGTATAGTTCTGACTTGAATCTGAGTGAGAATGCAAAGTTTGGTGGGATTCTGTCATGAGGCGGCAAAATTAGAGGGAGGTCCCAAAATAATGTAAAGGCTTATAAATGAGGTGCCATTTGATGAATCTTCACTTAATTTGGGAAACTGATGATACATTTAGATATGAATGTTTTTGCGAAGTTTGGTGGTATTTTGTGAAGAGGGGGCAAAATTAGAGGGGGGCCCCAAAATAATGTAAAAGCTTATAAATGAGGTGTCATTTGACGAATCTACACTTCAATTGGCAAACTGATGATAGATCTAGATATACATGTTTTTGCAGAGTTTGGCAGGATTCTGTCAAGAGGGAGCAAAATTAGAGGGGTGTCCCAAAATATTGTAAAGGCTTATAAATGTGGTGCCATTTGACAGATCTCCACAAAGGTTTGCAAAAAGATTACAGATCTAAACATAGATGTTTTCGTAAGTCTGAATGGATTTTGTCAAGTGGGGCCTAGGTTGTATGATGATTGTATGTGCATATATTTGACACTTTTGAAAAAATAAAACATGGGTGGATTTCCGCAAACTTGCATAAGGAGCATTGGCAAGGACCTACAAGCATGGTTTTGCAAATGTGCCAGTGTTTATTGTTTGACAGTTGTCATAATGTAGCTACAAAAAATAGCGGTATACCTTTAGTGACTGAGGGGTAGCCTGTGGCCATGGGCAGTGGCCAGATTGACCGGGTCATGGAATAAGGTCATGATCCAGACAATCTGGCTACTGGCCATGACCACAAGGGACAAAACATAGGATTAAAGTGGCCATGTCCACCTGGGACTGGCTTTGTGGTAAAGTTATTCAAAATTAAGATAGATCTGAAAGGGAAGAAAAATGTGCTTGTGGTAATATGGTCATAGGGTTCTCTTTTTGCCTTCAGCAGGCTGCTATGGAAAGTGAAGAAAGGCCCTGTAAGGAAGCCTCGCCTTCCCTTTCCATGGTGGCCATCCTGGAAAAGGATTTTCCTTCCTACACCGGGACGCCACAGGTGTCCCGGTGTAGGAAGAAAATTCCTCTTTTTTAGCACCCTTGGTTCCCGCTTTGGGAACCTAGGGGGCTAATGGCCTTCATTCCCCTTTTCAGGGGCTGGAATGGGGGTACAATGGCCCAGAGACCTCGCTATCCACCCTCACTTCGCTTGGGCTGATAGCTTGGGCTTCTGGGCCAATATCCACCATTCCAGTCCCTGGAACGGAGGATGAACGCCACATTATTCTCATTAGCATAACACAAAATGCAAATGGAAATTTGGGAAACTCTTATTGAGTCTATGTACTTTACTGAGAAATATGAAGTAGATGGAGTCGATACATGTTTTTTTTAGGTTCCTAAAGGAATATGTCTTTTGTTGTTTTTGGATTTATTTATTTTGGCAGGAGAGCTGAGAACAAAAGGTGGGGAGGGAAATGAGGGAAGAGGAACCAAACACTAATATGGAGGCGTAGGTGGACAAGGGAAAATGCGTGTGTTATTTCTAAGGTGGGGCAGTGTTAATGTTTCTCATGTTCCTTGATTACAGCAGTGGTTGTGGCTCTTGGGGAGGAGGAATGGCATTAGCTGATGCCATTTTAAGATAAATAGCAGTTTTGCTAAAGGTATGTACTGTGTACTAGATTGTTAATGGATAATGAGTAGTAATAGGTGTTGGAGCTGTGCAAGGGAAATTTTGAAGTTGAAAGTTCCTAAATAAGTAGAAAATGCCATTCTGAGCTGTCCACGAAGCAGAGATCTTATCGTGAAGAGCGGACGGGTTCGCGGACACGTCATCATGCCGCACGCCAGCGTATGGTCATGTGGCACTGTTTGGAAGGTCCGCTATTAAGTCAGATGTTCGTAGATGTCTACGGATGCAAAACTAGTTGAATTAGTTGCAAAAAGTGTATAGAAGTGCTAAAAATGATTCCAGAAGGTGGGAAATGGCAGAGATTTAAGGTGACACTTTGTAAATGGGACACAAATATTGCTATATAGGGTAAGTATGATATTAGTAAGTTGTAGGAAAATAGCATGCACTGGTAAAAACCCATGAAATTCACTGAAAAAACTTTGTTAAAGGGGTGTTATGGTTAAGTTGCTCTAATAAAAACCTATACAATTTAATGAAAAAACTTTGGTAAAGGGACGTTATGGTTTCAAGTAAAACCGAAAAAAAACAGAAATTCACCAGCAGAGATCTTATTGTGAAGTGCAGACGGGTTCTCGGACACGTCATCATGCTACGCGCCAGTGTATGGTCATGTGGCATTGTCCGCAAAGTCCGCTATGAATTCAGATGTTCGTACATGTCTACGAATGCAAAACTAGTTGAAATAGTTGCAAAAAGTTTATGGAAGTGTTCAAAATGATTCCAGAAGGTGGGAAATGGCAGAGATTTAAGGTGACACTTTGTAAATGGGACACAAATATTGCTATATAGGGTAAGTATGATATTAGTAAGTTGTAGGAAAATAGCATGCACTGGTAAAAACCCATGAAATTCACTGAAAAAACTTTGTTAAAGGGGTGTTATGGTTAAGTTGCACTAATAAAAACCTATACAATTTAATGAAAAAACTTTGTTAAAGGGACGTTATGGTTTCAAGTAAAACCGAAAAAAAACAGAAATTCACCAGCAGAGATCTTATTGTGAAGTGCAGACGGGTTCTCGGACACGTCATCATGCTACGCGCCAGCGTATGGTCATGTGGCATTGTCCGGAAGATCCGCTATGAATTCAGATGTTCGTAGATGTCTACGGATGCAAAACTAGTTGAATTAGTTGCAAAAAGTGTATAGAAGTGCTAAAAATGATTCCAGAAGGTGGGAAATGGCAGAGATTTAAGGTGACACTTTGTAAATGGGACACAAATATTGCTATATAGGGTAAGTATGATATTAGTAAGTTGTAGGAAAATAGCATGCACTGGTACAAACCCATGAAATTCACTGAAAAAACTTTGTTAAAGGGGTGTTATGGTTAAGTTGCACTAATAAAAACCTATACAATTTAATGAAAAAACTTTGTTAAAGGGACGTTATGGTTTCAAGTAAAACCGAAAAAAAAACAGAAATTCACCAGCAGAGATCTTATTGGGAAGTGCAGACGGGTTCTCGGACACGTCATCATGCTACGTGCCAGCGTATGGTCATGTGGCATTGTCCGGAAGGTCCGCTATGAATTCAGATGTTCGTAGATGTCTACGAATGCAAAACTAGTTGAAATAGTTGCAAAAAGTTTATGGAAGTGTTCAAAATGATTCCAGAAGGTGGGAAATGGCAGAGATTTAAGGTGACACTTTGTAAATGGGACACAAATATTGCTATATAGGGTAAGTATGATATTAGTAAGTTGTAGGAAAATAGCATGCACTGGTTAAAACCCATGAAATTCACTGAAAAAACTTTGTTAAAGGGGTGTTATGGTTAAGTTGCACTAATAAAAACCTATACAATTTAATGAAAAAACTTTGTTAAAGGGACGTTATGGTTTCAAGTAAAACCGAAAAAAAACAGAAATTCACCAGCAGAGATCTTATTGTGAAGTGCAGACGGGTTCTCGGACACGTCATCATGCTACGCGCCAGCATATGTTCATGTGGCATTGTCCGGAAGGTCCGCTATGAAGTCAGATATTCGTAGATGTCTACGAATGCAAAACTAGTTGAAATAGTTGCAAAAAGTTTATGGAAGTGTTCAAAATGATTCCAGAGGGTGGGAAATGGCAGAGTTTTAAGGTGACACTTTCTAAATTGGACACAAACATTGCTATATTGGATATGTATGATATTAGTAAGTTGTAGGAAAATAGCATGCACTGGTAAAAAACCTATAAAATTCACTGAAAAAACTTTGTTATAGGGGCATCATGGGTTGGACTAATAAAAACCTATGAAATTCAATTAAAAAGCTTGGGGGGCGGGGGCAGGGAACAAAACAACAATGATATGATATGTCATTCATAACGTGCCTTGTACACAGATGTTTCTAGGCACAACAAGACAAGGAAGGGAAAGGCAAAGGGAAACAGAACAAACTATCTTATTAGACCATGTGTCATTCAGTGCAAGTACAATGGGAAACAAGAGGAGAAGTGCCAGGGGGATGGAAGGGGAGAGTGCAATAAACAACTTCCAGTAAGTGACGCTGTTGTGGCCGGTTCTAAGTAAGTGCAAATAGGCATGGCACTGTAGGGTTTTGGATACAGTCCATAGTGTGTGGTGGGTCCGGAGGCAGTGCATGGGGATACTAGTCATGAGGGAACCTGGTCTCAATAAGGTTTAGAGTGTGGCCAGGTAAACGGTTAGTGCAGCACAATGAGAACATCAGCAGGGGAGAGAGAGAGCAGGAGCGTAAAGGAAAGTCTTCAATTGCTTCTGGAACCTGAGGTGTTCCTGCTCAATTTTGAGAGAAGCAGGGAAGATGTTCCATGGGGAGGCACCAGCTGAGGAGAGCATTCTACCACCCCCACTCTCTACCTGGAGAAGTGTCTAACCCTCAGAGAGTTGGAGGTGGATGAGCGGAGGCCTCAAGCAGAAAAATGCTTAGGAATATAAAGTTGCATGTAATGTGGTCCCTGCCCCCAGAAACCCTTGCGAACAACAAAGAGGGTCTTGAACTTGATCTTTGCAGGTACCAATTGGAGCCAGTGTAGAGATTTCAGGACTGGAAATATATACTATCTGTTGGCTTAAGGCCAAGCACATGTCTTGCAGTCCTGTTCTCGAGGCTGTTGCAATAGTCCAGCCTAGAGAGAACTAGGGCTCTTGAGACAGTGAGCTTCTGCGGGAAAGTGACAAAAGGACAAATACCTCTCAGTTGGTGCATCTGGTAGTAGGACTTCTTAGAGACGTCCGTAATGTGAGGACAGAAGGAGAGGGTGGAGTTGAAGGTGACACCAAGGTTTTTTTGCTCACCGGAAGGAACAGGTAAGGACCCAAGGAGGGCAGCCAGAGCGAGAGACGGAAAGCGGTAGCCGGGGTCCAATAAAAATTATCTCATTTTTACTGGCATTGAGGCAGACATCGTTGGAGACACACCTTTCCTGAATTGCAGAAACACAGTTATGAATAAGCGAGTGAGGAGAAGATGCAGCACAGAGCTTGAAAGAGAACTGAGTGTCATCTGCATAACACTAGAAGTTAGAAAATAATGTAGATAATGGGTGCGCTAGAGGTGCCAAGTAAAGGTTGAAGAGTCACAGTGAAATATCTGTTTCCTGGTTTTGAGGCCAAGGATAAGTCTTGCAGACTTATTTTGAATTAGCTGGAGGGGGCTGAGAGAGAAAGTGGGTAGATTAAGGAAGAGGCTGTTGATATAGTACAGCCTAGGAAGTACCAGAGTTCTACAGACATTGAGCGTCTAGGTAAAAGTGAGGGGGGCTGAATGAGGATGGGCGAGTACGATAGGACCTTAGCAATGTTCAAGGACAAATACATATGCTTATTGCAGGAACGGGGTCTTCAAAGGGGAGTCTGGAGACACCGGGACTGTGGTGGCCATGTGCACAATAGTCACAGTGCGTAAGATGCTTTTGAGGTGCACATGGTTTTCCGCTTGTTCATCGTCTCCATCCATCCAGCCCCCTTGCGAACACATGATCACAGATACCAACTGCCATTGATACCGGAGTGGGGTATATGAGGATGAGGCGAGTGACATAGGCCAATGCAAGTGTTATCTGTACCTCTGCGCCATGATGCCCCCGGGCGTAGCGTGCATTATAAATACTAAAATAAATCAATAAATAAAATTGCACAATATGTAACAATACTCTTATATGTTTGGACTTGTTTTGCACTTACAAAACTTCTCAAAACTGTTTAGCGTGAATTATTTTTAATATGTGTATTTAGTTTGGTAAGGTGGATAACAATGACACAACAAATTATACTGCTGCGGTTCGGGTACTGGCTGGATCAATCCATGGTATTGTCCGCTGTCACTGAGTAATTCATGATGAATGGCTCGAACCACGCAGGCAGGTATTACTCTTCGGATACAAAGTCCCATTCTTCCATGAATCCACCATGAGAATGCAGGATATGCCACAAACCAGCACCACCTATGTAACAGATACAGACATAAATTACTGGAATTAAGGCAATAATTGAATGTTTTTAAAATGTTCACTACCTTGTAAAATGTAAAACATTGTTTTCATTTATGAAGTACCGTTTTATGAAGTACTTTATGAAGTAATGACAGACAACAGGAAAGAGTTGCTTAGGCGAGGGTATAGCCACGGTTACGCGATATAGTGAACCAGAATGTTTTTTATATAGTTGCGTGAAAGCCCATGCATAACGATGTGTTTTCAACTAAATTATTTAAAAAGCGTATGAATCAATGAGGAGACAAGCCTGCATGTGGCAGTAGCCATGTCGAGGGAAGGTTCAACCATTTTGAAAGCTGTGCCCACATGGCTACTTTGCATTGTGCCTGTTTCCCACAGCCAATCAGATCACATGCTTTGCTTCTGCCTCTTAGCCACATCAATAAATGGCCCAATCACACACTGCGGTATATTGCTACGGTGTATGACAAAATCTGTGCATGCAAAATGACCCAATGACATGGCGAACTTCATCGATCCGGCTAGATGTCTGTGTGCCTGTGGGGCCAGCCAATCATATAATGCACTGAGGTTGTGTTCCTACACGAGTCCTGGCCACGTCAACAGATGGATAAATCACACATTGTGATGTATTGCTGTGGCTACGTCCATGCCCTGTGATGAAATTTGTGTGTGCAAAATTACCCAATAGGACGTCAAGCTTCTTCAAAGTGGCTCTGCAACTTCGAGCCTGTTGCACCAGCCAATAGTATCACACGCAGCAGCTGCGTGTCTACACGTGATTCCTATGTGCGCCAATGAACGGTCCAATAATACATTGCAATGTATTGACACGGCTACACACACGCCATATGACAAAATAGGCACGTGCAAAAGGGAGCAATCAGGGTGCACAGCAGTGCACAGCAGCAAATAATCACCCCACCCACAAGAAAATAATGTATATTGATCAGTGCTACTAGTGCTTGTTACTGAAAGGTTTACCAAGTAACTACAAGAACATTTGGCGCTTTAACTCCTTAATTTTTCATTCTTTTTACCAAGTTTTAACCAAATCATCTTTTCCCTTGTCTTGTCATTTTTTTCAGTTTGTCTATTTTTGTATTTACTTTTTTCTTCTTTTTTAAAAAAAAACCTTTTTATTTTTGGGGCATTGTCTTTTTAGTGTTGCCATTTTTGTGATTTTACATTTTCCTCCCCAGTTGGATATTTCAACATGTCTAACCATGACAACATCAGCAGCAATAATGACGATGTCATCTAGGTCCCCAATCCATCGCCACCCAGGAAGAAAGCCACAGGAATGAAAACCCATGTAGACAGTTGGAGATATTTCAAGGTCAAAGAACACTGCTCTAAAAAGGAGGTGGAGGATATACAGTGCACATTGTGCATGAAGATGTGGACCCACAAAGGTGCCGTCTCAAAGACTTGGAACATCTGTGATGATAAATCATCTGGTGAGAGTGCATTGGGATGATGTGGACAACACATATCGGAAATCGCATGAACATCACAAACTGAAAATGCCTGGGGCTCATGCATTACATGCACGGAAATGAGCACCACCCCCAGCACCTGCATCTGCCAGTGGGACGTCACTGACACTAAAGGAAACCTCAACTTCCACAACAGTGTCAACTCCACCTGTTTCAATTTTACCAGCTCCCAATATCTCAGTTATGAGAGTCATGTGTGAACTATGCCACCAGTGGGTAGCCATGGGTGGTGCCACAACTATGGATTTAGAGAAGTTAAGTATCTCAACACCAGATTAACTGTCATCCTTAGTTCTTTATTTTAAGTGGCAATTGGTACCCCCTTTTGTGTATTAAAAACAAAAAAACAAATGTAGAGAAGGAGCCAAGTACCCCCCTCAACAATCGCGCCCATATTGCCTTTATGTTGAGAACCAGAGTTTGAGACACGCGCAGTGCCAGTGAAAATACTGATACCGAGGAGAATCCTGGAGTCATAATTCCCATTAAGAAAGCCATACTTGCATACAAAACAATATGATGGTCATTTGAATGAAATTCCAGAAGAAGCAGGACCAATGAATGAAAGAGCAGATTGGTGACGTCACACAAAGCCAGACTAATGTTCTCGGAAGAGATTCACAGACGAGTGAGTGAAGATATTCTATAAGGCATTAAGAAAGTATCAAAGATAAGTGACATCTTTGGCTTGAGATGAAGAAACTTATGCTACAGAAACGATGAAGATATCAAGTCATTTTAAACATGTACAGATGCAAGGAAACGCAATCAGACTAACTATTCTTAAGGCTAGCTATGTAGTGAATAGATTGTGGCACGTGCCAACGTATACATGTATAGGAGTAAGTAAAGAATGAATGTTTCCACAATGTTTTATAGCCGAGCTGGACCAGAAAAGAAAGGCCTTTCCAGTGTGTCGCAGATGAAAAACAAGGAAATTACAGAAGTGAATCCCAGAAAGGCAAGGCTGGATTAGCCTCAAGAAGTCAAGGTCTTATCAGACGGGGATGAGAAAACATTAGTTACAATTGTGTGAAAGAATGAAACTACTCCTGTTCAGGAGGCATGGACGAAAACAAGGAAGATGTCATATGTCAGTAGTATTTTAAATGCACCAGAGCTCAAATTTGTGGTCTTCAGTCACATGAAGGAATGAACTAGGACAAACATGACTAACCACACCTATGCAGAGAGGTAGAGCGTGCCTCTACTCCCCTGTATTCTCCAGAGCAAAGAACATTTCCGAGTCCAAATTCAAAGCCTTAATTGACGTGCAGACTACTGAGGTGATTATAGATGATATGCTAATTGGTGAGACGGTGTGGTTATGACCAGCTCACAAGCACCTGGAAGTCCAGCCTGCATGCTGCTAATGTGGGTGGAAAAGTACTGACAGATGTAAGAGTGCCAACCAATTGTAGGGGGCTGCATAATTTAGAGCCCTATAGTTTAAATAACCATAAGGATGTTGTGTATTTAGTGACATTCATAGTGACCTGTTTGAAGGATGGGCTTAGTACTCCCACCTGATGGTGACAAACTATCACTTTCTAGACTAGTATGGAGCTTATACCTAGATGTTCCCTCTAAGCCTATCACATTTGCCACTAGATTTTTGTAGTTGGCTACATAGGATGATGTTAGTGAATACGTAGGTTAACGTCATCAATGATAGGTTTTTACTATAAGTATGATGTTTTTTGTTAATAGCATTGAGAGACCATGCTATGAGACCTCCGTTGATATCCGTTGTACTCCCTGTTTTAGATAATTGTTAATAAAACAGTCAACTTTGCCAACTTCCTGAATCATTTTGATTATTGATTTTTGAGTAACTTCTGCATCCACATGCATCTCAAAGTATTGCTACCTCATCTTAAAGGGCTGGGTCGGCTGTCCCGGTTCACAAACAAAATATTTTCCTTCTTATTTTAATTCCCTTTGTTATATGTTTCATCTTTATGTGTTTTTCTTCCCTATTCCATTCTCTCTTTCCTTCTCTGTAACGGCCCTTTTAAGGGCCCCTGTTAAATTACAAAAATAGATGAAATTAAACACAGACTACAAAAATATATTACAATATCTATTGTTATATATTATATGCAGTTTGAATGACTAAATTCCCCCAAAAATGTTCACTTATAACCGCAGTTATAATTTTTCTGCAGAGGCCTGTAGCCTTGGATATAATCACTCCACAGTCATTGCTCACATTAGCCGTGCCTGAATATACCTACATCTCATTGGCTGTTGCTAAAGCTGCGGCCATAAATAATAATAATATTTAAAAATATATAAAAATCTGTGTCTATACATATGTGCATTGTACATTAGACGGCCTGCAGTATCAGCCGTGTAGTTATCTTTAAGTTGCTCAAATCATAGGAAGAACACTTATTGGGTGGCTTATACCTTCACTCACCCTGGACGAATACTCACCAAACTTTGCAAAAGAAGTATATAGCCCACTCTGAATACTTTTGGCAAGTTTGGTGAGATTTTGTTAAGGGAGGGAAAAGGTATGGGGGGTCCCAAAACCTTTTTATTTCCCATAGACTGAATTGAAAAAAACTTTTCTCACGCCTACTGTCATGATGCCTACCTCCAAGGAGCCAGGTCCGACCCAGCAACCCCAGAGGCAGGCATCATTTCCCCCAGGGAAGTGCCAGCGGGCCCAAGCTGGGGCCCTTTGGACACAGTCCTGGCGCCTTAGGCGCCAGGCTCATGTTGGACCCCTGTCCTGGCGCCTTAGGCGCCAGGCTCATAAAGCTAGACATGTGTTCAAGTGTTTTAAGGTGCACTTACCTGCTGCAGACCATGCTGCTACATCCAGGCCCTCTTGAGGCCTGAATGGAACTACTTTACCTGTGGAACTACTTTCCCCTGGGTGTGGTCGGGGAAGGGTACATACCTGATCGGTGGAAGGATACATACCTGGAACTTCTTCCAAAGCTATTTAAACCACGCCCGATCAGCAACTCACGCTTCGCGTTGTTCTGCTCCTCGCAGCTGGACGCTCACCGTGTCAGCTCCTGCTTCTGGACTTCAGCCACGCCTGTCAGCATCCTGGGTCACCTGCTAAGAGAGAATTGGAGAGAAAGAAGACCTTACCTGCTAAAGCTGCATCACGGAGACTTCACACCGATGATCCTGAAAGGGAAGACATCATTTTAAAAGCATTTCGCTTCGATCGCTGCAGCGCTGCATTTCACTCACCTTTCCTGGGCACCTCCATCTTCAGCAGCGATCATCCGGATCCGCAGCCACATCCCAGAGCCTAGAGAGAAAAAGACAAGAACACAAGGTGAGAGAAGGAAGGGAATAGGAAAAGCTCAGTTTCCTTCTAAGACTTACCTGTTGGGTCATTCCCATTTCATTTTGGGTCCTGCCGCTTCCTGGCATTCCGGACCCCGGCCCCTATGGGGAAAAAAGACAAAGACATTGAATGAGCGAATGCAAAGACATTACCCGAACGCTCATCCAGAACTTACCTGTCATTTACTGGAACTGCACGTTTCACTTCGGGTCGGCGCCATATCTCCGGCATTCCGAACCCCGGCCCCTAAGGGGAAAAAGACATAAGCGTTAGCGCTTGCTGCAATAAGACAATGAACATTATTATTAAGCTTGAACTTTTGAACTTGCTACAGAACTCTTACAGCGCCTTACCAGAATAGTCAAGCTTATTTGAACTCCCATCAAACCTCAATCCAGTGAAGTAACTGGGTTTCAACGCGCCCCTGCATCAGAAGCAGGATGGAGAACTCATCCTTCCAGACTCTAAGGTGAGACTTCACGGGGAATCGAGGAAGGGTATCGTGGAGGGTTGGAAGGGAGTGGGAGGCTTGAGCATTATTCCGTCAGTAGGTAATACTCCCTTTTCACGCACAGGGGAATATTCCTGTGAGCCAGTGAGTCCATCTTCAGAGTCCTGCGCTTCACCATAGAAGAAGCATCAGCACTCGAAGCCAGACCTGCGCCTCCGTGGGAATCAGGTGAGCGTGACAGAACGTGAAGCCTACCCACAATTTCCCACCCGGGCGCTATGGAGACTTCCGAGACAGATCAGCTGGCCCAGCTTTTGGGGGAATTACGGGCAGAAGTGCACTCAGCCCGCCAGGAGACTAATGCTCTCAAAAGAGAACTGATTCTGTCCAAGGAAAGAACAGATGACCTGGCCAAAAGGTTATTGCAGGCCCAGGCAGGGCACACTCCTTTACCTAATTCCGGAGATACTTCCATATCAATGGGTTTGAATAACCCGGTACAAATCAATCTACCTGGACACATGCCTTTGGCCCCGCCTGAACGTTTTGCGGGGGATCCCAAGAAATATGCCGTCTTTATGAACCAATGTCGTTTACACTTTCTATGCAGACCCGGGGCCTTCCCTAACGACCAGACCAAGGTAGCCTTTATACTATCTTACCTCAGTGGCAGTGCTGCCGATTGGTCTATTCCATTGGTAAATCAGGATGATCCCATTCTCCAGAATTTTCAGGGTTTCCAGGCCAGCATGGAAAGATTGTTTGCTCGACACTATAAAGGACGGGCCCTTGATAACGAACTGCTATCCTTACAACAAGGTAATCAGGATCTTCTGTCCTACGTTGCCACCTTTAATAGACTGGTTGTGGAAACTGGATGGCCAGAAAACAAAAGGATCACATTGTTTCATCGAGGCCTGCGCGGAGAGTTTAAGGATGTTCTAGCTCAGATAGTAGATCCACCCCAGGTCTGCGCAGACTACATAGACTTGGTGGTTCAACTTGATCACAGACTTCAAAATAGAAAAGCAGATTGGTTCAAGTACGAAACCCGAGTACCGATCAAAACCCACGCTAACTCCAAGAGTACCGACGTATCCGAACCTATGCAAATCGGCGGTGTTAAAGGACCATTAACACAGAAGGAACGAGAGAGAAGGCGGCAAATGCAACTTTGCCTGTATTGCGGGACTTCTGGTCACTTTCTTCGAAATTGTCCGGTTAAACCACCTAAGAAGGTGGTTGGAGCCACAGATAACGATTTATTGACACCTGATTCGGGAAACGACCTAGCCCGACAAGCGTAGGGATCCGCTTGCGGAGCTTGAAAACAAACTCTTTGACCTCGCATTTTGTCATGCCAATGGTGCTCGTGGACCCAAAACAGCCTCAGCTGTTGCATGCTATAAAAGCATACATCGACAGTGGAGCTATTGGAAATTACATAGACCGTGAATTGGCTTCCAGGATTAAGCTCCCTCTCCGCCCGAAAGTAACCCAAGATGTCATTACTACAGTAGATGGAACCGAAATAGCCGCAGGGCCTGTAACGCATTCCACTGTTGAAATGACACTGGTGGGTCAGGATGGACATCGGGAAGCAATCGTGTTTGATGTGATCAAGGCCCCACAATTTCAAGTAATTCTTGGAATTCCTTGGTTAGAAACACATAAACCCAGAATTGACTGGCGAGCAAAGAAGATAAGTTTTCCTGATTGTGAACCAACTTGTTACCCAAGAAATCCAGTTATGGGTCTAGCCTCAGCAACTTCCACCCCTGTACAGCTACCGTCAGAATAACAAGAATTCCAAGACGTTTTTCACAAGGAACAGACTAACACGTTACCACCCCATCGGTCTTATGATTGCCAAATCGATCTGGTACCCAATGCTCAACTACCTTGTAGTAGGATTTATGCTCTTACGGAACCTGAGAACCTACATTTGCGTCAGTATTTAGATCAGTACCTAGCCAATGGTTTTATTCGCCCGTCCAAGTCTCCTGTCTCCTCAGCTCTGTTCTTCGTGCCGAAAAAAGAGGGCGACCTTAGAACATGTATAGACTATCGCGCCCTAAATCAAATAACGATTAAGAATCGTTATCCTCTGCCCCTGATCCCTGATCTTATCGACCAGGTGAAAGACGCTTGTGTGTACACCAAGTTAGATCTCCGAGGAGCTTATCACCTGGTGCGTATAAAAGGAGGCGACGAATGGAAGACTGCATTCCGCACCAAATTTGGGCTCTTCGAATATCAGGTGATGCCCTTCGGTTTGTGCAATGCACCTGCCGCCTTTCAGTATTTTATGAATGATGTTCTTCGGGAACTTATCGACGTCTGTGTCATTGTTTATATTGACGACATCCTGGTGTACTCCTCTTCAGAATCCGATCACAGAAAACATGTTAGGGCAGTTCTTGAGAAATTGCGCCAGCACAGACTATTTGCAAAGCTTGAAAAATGCGTTTTTCATACCACAGAAGTGGAGTTTCTCGGATTCATCCTGACACCTCAAGGAGTCCGAATGGACTCGCGAAAGGTGGACGCCATCCTCAAATGGCCATCTCCTAGCTCGGTGAAGGGAGTTCAGAGCATGCTCGGCTTCGCCAATTTCTATCGAAGATTCATCCCGGAATTTTCCCGAACAGTCCAACCCATCACAGCTCTCCTAAAGAAAAACAAACGCTTTGAATGGACTCTTGAGGCCGAACAAGCCTTTCAGGACCTGAAAACCAAATTCACCTCTGCACCTATATTGAAGCACCCGCACCCAGATCTCCCTTACATTGTGGAAACCGACGCATCCAGTTCGGCCATGGGAGCTGTCCTGTCGCAAAGAGACCCAGAAACTAACCAACTACACCCTGTGGCCTTTTGGTCCAGGAAATGTTCTCTTCCTGAAATCAACTATGCAATTACCGACAAAGAGTTACTGGCTATTAAATCTGCTTTCAAGGCTTGGCGTCACTACCTTCTCGGGGCAAGACACACCATCACCGTAATTACGGACCACAGAAATTTACAGTATTTAAAGACGGCCAAGGCTCAATCTTCACGACAACTCTGATGGGCTCTATTCTTTGCGGAATTTGATTTTGTAATTACCTATTGCCCTGGCTGCAAGAATGGTAAAGCGGACGCCTTATCCCGGATTGGCATGGAAGAACCCAATTCGAGTTTAGAACCTGTGCCAATCATACCTGAACAAAGAATCTTAGGCCTAACTTCATTGCAAACTAGTGAGGACATCCAAACGCAAGTAAAACAACTTCTAGACTCTTCAGCCTTACTGGAATGGAGTCAAAAGGGTCCTCATTACACCGTTAAGGATGACTTACCCTACTTCCAGGAGCGGTTGTTTCTGCCTAGTAAAGAATTGCAAGAACTTGTTATTGCCCATCATCATGAATCATTAATGGAAGGACACCCTGGTATCGCTAAAACGGAGGAAAAAATCAAACGCCACTTCTGGTGAACTTCTTGGAGAAAAGACATAAAGGCCCTTATTACGACCCTGGCAGAGAGGGGTTTACGCCAGCGTAATGCATGGCGTACCTCTCCGCCAGATTACGACTTTCCGTAGCGCCATGGTGATTTTTACGCCCGGATTTTCCGGGCGGAAAAATCCCTGGCGCTACGGGACCTCTCGTTAATTACGCCACCGTAATCTACGGTGGCGTAATTAACGCCTTCCCCACTCCCATTATACCCTATGGGGCAAAAATGGGAATGGGGAAGGGTAAATGGGGATTGGGGACTAACCGCCCCGCCAAGGACGGAATGGGGCGGTAAGTCCGCCAACCCCCATGGCGGAGTTGGCAGCTCTGCGCCATGGTCCATGGTGCAAATTGCACCATGGATCTCCGCAAGGGTCGTAATGAGGGCCAAAGTCTTTTGTATTGTCTTGCGGAATTTGCGCCCAAAACAAGAGTAAAAAAAAAAGGCCAGCCGGCCTACTTCAACCCTTGGATATTCCACCAGCACCATGGCACACCTTGTCAATGGACTTTATAACTGACCTGCCTCCTTGTGCTGGTTACAACACTATCCTTGTAATTGTGGATCTATTCTCCAAAATGGCCCACTTTATCCCTTTAAAAGGTTTGCCTTCAGCTTCCACCTTGGCCAAGGAATTTCTGGAGAATATAGTTTGCATACATGGTTTCCCTTCCATATTAGTCTCGGATCGTGGAAGTCAATTTATCTCCCATTTTTGGAAGAAGTGTTGCCAACTAGCACAAATAGGTGTGCGGCTATCCACCAGCCACCACCCCCAGACCGAGGGACAAACTGAGAGAACCAATCAGACTCTCGAGCAATATCTTCGGTGCGTGTTACATCAATCCGAGTTAAATTGGAAAGACATCCTTTGGATCGCAGAATATGCATACAACAATTCAGTGCATTCTGGAACCGGACAAACTCCTTTTTATACTTTGTATGGTCACCATCCTCGGACCTCTGATCTAGATCCACCTCTGACCCTGGAAATGCCCGCAGTAAATCATCTGCATTCCACAATAACCCAAGCCTTCAAAGAAGCTGCAACTCATTTACAGCAAGCCAAGAAAAAGTATAAAGAAAATGCTGATTTGCACTGAAGTAAAACTCCTCCTTACCAAGTAGGAGATCAGGTATGGCTAGCAACAAAACATTTACCCCTCAAGGGCCCGCGAACCTTCAATCCCAGATTCATAGGACCTTATCCCATCAAGACTATTATCAATCCCGTGGCCTTTAAACTGGATTTACCGTCTAACATGCATATTCATCCAGTTTTTCATGCATCACTTTTGAAGCCAGTACAACTAGGGACCCGACTGTCCAAGCCTCCAGACCCAGTTCAAATTGAAGGGGAATTAGAATTCGAAGTTAAAGACATTTTAGACTCCAAGGTGTTAAAGTCCAAACTCTTCTATCTTGTTGACTGGAAGGGATATGGACCTCGTGAGAGATTGTGGGAGCCTAGTAACCATGTTCACGCACCTCGATTAATACAAAGGTTCCACCAGAGATTTCCGAACAAGCCAAAACCCCCGGAGGGAGCAACCTTGGGAGGGGCCTTGAGGGGGGGTACTGTCATGATGCCTACCTCCAAGGAGCCAGGTCCGACCCAGCAACCCCAGAGGCAGGCATCATTTCCCCCAGGGAAGTGCCAGCGGGCCCAAGCTGGGGCCCTTTGGACACAGTCCTGGCGCCTTAGGCGCCAGGCTCATGTTGGACCCCTGTCCTGGCACCTTAGGCGCCAGGCTCATAAAGCTAGACATGTGTTCAAGTGTTTTAAGGTGCACTTACCTGCTGCAGACCATGCTGCTACATCCAGGCCCTCTTGAGGCCTGAATGGAACTACTTTACCTGTGGAACTACTTTCCCCTGGGTGTGGTCGGGGAAGGGTACATACCTGATCGGTGGAAGGATACATACCTGGATCTTCTTCCAAAGCTATTTAAACCACGCCCAATCAGCAACTCACGCTTCGCGTTGTTCTGCTCCTCGCAGCTGGATGCTCACCATGTCAGCTCCTGCTTCTGGACTTCAGCCACGCCTGTCAGCATCCTGGGTCACCTGCTAAGAGAGAATTGGAGAGAAAGAAGACCTTACCTGCTAAAACTGCATCACAGAGACTTCACACCGACGATCCTGAAAGGGAAGACATCATTTTAAAAGCATTTCACTTCGATCGCTGCAGCGCTGCATTTCCCTCACCTTTCCTGGGCACCTCCATCTTCAGCAGCGATCATCCGGATCCGCAGCCACATCCCAGAGCCTAGAGAGAAAAAGACAAGAACACAAGGTGAGAGAAGGAAGGGAATAGGAAAAGCTCAGTTTCCTTCTAAGACTTACCTGTTGGGTCATTCCCATTTCATTTCGGGCCCTGCCGCTTCCTGGCATTCCGGACCCCGGCCCCTATGGGGAAAAAAGACAAAGACATTGAATGAGCGAATGCAAAGACATTACCCGAACGCTCATCCAGAACTTACCTGTCATTTACTGGAACTGCACGTTTCACTTCGGGTCGGCGCCATATCTCCGGCATTCCGAACCCCGGACCCTAAGGGGAAAAAGACATAAGCGTTAGCGCTTGCTGCAATAAGACAATGAACATTATTATTAAGCTTGAACTTTTGAACTTGCTACAGAACTCTTACAGCGCCTTACCTGAATAGTTAAGCTTATTTGAACTCCCATCAAACCTCAATCCAGTGAAGTAACTGGGTTTCAACGCGCCCCTGCATCAGAAGCAGGATGGAGAACTCATCCTTCCAGACCCTAAGGTGAGACTTCACGGGGAATCGAGGAAGGGTATCGTGGAGGGTTGGAAGGGAGTGGGAGGCTTGAGCATTATTCCGTCAGTAGGTAATACTCCCTTTTCATGCACAGGGGAATATTCCTGCGAGCCAGTGAGTCCATCTTCAGAGTCCTGCGCTTCACCATAGAAGAAGCATCAGCACTCGAAGCCAGACCTGCGCCTCCGTGGGAATCAGGTGAGCGTGACACCTACAGCCCAAACCGCTGGATGAATGTTCACCAAATTTGCAGAAGAAGTGGCGGCATGGTCCCAAAAGTGTGCTTTTGTAAATTTTGTGAAAATCCATCCAGTAGTTTTTTTTTAAAACAACCAAAAAGTGGGTCCCAAAAAATATGTGATATCTGGGTTCAGTCCACAAAGCCATTCCCCTGTTCGTTCTGCGGACAGCATCCGATTGGTCTAGAAGACAACGTAATGTCCACAAATAGCGTGACGTGCGTCAGAATTTTGGAAAACACCCTCCATGTTAGATTCGCGGACATCTGTTGGTGTCCGCGGACATCACAGTAAAAACATATAAAAAAACACAACATTGCACTTGTCAAACTTATCAAAAAATCTCTGGGGAAGTGAGGGGTAATGAGGATGGGATGGGATGCCATTCTGCCCCCAAATCCCGGTTCGATAAATGGGGATTTGCAGGCAGAATGGCATGCAAATCCCTATTTTCCATGCAAATAATTCCATGAATCAGACCATTATATCTAAATCCTTCCCTAAAATTCTAATTATTAGTTAGATGTATTTTATTTTACAAACATTGTACTTTATTGTTTTTGTATCTACATCCTACTGTTCACTTGTTTCGTATATAAACAGTCATGACCTTCTACACACTCTAATACTCAGAATAATATACATGGAACCATTTATGTAACCTAGTACTTACAGGGAACACTTGTACGTCATAAAATATACACTGTTTTACACAGTAAAACAGAAGTAGAAGATTGCATTATTCTGTTTTCTCTTCTAATTTATGTCATATTCCGAAATTTACCTCTAAATTTATTTCAAACTGATTTTAAAATACACCCTAGTAACAAACCAACCTTTACTTTACATAAAACATGTATTACCCTATTCTTCAATTTCATGTTAAGTGACATGTTAAGTTTCCTACTATCTAAACTGTATCATTGAAACATAATCAATACATAGTTATTAGAAACTAGATTTTGCAGTGAAGATTTTAAATTACAACCACAGTCACTTCATTGCATATCATGGAATGCTTTAGTTAGAATATCAGAAAAACTTACACTTTTCTGATCAGGGATAGGAACATATACATATTTTTTATAAATATCCTTAGTGGTGTTATCTTTGTTACAGTAGACACACATGATTTCACTTGTAACTAATTCCTACATATCTATCTACACTAACAGTTTCCTGCAGTAATACATTGAAAGCAGTCATTAAAAAATCTTGACTATCTTCATGTGTGTTTTGAGAAAATTGTTGATTTCCACTTTTAACAGCTACTACATTTCGGATTGACATTGTCAAATGTGTACTGTGTGGTTTTCCATCTACATATATTTGAAGAAATGAAAGTTGCACACATAGCTGCTTGTCTGCTGAGAAAGCTATTTCTTGAATCAATGGTGCCATTTGAAACAACATACACAAAGCGGCATTAGAATAGCATTCAACTCCTGTTTCATTAATAAATCTCCAATGGGAGTATGTCATAGTTGAATGACTTTCCAACTCTGATAGATTCTGTTTTTTTTGTTTTGTTTTAAGAGGAATGATTTTATTTGAATGTAGTTTCACTGATTCCTTATGTTTCCTGGCTAAGTGCTTTGTAGGTACAGGTATTAGATTCAGGTGAGGGGCATACATTACATGTAACCTGTTATATTCTTCAATGCAAGAAATGTCAGCTGTCACTTTTCTTTCATCAAAGTTTATCAAAAATAAACCTTCAATATTCTTCACACGTGATAGAGCTACATATGACATTCCTTCTTTGAACAACACTGTTTGACCAATGTCACTCTTATCCCCATCGCTGTTGCAGGAGAGGGCATGAGCCCTCCCCCACCTCACAGCTGCAGGAGCAGCTGGCCGGATCACTCGACACAACGCTGTGCTGATTCAACAATCCGTGCTACAATCATCCCAGCTGATGCCCAAAAGTACTCCCTGTCCCTTTCAACACGGAATCCTACCAATCCTGGTCCTTTGTGCATCTTTATTTCGTTATTGCACACCGGTTCGACATTGCCACCTGACCACAAAATGGCCGGCGTGATGCGGCACGAGAACGAGGCTCTTGCTCGTTGCTAAGTTACAGGAAGCTTTTTCATCCAATCAGCCCAACTGACAGGCAGAAGCTGGCCTGCAGAGGAAGGCTTAGGATAAAGGCTACTGTTAGCCTGCCTTCTCCTTTGCCCCCACTTCTTTATCAAGTCAGACCTTTTCGCTCTGCTCCTATCCATTTGCTGCGGCTACATCCTACCGAGCATCCTAACGTGACAGTCTCCTTCCGCGCCACCCTACACCAAACTAAGGTAACTCTTCATTCAACGTACCTTAGCCCAGCCTGACCACATCTAGCCCTCCTAACATTATTATGGCTAAAGTCTGATCTAATAAGCATCCTCGAGTGCTCTCTCAGGCTCACTCACTCCGCTCACTATCTGCAGTCCACCAAATCTCGTCTAGCCCATGCACGCCGGTGAATTCATCCTTGCCACCAGGCACACCATTACTCACCCAATTTACCAGTACTTCGATTTGACAATTGCTAGGTCTAGCCCACAGGCCTTGTCCCCTATAGACCTTGCCTACGCCTTGGCACATACCACTGCTCTCTCTCCTGTGCCTATTGATTTTATACATGCCCCAGCATACTATTACATATGCACACTATTGCCTCTTGAACTTGTCCAAACAGTGCATACTGTTTTACTGCCACTGTGAGGTAAACAGACCTGGGTATATTGCCACCTTTTGAAGTAGCCTAGACCCATATATACTGATACCAAACTAGTCCTATGTATACTGCTACCATTGGAAGTAGCCTAAACCTATGTATACAGTTGCCATTTTGAACTAGCCTAGACCTATGTATACTGCTACCACTTGAACTAGCCTAGACCTATGCATACTGTTGCCAATTTGAATTAGCCTAGACCCTTGTATACTGTTGCCATGTTGAACTAGCCTAGACCTATGTATACTGCTACTACTTGAACTAGCCTAGACCTATGTATACTGTTGTCAATTTGAACTAGCCTAGACCTATTTATAGTGCTACCACTTGAACTAGCCTAGACCTATGTATACTGTTGCCAATTTGAACTAGCCTAGACCTATATATACTGCTACCACTTGAACTAGCCTAGACCTAGGTATACTACTACCACTTGAACTAGCCTAGTCCTATGTATACTGTTGCCAATTTTAACTAGCCTAGACCTATGTATACTGCTACCATTTGAACTAGCCCAAACCAATACACACTGTCACCGTCTGAACTAGCCTAAACCTGTGCACATTGCTGCCACCTGTACCAGCATTGACCTGTGCGTTCTGCTGCCACCTGAACTAGCCTAGACCTTTGCATTACAGTTGCCTATACTAGACGAATACCTCCACTACTACCACTAGATATGATATTTCCTATGACCAATACAACCACCTGCTCTTTAGTCATCCTCACCGCACTCAATGCCCTATCTACGATGGCATCCCTCTCCTACAGACTCACGATAGCAAGGGAATTGAGTAACCAGATGCAAGTCTTGCCTACAACCCAACGGACATTAGACTCCACCACCCAGCTCTACCCTAGCCAGACCTGCCCTACCAAATGGAGAAATTATAGACTAGGATCCAGACTGCCTAGGTTACCACCAGCCTACCACTCATACAGCCACTCCCGACTGAAGCCAACACGAGCCTTCTGCAATACCTCCAAAACTGAATGTATCCTTAGACCGAAGCCCCGCACTAAGTCCCCTGAAACCCTAACCATTATCAACAATAACCTCACCAGTGATACTAAAAAAAAAACGCACAACCTTAAGGGAGGCCTCATTAACGTTAAATCTCTTGTAGCTCACGGATCTGAAATCGCGACATCATGACCTGCAACCAACTTGAAGTCCTAGCAGTTACCGAAACATGGCTTCATAAAGCAGCCGGTCCGGCCCTAATGCTAGCTATCCCAACTAACTTCAACATCTTTAGAAAAGACAGGGAAACTTCCAAAGGAGGTGGCATAGCATTCACCTGCAGAGCTGATCTCACCATCAAAGAACTAGATTCTATGATTATGCCATCAGCGGAACTACTCTCATTAAAAATAGGATCTCCACTTCACGCACTTTTACTGTGGACTTAATCTATAGACCTCCTGGCCCATTAGGAACATTTGAAGAAGACATAACTGCCCTTCTGAATACCAATGCCAAACCTGGGACACAAATGATCCTATTTGGCGACTTCAATTTAGGCCTCAATGACCCTAAAGATACTAATGCCTCTACCATAGCAGATACGACTATGGAAGCCGGCCTAACCATCAGGAACAACAGCCCCACTCACTCCAAAGGCCGCACCTTGGACTGGGTGGCATATATCAACTGCCCCTCCTGCATAACTGACACTGAACCATGCATATGGTCTGATCATTATTTGATCTTGCTAACCATCTCCGACTTACCCCAAATCAACCAAACTATCAGCACCACCAACCCTCACTCGTTGTAAAAAACATAACAGCTACGAATCTCCTACCTTTGATTCAGCCTATCACCAATCATTCCGACCTGCTCACCAACCCTAATGAATTGGTTGACCTCTATAACAACACCATCAACTTAGCCATAGATGCCATTGTGCCACTGAAACTGAGCAAAACTAACCCTCTTGCCCATCTTAACACATGGATTACCCTGAACCTAAAAGCCCTGCACAAAGAAAAAAGACAAGCAGAAGCCTGCTGGAAAAAAAAACCCATCCTCCCAAAATATAAATCTCCTTACTTCCCTCACCGACAGATATAAGAAGCAAATTATACATTAAAAAAAGAAACCTTCAATGACAGAATTAAAAAAGCAAACTCAAGCACCAGGGAAATGTTCTCTATTCTCAGAGAATTAGAATCCCCTATCGCACCTGTAGACTCATGCACCAAAGATAAAGCTTGGTGCACAAACATTGAAAATGCCTTATGCAATAAAATGACCATGCTACAATACAAAATACCTGCAAAAAGAACCTCCCTCCACAAGATTGCACTCTCCACTCAAGAAGCCATCTTACAAGAACTTGCTATCAACCAAACCAAACCACATAACCAATTCAACTTCAGGTTTATCTCCATTGCGGAAGCTAAAAATATCATCACATCACTTAAACCTTCTCAATGCCTTGGTGATACTTGCCCAGCCCCCCATAGTAAAGAATCTGCTCAAGACCTAGCTCCTTTCGTTACCATCTTTATTAACTCATATTTTAAATTCTGTTCTGTGCCGACCAACCTTAAAGATGCCGGGATACTACCCCTCTTAAAAGAACCTAACGTAGACCCTAGTTTCCCAACAAATTATAGACCCATAACGACAGTTCTGTTTCTCCTTAAAATCTTACATAAAGCTGCCTATCTACAGATTCAGTCCTACTTGGAGAATAATAACCTACTAGGCACCAGACAATTGGGATTCAGACCAAGACACGGAACTGAGACGACCCTCCTTGATCTCAAGAACCAACTAGATGAGCGTAAAGATAGAGGAGAAACCTCCATTCTCTTACTCCTAGATCTGTCAGCCGTTTTTGATTTGGTCAACCATAAAGTACCATGCAACCACCTCAAATCGCCAGCCAACTTCTCCACAAAGGCAACCGCCTGGATGAACTCCTTTCTGGACAATAGAACTATAAGAGTGTTTTCGCCCTCATCAGCTGCAGACCCAGTACCCATCACTTGTGGCATTCCTCAGGGGTCTTGTGTGTCCCCTACCTTGTACAATATTTTTACAAAGCTGCTCTTCGATATACTGGACAAACTGGGTGTCTCATACACTAATTATGCAGACGACACCCAGATCCTCATCTCAATACAGGGAGACTATGACAAAGACACCAACCTCATAAACAAAATCTATCAAATCATACAAACCTGGATGGCCACCGACGGTTTATGTCTGAATGATGAAAAAAAACAAGCTTTTAATCATTGGGTCCACCACTAAACTAAACAAACTCTCCACATGTACAAATCCATCACTATTGATGGAATTAAAATCAATTTAGCCAAGGAATTTAAAACCTTAAGCTTCTATTTAGACTCAGCTCTTAACCTTAACAAGCAAGTCAATGCCAGAGCTTCTGTAACAAGCTACACATGCAAACTAATCTATGCATGTAAACCATTTCTGACCACTGATAGCTGTACCACTATTGCACTGGCCTTAATCCTATCGGAACTCGACTACTGCAACACACTTTACCTTTGCACTAGTAAACACAACACTAACAAACTTCAAACCCTTCAAAACAATGCCCTTAGAACAGCCCTAGGCATTCCCAAAGGACAGCACATATCTGAGCAAAGGATATCCACCAAATGGTTGGCCATTAAAGACAGAATCAAACTTAAAACACTGAACATCACATACAACTGCCTCAACAACAAAGCACCTGCATACCTCATAGATTAATTCACTAAGCATACGTCTGAACGTCCCATCAGAAAGGCTCAAGCCAACAATATCAGAATACCTAACTTCAAGCTGAAAAGAACAGGAGGCTCAAGCTTCCCACTACTGGCAGCTCAACTATGGAATTCAATCATGGACTCCTTAAGAGCCTCACCTTCCTTCCACTCCTTCAAAACCAATGTTAAACTCTGGCTATACACTATTTGCATTACTTTCACTAAAACATTCTGGGCCCCATTAATTTGTTCACTTGGCACATCTCCTATATGAAATTACAGATTTTCAAAAGTATTACCGATAACAGGTATTGTATTGTCTACAGTATTTTTATGTACACATTTTGAGAGCACTTCTTTTAAAAATATTGCATTGTAAAAGTGTACTTACCTGCACGTGATTCTTCCTTATGGTTGTTGCTTGTTTGATAGCATCTTAGAAAAAAATTGTAAACAAATAAATGTGGGCTAGTGAAGGTCAGTGATTCTATTTTTTTTTATATTTTCAATATATCATTTGAATTGTTGTTTATATAAATTGTATTCAGTATATTTAAGTTTGAAATTTAGTACATTTTTAGGCATTACTTGGAAAGTAGGGTTTTCAATATTTTATTTCAGTGTTTTCTCAAGAATGTTCAAGCAGAAGTACATGTTATGCTCTCGTGATGTGTGAGAAAAATATATTTCCCATATCGAATGTCCTTGCTTCTTTTTCTATAGGTATGACCTGGCAAATCCCATAGTTGGTGCATATCTTTCACTGTATATGTGCATCCCTTATGAATTCTTAATCTGTGAAACAAATGGTCACTATGATCTATACAATTAACAAAGGTTTAATTCAGGCTTAGAATCTTGAAAATATACTGTGCCAACTACAAATGAATCCCAAACTGAGAAACTTTGCGCATCCTTTTTACACTACATGCAATCCTTCACACACTTTCTCCAATCATATGAGGCTAATCTACAAGAGGTATGTCAGCCTGTTGGGCAAAAGGCATTCCTTCACCAGAAATGTCTTCTCCTTCTACATTCATTGTTCACTATAAACTGATGGTGCAAAGTGGGCATCTTAGTCCTGAGCACAGTAAACATGGCATACATTAGCATAATTTGCTAATTCACGCACATAATTGTTGCAAAATAATCCGTTACACATCTTTGGTTTCATTTAGCAACCTGCCATTCATGCATCTCTGGTGTGTCCTCAGTTCATGAGGAAGATGATGAGGTAGGGGAGATGGAAGTTAATGCACTGCAACTCAGTTGCTCCGCCCAGCTCCAGTTGTCATGACTTACAAGCCTCTACTTATGGACTGTAGGTCAGCTCCAAGCAGACAGCATTGAGTAGGCTGTTGATCACGTGACCGGGGCCTGCCACTCACTTGCTCCTCCCAACACCCATTTATTCCGTCCTCCTTAGGTATGCTCATCAAAGTACATGTACTGACAAGGACCCAACCTGTAATTGTAATTGTTTATTTATACAGCGCTTATACACAGGTGGAGTGCTTCTAAGTGATTCAAGGCGGGAAGGGAACAAGGGAATACAGGAATCATTCTTAAGCCTTAAGAAAAAGGTGGGTGGGGTACAGGACAGACAAATGTACTATTGGTAATGCACGCGTACAGACAAAAGTGCAAGGAAGAGGGCCAATGCCCTGACTCGCTATCCTGCATTTCACCTACAAACTAATCGCTAGTACTGCTACTCAACAAGAGACATTTCCATGTGTGTCCTCCCTCCACTTACCCTGTAAAATGGCAGAATCCATGAATTACCACAAATACCACAAATAAAGCAAAGAACATTTGCCAGCATCATAACCAAGCTAGCATTGATCAGATGGATTCCAAAATAGGACTTGTCATATTTAAAGCTACATTCAAACACTTCAAAAAATCACTTCAAACTCTTCAAAAAATCTGACACAAAGGGAGCTGCTAATATGGGGTCATAGGGAAGAACTTGATATCCAACTTCGAAGCAGAAACACAGCTGCAATATTTTTCAAGTATAGCGGTACGCTGCTTGTTTGATGATAGGAATTGATATGCATCGCAATTCATTGCACATTTTCCCATGTATGTGAATAGGGCAACAACATATGGGATCATACAGCATGGAACCCATGTGGGCTCCTGCCCTTCCTAAGTACACCATTTCCAAGCAAATTGTGAAAGTGCTGTCTATGGTTGCTGTTTAATATTTAAGAAATAGTACCAACATTTTGTTATGTCTACCACACAGGTTGGACTCCTGTACGTGCAATGATGCAGAGCAGTATAGTACCCATACTGTTCTACATACAGCGCATTAATGCAATCTACTTTCCAATATGTGACTGAAGTGTAGAGGTACAGTCAGATATCCTCACTCCAAGCTCCACTCCTATGTTGTCTATATGTTGGGAACCAGAGATGATGACATGTGCAGTCCCAGTCAGTGTACCAATACTGCAGAGGACCTTTGAGACAATAAATCCATTAAGGGAACCCTACTTAAATGCACAGAGACATAGTATTCTTTTGGATGAAGTACCGGAAGAAATGTGCATTTAAACAAAGAAAGGTACCTGATGACGTCATATGAAATAGGAGTTGACGTATCTAGAGGCTGGATGGAGATAAGGAACGTAACAGTATTCTCTAAGAGTTGAAGAACAGATGAACAAGAAAAAGACTGTGAACATGAGTGGCACAGTTGCTAATTACTGATGGCAAGGCATGTTTCAGAGAAGATGGGGCAGGCCCAGAACCAAGGAAATACAACCACAATGAAACTGATGCATGTCAAAAAGGCTACAATGAATGTGAGAAAGGAACACGCTTCTGTGTGAAGCAGCATGAAAAACCACTAAAGGTTTCTACAGTTCATCATTTAATAGGCTTAAATGCTGCAAAAGTTTGAAAAGAGTGGTCTTCAAGTCACATGGGTGAGATCGAAATAGCTTGGGTCAGGCTGTACCGAAACTAAAAGACAGAGTGAAGCTATACTCGCTTTATTTCCCAGACAAAGTTCACAGTTACAAGGCCAAGTTCAAAAGCCTAATTTTCTGACAAACTGAAGGAGTGTTGATGGATAGTGGGTTAATTGGAGGGGAAGCATGATCGCATCTAGCTTCCTTGCACATGGGATGGTAGCCTGCATGCTGCTAGAGTGGTGCAAGGGTGCCAAACCAATCATAGTGGGCCGTGTAATGAAGAGCTCTATAGTTTGAAGAACCAATTGATCATTGTGTATTTAGTGACAACAATGATGACCAGTTATTGGGGGTGGGTTTTCATGCCCACCTGACTTAGGTATCCAATTATAGAAAGTGGCTATATAGAATATATACGTAGATCTTTGCTGAAAGCCAACCACTGGTACTATACGTTTTGAAGTTTCCCTTGTAGTTTGATGTCAGCACTGATGAATTTCTGTTATAAAAAAGTTGTTTTTTATTAAATGTTTGGAGATCGAGCTGTGCAGCGTTGGATGATGCCCATTGTACTCCCTGTTTTAGACAATTGATACTAAAACAGAAACACACTTTGCCAAACTTCCTGAGTTGTTTTGATTATTGATGTTTGAGTAACTTCTGTATCCCCATCCGCCTCTGATTATCGCACCTCATCTTAAAGGGCTTGTAGGAGTAAGAGTTCACTTGGTAGAAGAGGATGGTTTTGATCCATTGACCTAGTAAGCTCTCGGGTTCCGGTAATATCGGACATCCTCCACCCTTTAGCTGAAAGAACACGAAGCTTGATGTAGATAGCAGTTTATATTAAAGAACAAAACCTTGCAAGGATAGGTAGGATGGTTACCTTGTTTTCTCACAAAAACCCCTCCCGATTTCTACAGGAAGCTGAATGGACAGAAGGCTGAAGCAGCTGATTGAGGAGGAGATGATCCAGCGATTTGGAAGTCGAAAAAAGAATGGTGAATAGATTGGGAAACATGGCAAACTGTATGCATGGGGAAAACTAACAATGGGAAAGTATTACAGAGGGTTGGTTGAATATTGTGAATAGTGATAAGAGGTATTTAATAGAGATATATGGACAAAAAGTGTTCCATAGGTTAGCCCAGAAGCCTGCATTCAGGAATGTCAGAAGATATCTTAAAATCTAAGTAGATAAATAGTAGACAAACAGACACGTCTGTTAAAGAAGATATCTTACACCACCCTTCAGGGGTAAAAATAAGGGGCGAGAAGACAGCCGGGAGGATCTTCAGGCAGAAGATACATTTGGGCCGGCCAAGTGTGTTATATGTTGTGTATGTTATGTGTATGTAAGTCAAAAAAAAAAGTGAAGTGTCGAAGAGCCACAAGAGAATATCTTTAGGTTTAAAAGGAAAAGGAGAATTGTTTGTTTTTTGCTTTTTTGAATATTAAGAAAAAAGGATGAAGTGAAATGAGATATAGAGGTTTTGAGCTGCAACGATTGGTGCATGCTTACATCATAGTAATTGTTTGATTAAAGTATTGTTTGTGTGAAGCACAGTGAGTATCAACAGGCGAGTGAGCCTTGTCAAAATGGAGGCTATTACTCTGCTCGTACACATGTGCAAGCAGTTATCCAAACACACACCCAAACTCAACAAATATAGCGCAGAATGGGTCAAGGGAATGGGAATAGAATGTTCATGCCATGGACATAAGGGGATCGCTGTCAAAAGCGGTTTAGCAACACATGACCACATATTTGCACACAGCGTACACAGGGAAAAAGCTGGAGAAAAGGCTAGCTAGCTTAGAGCTTTGGAAGATGTATCAGGAGGAACGGGAAGACCCGCTTCCCGAAGACTGGACATTAAGCAAGCGTAAAGAGGGTGGTGATGAGCCTTCTGCTCCCCCCACCGTGCCTGAGGTAAATGATGATAATTCAAAAGATGACGGGGTGTATCCACTTAGAGAGCTTAAAGCAGCAGCAGGGTATAGTAACCCAACGTATAAACTGCCTGCTTATGGCAGTGACTAGGGATATGAGAAAGCTCCAGAGAAAGACGTGGTTTCTACAGTCCAGCGGGAGAAAGAGAGAAACGAATGACCAGGTATGACCCTTGATAAAGAAAGGGAAATAAAGAGATGGAAAGGAGAGAAAGGTACAACTGAAGAGAGAGCGCTCATTCTTAGTGAGTGGATTGGGGGTACAGATATTGCTCAAACTCGACTGAGCTAACAGTTGGGAGGTACAGCAAAAGGAAGATCAGGATGAACAAGAAAAAAATTAGAGGAAAACAATTGAAAGAGGATGAGCTTAAACGAAAGGACAGAAAAAGACAAGAACAGCTGTATCAAGAAGAACAGCTGAGGAAGGAATACAGGGCAGAAGAGCAAAGGAAATATGATAGTAGGCAGCGAGCAATCGAAGAACGGGATAGAATAGACAAGAAGAGAAAAGAAGAAGAGGAAGAGAAGTTAAGAGAAAAGAGAATACAAAGGTAAAAAAATGATGAAATACGCAGGGCAAATGAGAGAAGATAGATGAAGAGAGAGGAGGAAGAAAGCCATATGGAAGAAGAATAGAATCGAAGGGCATTTGATGAGGAAAGGGAATGAAAAAGGAGGCAGAGAGCACATGACATTCATCGCATTGAGAAAGAGTTAAGGAACCCGACTCCAGTAGTTACATGGCAGGACATAGACAAGTTCTTCCTGTCGCCAGAGCCGATGGAAGTGCTTTCTACATTAAACCTAGAGGAGACAAAGAAACCTTTCTTTGAAGAAGAAACTATTGGAGACAGAATTCCCTAACCATATCATGAAATGAAGATGAAAAATGAATTGAAAAGTAAAAGGAAAGATGATCAATTTGAGATTTCCCAACTGCAAGGAAAGGAGGGAAGTCTGTTTAGTTCTGAGCACCGAGCTCTGTCTTTGGACAGGCTGAATCTGAATAGGGACGAGAAAGAGGGCAGTCACATAAGTTGGGGACAGGAGATGTCAGACGAAGAAAGGGAATCCTTCCATGAGGAAGAAGGTACCAGTGCACGTGGGTTCGGTGAATGTTTATTGACAGATAAGGAGATTAGATGGTCAGACCTAGACCTACCTAAAATGAGGACGCCAGACCCAGTGGCATGTCCAGGTCAAACTAAAGGACGATCCCAGAGTGTGCAGGGTGAATCACCGCCATATGTGAACAGATTAAGGCAATTGCCAGGAAGAAGGAGATAAGGAACTATTGTCCCTACTATGGATAGGCAAACGATGGAAGCCGATTGCGATTTCTTGGATTCACAGTTTCCTTTATCAGAGAAAGGAGGGGTCAGACCACAGTATATTCCATGGCCTCAGATGGATAAGGACAACTTAAGATGTAAATTGCCCAGTTTAACATCGAGTGCCGGAAAATGGATCTATGAACTAGAGAAAATGACAGGAGGTAACACGTTGGCTATAGCTATAGGAGAGATTAAATGTCTCCTTGCAGCCATCCTTGGGGAAAGAGCTGATGATATTTGGTCTAGAGCAGGATACGCAGGAGTTAACATGAAGAACACTGCACCCGATGGTGCACCGTTTAATAATTGTAGAGCAGTGGTCTGGAAAGTGCTTAGAGTGCAGTATCCTAAAATGTCATATATGGGAGCTTTAATGGCACTAAAGATGCAGGAAGGGGAAGAGCTGCTTGCTTACATTGCAAACTTTCAAGAGCAGAGGTCCTTGGAAAAGCGAGAGCAGTGGGGGAAATCTATACTGGTGTTTTATCATATTTTATGTCAGGGATTGCCAGAGCAAGTACAGATGCAGCTAAAGAAATTGGTGGGTATGGAAGCAAGGCCATGGCCAGAAATTCAACTGACCATTGCGGATCATTGCCAATTGTTGGAAGAGAAAAACAAGAAGGAAGATACTAGAAAGGTAGAGGAAGCCAAATTAGTGCAGAAAAAACTGTCTAAATATGCCTCAGAAGGGGCCATGTTAACCAGTGGAGATGTGACAGGATCGCAACAGACTGCAGGTATGCTGCAGGTAAATAGCCAACCGCAGCCAGATCAGAGAGGAAATGGACTTATGCAGAGAGGAAGAGGAGGTATCCGAGGACAAAGAAGCTTTCAGAATAACCAAGTACATTTTCAGAATAACCAAGGTATTAATCAAGGTATGCAGGGCGGGCAACTTAGGAAATTCTCTCGTGTATGTTGGACATGTGGGATGACAGGGCACATGGCACGAACATGTGGGAGTCAAAGGTATGCACAGAATGGGCAATTCTCAAGAGGTTGATATACTGGGTCGGGATTTAATGATGAAGTTGAATATGACAATTTCTTTTACTGATAAGTGTATAGTGATTTATCATGGCATTCACAGGGCAAATAGCGTTGCGTGGAAAGCCATTGGAGCCAGAGGTTTTTTTTTATCATGGAGTGCGTATTCTGTTACCATGGCTGTCTGTATTAGTGGGCAAAGTATAGAGAATACCTGATTAATTTTTATTCAGACCACAGATACCCATGAATGAGGAAGGGGGACAGATATTCCCCTTAGAATTACAGGCAGCCATAGTACGAGGAGAGTTGGCCATGCTTGAAGGATTAGATGACAAGGGCAGGCCATGGAGAACAGTGATTGTTATTGAAGATACGCCCTCCAGATTGTAGTTTCCTCTAGTTCCTAATCCAGAGATGATTCTATGTAATATCCAGGTGGAAGCACAATATTTCAGTGACTGACTTGAAAAATGTGTTTTTCTCAATCCCGTTGCATAAGGGTTCCCAAGATTTTACATTGTTTACGTTCCATCAGACTAAACTGAAGACCACAAGGTTGCCACAAGGGTATTGTGAGTCTCCATCAACTTTTAAAAGAGTCCTGCAGATGAACCTAAGCAATATAGATTTGCTGTTGTTTTGCACTATGTGGATGACATTTTAGTTTTCATCGCGACTGAGGAAGTGTGTAGGCGAGACTCAATTCAATGAATGATTATTCTTGCAAAGAAAGGATATAAAGTGGATGAAGAGAAACTGCAGTATTGTCAAAAGGAAGTGTTGTATATAGTACAGTTAATCTCGCATGAAGGAAAGAAAGTTACACCAGAAAGGGATGAGGCGATTTTGAAAACAGCAAAACCACACATGATAAAGCAAATGCAGCAGTTTTTAGGACTGTGCAATTATGTTAGAGCTTGGGTACTTGATTACAGTTCATATACAAAGCAATTACTGCAAGCCTTGATAAAGCACAGTTTTAAAAGGATTGAATGGACTGAGGAAAATGAGGAAGGCTTTGATTAATTGAAAAAAGCTATTTGTACTGCTCCAGTTTTAGGAATTCCCAATTATGCAGAGGAATTCTTTTTATTTTCACACACAAATGAAACAGTTATGACAGCAGTGCTTACGCAGAAAACTATGTTAGGGTATAAACCCCTGGCGTATTACAGAGGGATACTGGACCCAGTTATGAGGGGTCACTTTCCTTGCGAACAGTCATTGGCGGCCACCACGTTTGCTATTGAGAAGTCTGCTAGTATAGTGATGGGGTGTTCTATGACGTTATTTGTAGAGCATGCTCTATTTGCTGTTTTAGAAAAACCTAAAGGTACCTTGACATCTCAAAGAGCTTCTGCTTATGCAGTGGTAATATCAAATCTGATGATCAAACTTGTCAGTTGCAAAATGGTGAACCCTGCCATGTTTGTCGCTGAACCGTTGGCAGACAGTGAGCAAGTACATGATTGCTCGAATTATGAAAAGTTCTATGATGATATCCTGAGGGTGAAAGAAAATGCTCTTTCTGCAGGAGAAATTGTTTTTATTGATTGTTCCTCGAGAATCGATCAAACTGATGGACAATGATATATAGGTGCTTCTGTAGTAAAGCATAATGTTAATGGGGAGTTTGAAGTAATGACGAGTGCAAGGCTATCATCTCATTTCTCAGCACAGGCTGCATAATTGGTGGCGATTGTTGTTGCGCTCGTGAAACACGCAGACCAGGAAGTGAAGGTGTCTAGTGACTCCGCCTACTTTACGTCAACCATGCATGCAGGATTGGCATGCTGGAAAAGGAGGGGCTACCTCAGAGCGGACGGCACTCCAGTGCAACATGCCGCCCTATTGCATAGGCACATTAAAGCACTACAGCTCCCAGTAACCATTGCAATAGTTAAGTGTGCAGCACATACTAAGAGATCAGACTTTATCTCCTGCGAAAAGCAAGCCGCAGATGAAGAGGCAAAAAGAGTTGCATGTTCATTAGACATAATGACCTTTGATATGCCTGGTGTGAAAGAGAAGATTGTGGTGTTGATGAATGTGAATGAAAGTTTTAACGTTTTGTCAAAGGCACAGATTATAGAAATACACAGTGGTGTTTCATAGGAAGAATAAGATCTGTGGATATGGAGGGGGTGTTTTTTATCCCCCATCAAACATTATGGCAGCAGGACAACATTGGTAAACCTATGATGCCTGTAACCTTATTAAGGGTGGCATTGGAACAGCTACACTACCCCACGCATGTCACTAGAGAAAGCCTCGCAGCAACCATTGCAGAGGATTGGTTTGTGCCAAACCTGTTAGAACACATTACATTTTATGTAGTCAAATGTATACTGCTGGGCACACACTGCAAACAGTCAGAAGTGTCAACCATCAACCAAATGGTCCTTTTCATCACCTACACATAGTTTATGAGGATATGCTGCAAGTCTGTAATGGTTATAGGTATATGATAGTGATAGTGTGCCCTTTCTCAAGGTGGATCGAGGCTGGTCCATGTACACATCCTGATGCCCACTTGTGCTTCAAGAATTTTAGTTCCAAAAGTCTTTCCTTGGTAGGGAGTATGTAAGGTGCTGAGATCAGATAATGGTGCCCATTTTGTTACCAAAGTATTTCAGCAAATTAACTTGCTGCTTGGTATAAAACACAAAGGCCTGTTAAAGAAAAGAATAGCCAACCTCAAATTGACCCCTAAGAAGGGGTGGCTGTATTGCCTACCCCTTGCATTATATGCACTTAGAAACCAACCTGGATCGGACCACCACCTCAAACCCCATGAATTAGTCACTGTAGGCAAAAGAGAACGCCTCTAACTCCTCCATCGAGGATTAAGATTGATGCCCAGACAACTGCAGAATTATTAGGACTGAGCTGCAAGAATATTTAATATGCTTGACCACAAGTATCTCTGTCATTTCAGACCAAGTAAAGGGGACAGGGTGTCGGGCTCAGGAGGCAGATGAAGACCGTTCAGTAACTCAGTGCAAGACCTTCTTGTACCAAAGGTCTTTCCAAGATACCAGGTACTGATTCGCAATTTCACCAGAATGTGGTACGAGCTTAAATTTGGTGGTCCTTTCATTGTGGAAAACACTACACCATCAGCTATAAAGATTGTAGGAAGAAGACCGTGGATTTATTAAGGTGACATGAAAATCTACACTGGAGAGACGACCGCCCCCCCCCACCCCATTCGGAAGCAAGTCAGGAAGAAGCAGTACAGCATGTGCAGACAAGATCGATGACGAGGGAGAAGGAAGCAGAGACTATCCAAGGGTAGACAAAGAGAACCTTTGACTGTGGCTTTCCTGGAAAGCATTCTTTGCATTTGCGACAGCAAAGAGTGGAAAAATCATTGTTCTTGAGCCACAGAGAAGTGTTGACATTTAACCTTGGATTGCAAAAGAGGGCAGAGCAATGCCAGTCTTGGATTTCTTATTTGATGACTGGAAGAGAAAGCAGTTCCCAAATTTGTTTCAAACAGAGTTTCTTTTCTGACAATTATATGGTCCTCAATGATATGGATGTACACAGACTACTTGTTGCTGTCTTTGTCTTCATACTCAGAGCTTACCCTGCTCTTGTTGGCCGTCATGGTGATATTCGTATTTTCCTCCAGGATCCTAAAAATGGTCCAGCAATTAGATAAGTCTTGGCAGCAATTTTAGACCAAATCAGACTGTTGCCTGAACGTTTCTTTGAGCATAGAGATGGTTCTGCTTAATGAAGATCTTCAAAAACTACCTGGATAGATTCTTTACCTTTTGATTCACAAGCATCCTCATCTTGTTGGATGGCACACAAGCACTTGTAAATTTCTGAAGGATCCCAGAAATCGACCTGCAATACATTGTTTGATATTTCAACTTTGCAAGCAGGCACATTCACTGCCTGGTGCATCTTTGTTAGTAAACTGATGATCTTATCCAATGATGGCACACATAAATTATGCAGGATGGTATCCTAGTTCCTAATTGAAGAACACCCACATCTTGTTGGTAGGCAAATTGATGTTTGTACATTTCTGGGAGGTCCAAGGAATCAGCTTGCCCTCTATCAATTGCTACGAGACATAATGGAGCAGATTCAGCATTTGTTTGATGTTTCCTCATGAACTAATGAATGGTGTTGTCACAGGAAGATATCCATAACTTATTGGCGTTAATCTTCTACTAAAAGCACATCCCTACCTCATTTGGCAAAAGGGCAGAAGGTTTGTCTTTAGTAGGAACATTATTAATCATCCAGCAATCAGCCAAATGCTTAACTTGTGGAAAAGATACAGCAGCTATCAGAGTGGTTATGAGATTGCCTGAATAAAGCATTTTTATTTCCTTAAAATTAATTACAGGCAAATCACGTGGTACATAAACCACTTAGCTATTCCAGAAGAGAGAGACGACGGTGATTAGCATCCTCATGTTGTTTGGGCATCTTTTATTTTTGCGTGATTTATGCCTCCTTATTGTTTTAAGTTGTCATTTTAATCCTGGTAATACATGTTGCATATGTTATGGATCCGAAAAAAGGGAGCATTCCTTTTATTCTCCCTACTCCTGAAGGTAAGGGAGAAGTCCAATTGCAAATGTGATTGCTCCTACTCAAGTAGCTTATGTGAAAGCACCTGGCCCTGTGGCAAATGTCACTAGAAATCCTTATTCAGGAAAGAACGTCTTGGAAATTCTTGCAAAGCACCAAATACAGATTCTAAGGGAGAGAAAAGGTAAGAAGTCTTCTGTAACCACCCCTACACCAGTAGTTCATGTAAATACACCAATTGTACTGACAAATGTTCCTATGATCCCTCCAGTAAGAAAACGTTATGCTTATATACTGTATGACATAATAAATGAGCCTCATGTGGCAAGAAGGAGACCTGAGATATATGCACCAGAAGATGATTATGAACTGAATAATTATCTAGACAGCACAGCACATTTAGAAAATAATGTTTGGTATCAGCACATGAAAGAGGTGGGCAAGAGGACGACTGAGGAGGACTGCTATCTATGTGCACTCCTACATTATAGTATGGAAAAATCTAAAGTATTCAGAGCTATTGAAATAGATGTCCTGACAGCACACTGCCTATCTCACATAGCATTCTGTCGAACAAGAGGCCAGATTATGGGTCGAACTGCTTACTTAAATTGGGCAACTGAATGGATCCAGATGAAGATGACTATGTGCAAGACACAAAGACAAGAGCAAGAACCCACAGTAAGAATCACGTGATCAGGTATGAACAGCCTGGAGTGAAAGGAGCTGAAATCAGATGGGAAGTCAACTGAAGACTGGAGAGCCCAGAAAAAAACTAAAGAGGAGATCCGCTGGTGGAAGGAAAGAGGCCAAATGCATATCTGGAGATCAGTGCTCTCTCCAGATGTTTGGGAAGTAGGTGTGGTAATCTTCAGGTTTGGGTAATAATGGGTAACCACAAGCCAACTGTTGACAATGTGGAAATGTTGTGCAAACCAGTATGGTCGAAACTTGCTAGACTACTGACATGGGTCGAAGACAAAGGAGGACCTTTGCAGACAGTGCCCCTCCAACGTGCAAAGTTGTGTTTCAGAAATAATGGCACAAGAAAAATGGGAGAAAATCAGAAATGCAGTTGAATCTTTGATGCACAAGGAATGAGTGTTGGGTCAGCAGTAATAATGGATCACTACTGGGCTTGTGGATCCAGAGCTTATATGAAACTACCCAATGATTGGGTAGGACTGTGTTCTATATTGAATTTTCATGTTCCAGTTTTGGTGATTCCGAAAAGTGATCTGAGCATTGGTGAATTCCGAAAGCAGATACACATCTAAAAAAGAAGAGGTCTGCATACATTTTAGCCGATTGAAGAGGCAGAACTATTTCTCAGCAAAATCAATAGAAGCTTTTGATTATATCCCATATGAACACAGACTATTCAGCAAGACCTCATCGATATTCACAATAATCTTCATGCCCAGGATCCAGACAGATGCAAATACTAAATGGTTGCAGATAACCAGATGGGAACTTCTGCAAACGATCAACACTACCATAAAAGGATTCAATTAAATGAAGGAGGAGCTGAGTGCCATGATACTGATGACTCTTCAGAACAGTTATGTCTTGGATATGATTACAGCTATGGATGGAGGTGTTTGTGCCAAAATTGGAGAATCATGTTGCACATTTATACCTTCTCATGACAATGAGGATGCCACATTGACAGAGGACATATCCATGTGGGCAGATCTGCACATCCAGATGATTGATGACGTGGAAGAAATTGCTGATGACAGTTGGTTTGGAGCAGTTGTTTCATGGATTCCACAATGGATGGCGAACATGTTCAAGTTTCTTGGGTGCCCTGTTGGTGATGATCATGCTTGGATTTTTGGTGATCAGAATAATAATCCCACAATGCAAGACGACTGCAAAGTAAGCTGTAGGAATGAAGATCATGACTGATGTTGAATCAGGATGGAAGATTAAGGAACTAACAGATGAAGAAATCAGAGACTATGTGAAAGCTAGCATACACGCACATGAAGGTACAAAGTTTCTGTATCCAAGACACTGGAAGAAGTATGTGGGAAGATGGGTCTACTGTAGTCCTACTGGACACTGCACACTTATGACCTGGAGCGTTGATGAGCATGTGAAATCAGAAGGAGGTCTGAAAGGAGTCGTGAAGATTTGGGTGCCAAAGAAACAGTTATTCAGATGAGGATGTCTTGATGTAAAGATTGACAATGAAGTGATCGATGAATCGCCCAGAGAGGGGAGTGTAGTGGTGCAGTCAGACCTCCTTGCTCGAAGCTTCACCCCTATATTGCCTGTATGTTAGGAACCAGAGATGATGACATGTGCAGTCCCAGTCAGTATACCAATACCGCAGATAACCTTCGAGACAAGAAATCCATTAAGGAAACCCTACTTAAATGCACATGAACATAATATTCTTTTAGAAGAAGTACCAGGAGAAATGTGCATTTAAACAAAGAAAGGAGCCTGAAGATGTCATATGAAAAAGGAGTTGATGTATCTAGAGGCTAGATGGAGAGAAGGAACATAACAGTATTCTCTTAGAGTTGAAGAACAGATGGTACAGGTGAGAAATATTTTGGGCACAAGATGAAGATGCTCATACTACAGAAACACTGAAGAATATGTAAATCAGTTTACACGTGTACAGTGCTGAAATGCAAGTAGGGAAAAGTATTCATAAGGCTTGCTATGTAGTGAATTAGATTGTGGTGATGCGCCAATGTATATACATATGAATGTATATAACATGGATGATTCCACGACGCACTTTAGCAGGCCTGAACCCCAATTAACAAGAAAAAGACTTTCAAACTGAGTGGCACAGTTGAAAATTACTGATGGCAAGGCAAGTTTCAGAGAAGATACGGCTGGCCCAGAACCAAGGAAATACGACCACGGTGCAACTGATGCCTGTCAAAAAGGCTAAAACGAATGTAAGAAAGGAAAACGCTTCTGTTTGAAGCAGCATGAAAAAACAATAAAGGTTTCTACCGTTCATCATTTAATAGAGTTAAATGCTGCAAAAGCTCAAAAAGAGTGGCCTTCAAGTCACATGGGTGAGATCGAAATAGCTTGGGTCAGTCTGTACCGAAACTAAAAGACAGAGTGAAGCTAAACTCCCTTTATTTCCAGTTACAAGGCCAAGTTCAAAAGCCTAATTGTCTGACAAACTGAAGGAGTGTTGATGGATAGTGGGCTAATTGGAGGGGAGGCATGATCATGCTGAGCTTCCATGCATCTGGGATGGTAGTGTGTGGAAGATTTTAGAGGGGTAGAAGGGTGTCAAATTAATCGTAGTGGGCTGTGTAATGAAGAGCCCTATAGTTTGAAGAACCAATTGAACATCATGTATTTAGTGACGACAAAGATGACCAGTTATTGGGGGTGGGTTTTGATGCCCACCTGACTTAGGGACCCAGTCATAACAAGTGGTTATATTGACCGTATACGTAGATGTTCACTGAAAATCAACTACAGGTACTCATAAATTCTGAAGTTTGCCACGTAGTATGACGTCAGTCGTGACATATTTTTGTTATAAAAGAGTTGTTTTTCATGAAATGTTTGGAGATCGAGCTATTTAGTGTCGGATGATGTCTGTTGTACTCCCTGTTTTATTAAAACAGAAACGCACTTTGCCAAACTGAGACATTTTGAGTATTGATGTTTGAGTAACTTCTGTATCCCCATCCGCCTCTGAGTATTGCTACCTCATCTTAAAGGGCTCTTAGGAGTAAGTGTTCAGAACTTTTTTGACTCAATTTCACATATGTTGTTTGTGAGGAAACTGTACATAGCTGAGATACAAAATGCAACAATTAGGCTAGCGAGCAATTGCTGCAGTAGAAGAAAATGCCCCATGTAGAGATTTTCTCTTTCTGCTTCATTATTTTGGGGTGGTATTGAGCATCTCATATAGTGTAAATAAGATAAGCAAACTAGAGTTTTAATGAATGACAACTACATCAGTCAGGTTGTGATGCATCTGTGGCTGCTACAGTACATTTTTTGAATTCTAAATCTTAATACAATATGAACCAATCTTATAGACCACAGAGTCTATTTCTTTCGTAGCTTAAGAATTCATAATAATGCAATAACATATCAGGTGAATGAAATGCATGTACCATGGAATTTCAAAGGTCATAAAAACAGGCAAAGACGTGATGGACTACTACAGAAAAGCTGAAATGCAAACTATAAGGCCTTAGCCACTGTGCTTTCACCTTCTTCACTTTATTTCACATCTGCTCACTAACCATGTTGCAAGTGGTTTGAAACCCCAAAACACTTTAGTATTACCAGGCATACTGTAGTCATTATCCGAGTGTACAATTCCCAAACCACTTTGCAAGAAAACAAATGTTCACTGGAAAGTTATCAGTGTTAATTAACTTTCCCAGCACTCTGGCAGAATCCAGAAATCTACACAAATAAACAAAAGAACATTATTGAACATCATAACCACTTTAGCACTGATCAGTTGCACTGCCTCATAAGATTTCTCAAATTTAAAGCCACATTAAAATACTTCCACAACTCTGACACAGTAGCAAGTCACTAATATAGGGTCACAGGAAACTACTTGATATCCAACCACAAAGCACATACACAGCTGCAATATTTGCCAATGGTAGAGTTATGCTGCCTGGTTGATGCTAGGGTTTGCTAGGCACCCCATTCATTTCACATCTTCCAATGTCTGTGCATTATGTAACAGAATATGTCATCACATATTATAGTACCCAAGTGGGTCCCTGCCCTCCGAAAGTACACCATTTATAAGCAGATTGTGAAAATACCAAAAATGGTTGCTGTTTATTGTTTATGATGTATTACCAACATTGTATTCTGACTAGTACACACATAGAGCTAATCTGCATGCAATGGCGCTGTATGTTATGGTGCCAATGGTGTTCTGGAAGCAATGCAGTGATGTAACATACTTTCAAATCTGTGACAGAAATGCCACACTCAATTTCACACATATTCTTAGTGAGGAAACTGTGGAAACCTCAGAAAAAAAAATATTTCTTCAAAATAAAAACCATGTTCTTCCCTCACAAGTAAGAGTTGTGACCAAATATTTCTTAGATACAGAGCATCAGGACCTAATTATTAACAAATACTGAAAGAATACAAGAAATTCCCAAAGCTACATTATCAGCAAATTTTCAAATAAATCCTTCAACAAAATAGTGAGGAAGAACCCTTAATATGAAATATATTTTTCTCACACATAACCATAGCATGATATGTGCTACTGCTTGATTGATCACTTTTCTGAAAACACTAAAGCAAAATATGGAAAACCCTACTTTCCAAATAATATTTATAAACTTTACTAAATCAGAAAAGTAAAAACACTTTATCTTACATAAACAGCAATTCATTGTATGCATGAAATATACACAAACACATAATCACTGACCTTCAGTTGCTGCAAAGAATGAGAAGATCTTCACAATTGCCAAATACAGAACATGTGCACAGTCTGTGTTCTGCAATCAGAATAACAAAAGTTCACCAACATGGTTCATACTTTTCAGAAATCAATAGCAGAAAACAGGACTATACTAAGCAAACAAGTAAAATGGCTAAAACATTTTTACTACAACCTATCACAGTGAATGAACCACACAACAATCCTTCAAATGACTACTTATATATGTATATGTAAAAATACAGTTGAATACAACTAGCAATTTCCTTTTTATAAACACATTTTATAGCCACTGCTATAACCCTCGCTACAGTGAGGGGACCATCATAGCTGCGGGTACACGTACATTTTTCCACACATTAAAAAACACGCATTCCAAAGTTTTCAGATTTAAATCACATATATCTTGAAGTGAGAACATCCAAACAGAAAGTCCTGTAAAATTCTGTGATAAAGCATCCATAAAATAATATGATCACTGCACCAAAATTCAAACAGTGGTAGCCATGGGTAGGGTAGGCGGGTTCATGCCCACTGCTACACCAGTCCACCAAAATGCTTAATGTCCAATTGGAGCTCTCATAGCTGCAGGTGTAGACAATCGCTGGTAGCCACAGCTATCCGTAGCATTTTTACAGATTCAAATAGACGTATTAAAAAGGTGTAAAAATGTAAAAAAACACAAAGGTACACATGAGGGCATAGAATCAGAAACACATGTGAAATTGTGTACTGTAAAATCCATGAAATATCATGATGAATGCACAAGAATTGGTATTGTTATACACGCGGCTAAGGCATAGTTGCAGCCACCGCCATACCCACCAAAACATTGTGCAACATCCCATTGGTTTACTTGTACCTGCAGCTATCACCCCTCTGACAGGGCACAACGTTGCATTGGCTGTAGTTGTAGCCGTGGCTACTTCTAAAACATTATCAAAGGTACTTTCCTTTTCCAATATACTGAAAATGTTCTCTGGGTGGCTCCAAAAAGAGCCTTTGGGATCTTTTACCAATATATAAACAAAAAATATATTTTCAATCAAAGAAGCATTCTTCACCTCTATTACAATTCAAAAACATCTCGGTTAATTTCTCTGTGCTCTTTCTTTAGATGATTACTTCATTTTACTTTTCCAAAGAGAAAAAAAAAAAACTGATCCCTGTCAAAGATATTTCTCCACAATTGCAGCATAAACTTCTAATTTCCAATACTCCATCTAAAATAGTATTATAGAACCAAAACAACTTTGTAAGTCAATGCTTTCACAACACATTGGGCCTCATCACGAGTTGGTTGGTAACGCCGGCGCTAATAGCGCTGGCGCTATTTGCCCTACCGCCAAACCCCCCAGGGCTATTAGTGCCATATCTCGGGTTTGGCAGATTTGGAATTCCCCATTCCCCATTGAGCCCATTCGGGAATGCCCCATTCCCCATTGGGCTCAATGGGGAAATTTCGCGCTCATACCACCGGCGGATTTCCCGCCAGCGGTATGATTGCAAATTTTTGGTGGATTTCCCCCAGCTCAGAGCGTGATGAGGCCCATTACCTAGTTCCTCAACATCGCTATTAACCCGTTCTCAAAATTATGAAATTCTCCAAAGTCTTCTGAACAATGTACTTCCTCTCCTTCTGAAATTGGCTCCATGTATCAAATATCCAATGAAACAATAAATATACCACACAAATAGTACAATCTTCTAAAACTACACCTCACTCTCAAACAATAAAAATGTATGTAAAATGTTAATATTATGATACAATATAATCTACAGTTTACTTGGCACATATAAACATCACTGAAAAAAAATTCTCTGATAGTTTCAAGAGTGGAACAGCATCTGAGGTATGTGGCATGCTATTGGCAGCTACCCACCACACAAACAATAAACAACCAATCAGAAAGTAAACACAAGAACATCCTCCTTCTCTCTTCATGTAATCTTTTTCTATTCAAATTCTAATATCTGAGGTGACAAGCAGTATTTTTTTCTATCACAGTACAATGGAAACCTACAAAGAATGGCTGGAAGAGAATTATTGTACAGAATAAGAAATTAAAAGAGAAGATGCCAAAGAAATTGAACCAGAAGAAAATACATCACATTCAGCATTTTTTGAGTCATTTCTTTATATATACAAAGTCATGTTTTTTTGTGGTTTTGTATGTGGTATTGATCTTTGGGACATAACTCCTCATGAACGGTGAGGTCTGGTGTCATGTGTTTTGTATTGAATATTCTTTTTTTCATTGCCAAATGAAAGCAACTATTTCTAGCTCTATAGATCATCCCATTCCTGAGATATTTAACAGTTTTGGTTTTTTCAGCATTATGTTTTGTGGTGTTCCACGCACCATCTACCGGTCATTTGTAGAAAGTGCTCATCATTGCTCTGTCTGTGCTGAACTGGTCTTGTATTTTGATGTTTTTTTATTTTATTTTTGAAGGGAGAGAGTGTGTATTGCTTTTCATTGATTTATTTTGCAATAAACTTGATACATGTTAATTTCACTAATTAACTAAACACCACATTTTTATTTACCTCCAAAATAAATTCTGACGTGAATATCAAATTTGTATCCTTACTCTGATTAGTTGCAGTGTCACCACTGCTAACAACACTGCAAATAATCGGAGTATACCTACAAATATGATATTCATGTGAGAGTTTAAATCAGAGATAAATGAACATTTGTTGTTCCATTAATTAGTGAAATTAATATGTATCATGTTTTACCTTTGTATCAAGCAACAATATTTGTTCATCTTTTTCGGTGGAATATGAAAAGAAATCTGAGAAAGGATATCCCGGGTGAAGCCGGGGACTTAGGCTAGTATTTATGTAAAATTAGACTAACAATAATATGTTATTGAACTCATTTCAGTCACCAAACAGATATAGTGTATCTAACTACTTTTAAATATCTATGCAACAAACACAAATATGTTTTAAGTGCATTATATCTTCAATTTTTGAATATTTTCAAACAGATGAAGAAGTCCTACAAGTATCACAAAGAATCATCACAAGAACTACCCATGAAACTAATCATGGATTCATTAACAGAATTAAAACAACTATTCATTATTGTTCATAAATAAGTACAAACAATGAAAAAGGACATTGAACATTTAAGACAAATCATGGACAGTAAGAATCCAGATAATTGGACTAAGGAAGAAGATGTATCATGTGGTCAAACTAAAAGAAAAAGAAAACCCAAAACCATATCCTACCCCAAATAGACCTGTTTTTAACAAACTTTGTTTGCATATTTATTTACTTTTTTAAAGTATGATCACATATGTATTATTAATTAATATAAAATATTACAATGTTACAATAACCATTCACAAATACTATAATCAATTCATCTTAAAAAACCATTCCAAGATGACTATCCACAAACATGTATATAATGTTTAAATACATTTTTATAGCCGCGGCTACACAACGCACAGCATGCCGGTGGCTGCTTCCTAGCTGTAGCTACACTCTATACCCACGGGTAACAACCCATGGAGTGGGATGGTTTTGGGATAGCCTTGGGTAAACACCCCCAGTCTTTCCTGTTCCAAGGCGTGATCCTCTATTCCCCAATGGCGTCCCTTCTTCATGTAGTCACAGCTATAAGATTGTGCTTTTTTTCCCAAAAAATTGAGTATGGAATGTGAATAGCAAAAGAGAAAGCAGTGATGCAATGGTAGTTAAAAGGAGCTATGTACATTACATGATAATAAAGAGAGCACGCCAAATGTGCTAAAATACTACACTCAGTGTACTAGAAAACAGCACGTTTAAGGACTACTTATCAAATATAAATATACCAATACAATGAAATAACATTCATCACATATGAATATACAAATACAATGAAAAACATCCAAAAACCTTTTCTAAAATTACTCATAACTCAGCACCTAGAGGCCATTGACTTTTTTCCAGCCATGGTTCCAATATGAAATTTTGGGGGGTAAGTCGCATATATTTCTATAGATATATCCATAATAGATCATTCTTAGAAATAACTCTTTTGGGTACAAACATTTTACATGTTTGCACATTGAGGCCTGCAGCCGCAAGTATGGTCCAACAAACCCAAGGGTACGACCCTCCTTGGTCGTTGCTGCAGTTAACCGCGCCTCCGAAATTCAACACCCCATTAGCTGATACTGTAGCCACGGGTATTCATCTATGTTTTAAAAAAAATATATATCCTTCTATCTGTAAAAAAATAAATAATTAAAGAACACACACACTTTAAGGAACACAATTTAATACACATGTTTTATGACGCTCATATCTTGTATGCAGCGCATCATATGCACTATATAAGATACAACACTTGTGCATACAACACTGTTGTTCTCTTTGCACATACTAATCATTGGGCCATTGGGAGAAAAAAATCCATCTTGGATAAAACAATCTGTGTAATAATTTAAAAACGTATTAAAACTGTCAACTACAATAAATTAACAGCAGTATATAAACTGAGTAAGAATAAACAGGGGAAATTGTACTAGGTGTTGAAATATGACGGGTGAGATAGTCTAAGTAAATTTGGACAGCAAAAGAATATGGGGTAGGATAAGTAAACTTGGAAACTGTGCTGCTGTGAGTGGCTTCAGCTTATCTCCATAAAAAAGCAAGGTACGCAAAATGCAATTGCTGATATTTGACAATATTACTGGGCGAAGGAGCAACAGAGCAAAATGGAGAAAGAGAAAGTGATGTACAAATTCTTTAGAACGGTTGTACAGAGAGGTCCTTCAAATAAGCCATTGCACAGTTTGGGAACCTCAATGTTCATTCAACATCCTGTCTGTGTACATTGTAATGAAGTGAAAGAATTATATAGGAAGGCTCATATTATATGATATGATAGGTTACTTATAACACGCTTAAGAACCAGAGGTTTCTAAGCGCAGACCCAGAGATCGAACCTGTGTTTCTCTGTGTCGTCTTGCTTCCAAGGGGAGCACAGTGCTGCAGAGCTCTCCTCCTGAGACGTATGAAATATAAAGTCAAAGAGCATGGAACAAAATCAGCAAACCAGTATTCCTCATCTACACCACAGTGTACAAATACTATCACTATTTTTCCACCAACCAACACCCAACCCCATCCCATTTTACCTGCACTCGAACTGCAAAATTGGTTGTAAAATGTTAAACCCGTCACAGCTGGATCAAGGTGGGAGATGCCACCCTAAATGGTTTGGACAAGGCCGTTTCAGAACACTAAGACAATTGCTAATGCTGGGTGCAGCATTCAAAATAAAAACCATGTTCTTCCCTCACAAGTAAGAGTTGTGACCAAATATTTCTTAGATACAGAGCATCAGGACCTAATTATTAACAAATACTGAAAGAATACAAGAAATTCCCAAAGGTACATTATCAGCAAATTTTCAAATAAATCCTTCAACAAAATAGTGAGGAAGAACCCTTAATATGAAATATATTTTTCTCACACATAACCATAGCATGATATGTGCTACTGCTTGATTGATCACTTTTCTGAAAACACTAAAGCAAAATATGGAAAACCCTACTTTCCAAATAATATTTATAAACTTTACTAAATCAGAAAAGTAAAAACACTTTATCTTACATAAACAGCAATTCATTGTATGCATGAAATATACACAAACACATAATCACTGACCTTCAGTTGCTGCAAAGAATGAGAAGATCTTCACAATTGCCAAATACAGAACATGTGCACAGTCTGTGTTCTGCAATCAGAATAACAAAAGTTCACCAACATGGTTCATACTTTTCAGAAATCAATAGCAGAAAACAGGACTATACTAAGCAAACAAGTAAAATGGCTAAAACATTTTTACTACAACCTATCACAGTGAATGAACCACACAACAATCCTTCAAAAGACTACTTATATATATATATGTAAAAATACAGTTGAATACAACTAGCAATTTCCTTTTTATAAACACATTTTATAGCCACTGCTATAACCCTCGCTACAGTGAGGGGACCATCATAGCTGCGGGTACACGTACATTTTTCCACACATTAAAAAACACGCATTCCAAAGTTTTCAGATTTAAATCACATATATCTTGAAGTGAGAACATCCAAACAGAAAGTCCTGTAAAATTCTGTGATAAAGCATCCATAAAATAATATGATCACTGCACCAAAATTCAAACAGTGGTAGCCATGGGTAGGGTAGGCGGGTTCATGCCCACAGCTACACCAGTCCACCAAAATGCTTAATGTCCAATTGGAGCTCTCATAGCTGCAGGTGTAGACAATCGCTGGTAGCCACAGCTATCCGTAGCATTTTTACAGATTCAAATAGACGTATTAAAAAGGTGTAAAAATGTAAAAAAACACAAAGGTACACATGAGGGCATAGAATCAGAAACACATGTGAAATTGTGTACTGTAAAATCCATGAAATATCATGATAAATGCACAAGAATTGGTATTGTTATACACGCGGCTAAGGCATAGTTGCAGCCACCGCCATACCCACCAAAAAATTGTGCAACATCCCATTGGTTTACTTGTACCTGCAGCTATAACCCCTCTGACAGGGCACAACGTTGCATTGGCTGTAGTTGTAGCCGTGGCTACTTCTAAAACATTATCAAAGGTACTTTCTTTTTCCAATATACTGAAAATGTTCTCTGGGTGGCTCCAAAAAGAGCCTTTGGGATCTTTTACCATTATATAAACAAAAAATATATTTTCAATCAAAGAAGCATTCTTCACCTCTATTACAATTCAAAAACATCTCGGTTAATTTCTCTGTGCACTTTCTTTAGATGATTACTTCATTTTACTTTTCCAAAGAGAAAAAAAAAAACTGCTCCCTGTCAAAGATATTTCTCCACAATTGCAGCATAAACTTCTAATTTCCAATACTCCATCTAAAATAGTATTATAGAACCAAAACAACTTTGTAAGTCAATGCTTTCACAACACATTGGGCCTCATCACGAGTTGGTTGGTAACGCCGGCGCTAATAGCGCTGGCGCTATTTGCCCTACCGCCAAACCCCCCAGGGCTATTAGTGCCGGATCACGGGTTTGGCAGATTTGGAATTCCCCATTCCCCATTGAGCCCATTCAGGAATGCCCCATTCCCCATTGGGCGCAATGGGGAAATTTCGCGCTCATACCACCGGCGGATTTCCCGCCAGTGGTATGATTGCAAATTTTCGGTGGATTTCCCCCAGCTCAGAGCGTGATGAGGCCCATTACCTAGTTCCTCAACATCGCTATTAACCCGTTCTCAAAATTATGAAATTCTCCAAAGTCTTCTGAACAATGTACTTCCTCTCCTTCTGAAATTGGCTCCATGTATCAAATATCCAATGAAACAATAAATATACCACACAAATAGTACAATCTTCTAAAACTACACCTCACTCTCAAACAATAAAAATGTATGTAAAATGTTAATATTATGATACAATATAATCTACAGTTTACTTGGCACATATAAACATCACTGAAAAAAAATTCTCTGATAGTTTCAAGAGTGGAACAGCATCTGAGGTATGTGGCATGCTATTGGCAGCTACCCACCACACAAACAATAAACAACCAATCAGAAAGTAAACACACGAACATCCTCCTTCTCTCTTCATGTAATCTTTTTCTATTCAAATTCTAATATCTGAGGTGACAAGCAGTATTTTTTTCTATCACAGTACAATGGAAACCTACAAAGAATGGCTGGAAGAGAATTATTGTACAGAATAAGAAATTAAAAGAGAAGATGCCAAAGAAATTGAACCAGAAGAAAATACATCACATTCAGCATTTTTTGAGTCATTTCTTTATATATACAAAACAAAGTCATGTTTTTTTGTGGTTTTGTATGTGGTATTGATCTTTGGGACATAACTCCTCATGAACGGTGAGGACTGGTGTCATGTGTTTTGTATTGAATATTCTTTTTTTCATTGCCAAATGAAAGCAACTATTTCTAGCTCTATAGATCATCCCATTCCTGAGATATTTAACAGTTTTGGTTTTTTCAGCATTATGTTTTGTGGTGTTCCACGCACCATCTACCAGTCATTTGTAGAAAGTGCTCATCATTGCTCTGTCTGTGCTGAACTGGTCTTGTATTTTGATGTTTTTTTATTTTATTTTTGAAGGGAGAGAGTGTGTATTGCTTTTCATTGATTTATTTTGCAATAAACTTGATACATGTTAATTTCACTAATTAACTAAACACCACATTTTTATTTACCTCCAAAATAAATTCTGACGTGAATATCAAATTTGTATCCTTACTCTGATTAGTTGCAGTGTCACCACTGCTAACAACACTGCAAATAATCGGAGTATACCTACAAATATGATATTCATGTGAGAGTTTAAATCAGAGATAAATGAACATTTGTTGTTCCATTAATTAGTGAAATTAATATGTATCACGTTTTACCTTTGTATCAAGCAACAATATTTGTTCATCTTTTTCGGTGGAATATGAAAAGAAATCTGAGAAAGGATATCCCGGGTGAAGCCGGGGACTTAGGCTAGTATTTATGTAAAATTAGACTAACAATAATATGTTATTGAACTCATTTCAGTCACCAAACAGATATAGTGTATCTAACTACTTTTAAATATCTATGCAACAAACACAAATATGTTTTAAGTGCATTATATCTTCAATTTTTGAATATTTTCAAACAGATGAAGAAGTCCTACAAGTATCACAAAGAATCATCACAAGAACTACCCATGAAACTAATCATGGATTCATTAACAGAATTAAAACAACTATTCATTATTGTTCATAAATAAGTACAAACAATGAAAAAGGTCATTGAACATTTAAGACAAATCATGGACAGTAAGAATCCAGATAATTGGACTAAGGAAGAAGATGTATCATGTGGTCAAACTAAAAGAAAAAGAAAACCCAAAACCATATCCTACCCCAAATAGACCTGTTTTTAACAAACTTTGTTTGCATATTTATTTACTTTTTTAAAGTATGATCACATATGTATTATTAATTAATATAAAATATTACAATGTTACAATAACCATTCACAAATACTATAATCAATTCATCTCAAAAAACCATTCCAAGATGACTATCCACAAACATGTATATAATGTTTAAATACATTTTTATAGCCGCGGCTACACAACGCACAGCATGCCGGTGGCTGCTTCCTAGCTGTAGCTACACTCTATACCCACGGGTAACAACCCATGGAGTGGGATGGTTTTGGGATAGCCGTGGGTAAACACCCCCAGTCTTTCCTGTTCCAAGGCGTGATCCTCTATTCCCCAATGGCGTCCCTTCTTCATGTAGTCACAGCTATAAGATTGTGCTTTTTTTCCCAAAAAATTGAGTATGGAATGTGAATAGCAAAAGAGAAAGCAGTGATGCAATGGTAGTTAAAAGGAGCTATGTACATTACATGATAATAAAGAGAGCACGCCAAATGTGCTAAAATACTACACTCAGTGTACTAGAAAACAGCACGTTTAAGGACTACTTATCACATATAAATATACCAATACAATGAAATAACATTCATCACATATGAATATACAAATACAATGAAAAACATCCAAAAACCTTTTCTAAAATTACTCATAACTCAGCACCTAGAGGCCATTGACTTTTTTCCAGCCATCGTTCCAATATGAAATTTTGGGGGGTAAGTCGCATATATTTCTATAGATATATCCATAATAGATCATTCTTAGAAATAACTCTTTTGGGTACAAACATTTTACATGTTTGCACATTGAGGCCTGCAGCCGCAAGTATGGTCCAACAAACCCAAGGGTACGACCCTCCTTGGTCGTTGCTGCAGTTAACCGCGCCTCCGAAATCCAACACCCCATTAGTTGATACTGTAGCCACGGGTATTCATCTATGTTTTAAAAAATATATATATCCTTCTATCTGTAAAAAAATAAATAATTAAAGAACACACACACTTTAAGGAACACAATTTAATACACATGTTTTATGACGCTCATATCTTGTATGCAGCGCATCATATGCACTATATAAGATACAACACTTGTGCATACAACACTGTTGTTCTCTTTGCACATACTAATCATTGGGCCATTGGGAGAAAAAAATCCATCTTGGATAAAACAATCTGTGTAATAATTTAAAAACGTATTAAAACTGTCAACTACAATAAATTAACAGCAGTATATAAACTGAGTAAGAATAAACAGGGGAAATTGTACTAGGTGTTGAAATATGACGGGTGAGATAGTCTAAGTAAATTTGGACAGCAAAAGAATATGGGGTAGGATAAGTAAACTTGGAAACTGTGCTGCTGTGAGTGGCTTCAGCTTATCTCCATAAAAAAGCAAGGTACGCAAAATGCAATTGCTGATATTTGACAATATTACTGGGCGAAGGAGCAACAGAGCAAAATGGAGAAAGAGAAAGTGATGTACAAATTCTTTAGAACGGTTGTACAGAGAGGTCCTTCAAATAAGCCATTGCACAGTTTGGGAACCTCAATGTTCATTCAACATCCTGTCTGTGTACATTGTAATGAAGTGAAAGAATTATATAGGAAGGCTCATATTATATGATATGATAGGTTACTTATAACACGCTTAAGAACCAGAGGTTTCTAAGCGCAGACCCAGAGATCGAACCTGTGTTTCTCTGTGTCGTCTTGCTTCCAAGGGGAGCACAGTGCTGCAGAGCTCTCCTCCTGAGACGTATGAAATATAAAGTCAAAGAGCATGGAACAAAATCAGCAAACCAGTATTCCTCATCTACACCACAGTGTACAAATACTATCACTATTTTTCCACCAACCAACACCCAACCCCATCCCATTTTACCTGCACTCGAACTGCAAAATTGGTTGTAAAATGTTAAACCCGTCACAGCTGGATCAAGGTGGGAGATGCCACCCTAAATGGTTTGGACAAGGCCGTTTCAGAACACTAAGACAATTGCTAATGCTGGGTGCAGCATTCAAAACTAGACTAGGGTGGCAGAAGTTCAAAAACAGAGAAAGGATGAGTTGGACACAAAGAATAATGGTATAGTGCACAGCGGTACAGATGATAAGGGTACATTGCATAAGGAATAATACAGGAGATAGTTTGTGTGACCCAACTGGCAGGAGTCATCACAAAATAGAGTAGGTTCTCAATCCATCCCCACCACTTAAAGGGGCAACAGGTATGACAACTTGTGCACACATAGATAAATGACATAGACCTGTACAAAATGTGGATAAACTACAACTACAATAAAACACATAACAAACTAACAATAAAGGTATACAAACTACCACTACAGTAAACAAATAGAGATATATAAACTGGGTGAGACTTAACAAAGGATGTTATACTTAGTGGTTGTAGGACAGAGGATGGGGAATGTTAAGTAAACTTAGAGAACAAGAGAGAATAGGGTGAGATAAGTAAACTTGGACAACAAGGGGTATGAAACAATCACACAGGTAGAAACACTAGTACTATCATTGTTGTTTAGCAGTCTTTTTCACCCCACAAAAAGCCAACCTCCAAGAAGACAACTTCAGATAGTTGCAAATATTTACACTGTTTTTCAATAAGTTGACAAAATCCTATGCACTTTGTGCAAAAATACACTAAGATGTGGACCTTCAAATGTTCCATTTCTAAGCTTGGAAACATCCACTTTCTGTGGGACGCCACCAACAGTGAATGAAACCTCAACTTCTGCAGCATTGTCAATTCCACCTGTTCCAATTTTACTGCTCCCAATGTTTCAGTTATGAGAGTAATGTGTTGCCTATGCCACAGTTGGCTTCAACCGGAAGATGCCCATTGACCAATAACTCTCTCCATACATAATGTACATTGCCATCACTAATTGACTAGCACAATAGAGGTAAAATAAAAGTATAACAATGCTACTATAATCAATGAACATACATATATAAACTGAGTGAGAACAAACAAAGGACATTATGCTGATGAATTACAATAGACTAAATGGGGTACGTTAAGAAAACGTGACAAACAAGAGAGAAAATGTAGGTTGAATAAACATGCAGAACAAGAAAGGATGGAGTAGGTTAATTAAATATGGAGAACATGGGAAACACTTTTAATAGAGGTTGACCTTTCAATGGAGCTAACTGAACAACCTATTCAGTAGGCAGAGCACCTCAACTACCTGAATCCTATCAGCACCTGCCCACCATAAAATAATAAATACCCAAATGGAAAACAAATCTAAAATGAACTTGAAAACCACCATCAATTGTACTACCTCACAGAACAATCTAAATTAAGAATACTGCATAGCCGAAACTGCATTACAACAAATACAATCAAATAAACATTCAATCACACTAATGTGAATACAAAAACGGCATGCCTGCATATACATGACATTGATTGAGAAATCACATTTTGTAGGTTCATATTAGTGAAAGTTAAAAAAACATTAAAACATACTTGCCACACAATCAAAGCACATGAAAAAATCATAATGAACGCAATCTGATAGCGGTGGTTAATATATCTAGCATACACAACACTGCAAATAAACCTTCAAATATGTAAATATTTATTAACACTTACTATCACATCAACCACACTCATGCCATGCGCGCACTGTAAGTTCTTGAATCAAAAGGAGAACATTGCAGAAAATGGTTGCTTTTATACTTTCAAAAATGGATACCACTAAAAGAGAACTATATACTAAAAAAACTACTGAAATTGAGGATACATTTTCACCACAACCTATCACAGACAGCTACACAATAACAACAACCAATCACAAACAATCAAACTAAATTAAATCCTTTTTATCCCCAGTCAGCATCTCTCATAGCTGGGGCTACCACACATTCACAAACACACAACGTGCCATTTGCCGGAATATAGCCACAGCTGCAGAGGGTGCCACTTTTTACCTATGGGTAGCAACACTTTGAAATCAACAGGTGCTGGATCACCACAGGCAAATACCCCAGTCATTTTTGCTTCATGCAATCCTCAATACACCAATCACTCCCCTTGTTTGTAAAACCAAAGCTAACAGAATTCTTTAAAAAAAAATCTGAGTATTAAATATAATTGGCAAAAGAGACAGTATTGATACAATGCAACTTAAAAGGTTTCAATACAATAAATGAATGCTCATTAAGTTATTTAAAGTGGATGATGATAAAGTATACATAGTAGTTAAGATATAAAAGATTGGGAATAGGTAGGGAGGATAACTCTCAAAAACAGGCAAAGGTTCGGTTGGACACAAGCAATGAGAGTATAGTGTATAGAGAGTTCTACAATCAGAAGAACAAAACTGCATAAAATGATAGCGTTTATATTTTCAAAATCACAAAAATAGGACTATATTTAGTGACCAAAATACAAAAATGGCCAACACATTTTGAGTGTAACCAATCACAGAGAAACACAAAATTAATACAGTAACATCAACCAATTACGCACACCAAACACACACATCATACATACCCTATTCATAGAAATTACTAGAAATTCAAACTACTTATTATTTTCCTGGGAACAGAGAAAGACTGCACATATCATGTCTGGTTTCAAAACTGTGCGGCTGATCGGAAAAAGTTGGCTGTTTTGGTTACTGGCTTTTTGTGAGAAAATAAATATTAACATGGACCTTGGTTTGAGACATTTTACAATTAAATGGTGTGAATTTGCAAGGAATGCATTGGTTCCAAGTTTTTCCAAAATTGTTCAGCCTGTAAAGTACAGGGCACTCACATATCATAATAATTAACTGTGGAGGCAAAGAATTGGGGAATGTACGTGATGTGTCCCTTGGTTTAATCATAAAATAATACTTGGAAAAATTAATGGAACTTTTCCTCACGCCGTCTTCATCTTTTCCAATCTGACACAGAGGCAAAAATGGAGATGAGCTACCAAATGTAATGGTAACATTGAAAAATCACAGATAAATACTAATAAATTAGTTTCACCATTCATGAGAGACCACAATCAATTATGGATTTCAAACAACAACATACAGTTCTGCAAGGCCAATTTTATAAACATGATGCTGTACACCTAACTAATGAAGGAAATACTGTGTTCCTTCATTACATCAAAACAGTACTCCAAATGTGCTAAAATACTACACCCAGTGTACCCCAAAACAGTCATTAGAAGGACTACTTATCACATATAAATACAAAAATACAATTTTTAAAAAATACCCCAAAGCCTTTTTGAATATAACCGCGGTTAGAGTTCATTGACTTCTTTTATAACCACGGTTAAAAATTGTTAGTTAAAGGGAGGGGGGCTCACTTCAGGTTTTATAATACAAAAGAAGTTAAAATAGCAATACAGTAAAAGACTGCTCATTTAGTTATATAAGGTAGATGAAGATAAAGAAAACAAAGTATAATACATGGCAGTAAACTAGGTGGGGATACATTTAATAGGTACAATTACACACGATATAATAGCATGGGTGACAAAACACAGGCTAAAATACAATGTATGGGGCATCTAAAACTACAGTAGGGGGGCCCCTTTTTGTATTGATTTTTTTAAAAACAATTTTCTTCTGTTTTTCTCCAGTCTCACACGAGAGAAAGTCTGAAAACACACAGCCAAAATAGATAAGACTCCCAAATGGGTACTGTGTCATGGCCAGTGATTTTTCACCCCCAACATCACTATACCTATAAAAATGAATTTAAAAAGAAATAGCCGCGGGCACCGAACTACTCTTACCCACAGTTATCTGTTATCCTATCTAGCCTTGGAAGCTGTGAATATTGGAAAAACGGCTGAAAAGAAAAATGCTTTCCTGACCCCCTAGCCCTCACCAAGTGACCTCCTAATCTGTGCCAGGTCCCCCCACTCCCCAGATGGCCTCCACACCTCCCCTGCCCTCTCCCTTTCCCCCCACAGCACACGCTGTTTCTATGATGCAGTTTGCTATGAGATGCCGGCTATTCGAGGCTATAGCCGTGTTACAGAAAGGTTTGTGTTGCAAACTCAGTCCCTGAACCTCCTTTAACTATAAAATCATTTGCAATTATTTTAACCTGAAAATAGCTTTTAACTACTTTTCTTTTCCAGTTATACTCGGCTATAACCGCGGTATCTCGCTTTGAGATAAAAACAAGATGATGGTTGTTTCATTTCTAAGAACATCTGGTTTGAGGTAAATCCCACAGGTATATCTATATATTTTTGAGAAGGGGTCAAAAATGTAAATAACTACTGCACGGAATAACCCCAAACCATGCATGGATTGGGAGTCAACGCTTTGTGCCCAAGTTGTTTCGGATTGGTCCAAATCTGTCCAGCGGTTTGGGCTGTGCACTTTTACAAAATGTTACCCTTTTTATCTATTGGAAATGAATGGGAAGCAAGCTGCACTTTTGGACAAGATTCTTACTGACGTTTTCATTTTGTAACTAATATTTAATAAACGTTGCAGTCTGGGGTGCACACACATCCTCAATCACTTTCGAAATTTCTGTCAAATCCGTTGCTCAAATCAAAAGTTATTAACAATAGAATTTTTAGGGGTTCGTATCACCGCCCTATAATATACATGTATTTATTTATTTATTCACATACACATTCAGCCAATTAAGTCTTTGCATATCATGGTGCATCAAATACTAAAAAACACACAAAATCTAAAACAGCTCCTTCTTTATATCTACAGACTTAAAATGGAGCTGAATTAAAATATACCTTCAGACAGATCACCAAGAATATTCAACACAAATCATAAAATGTCATCATATGAAATATTAACTTAACATCATCTCCATTTAAATGTTTGTTCCACATTTCATCGACATATTTAAAATCCCAATAATTGTCATATGCCTTCAAACATTTCCATCGTAACCGGTTCAGATTCTCACAATGAGATAAAATATGTTTTGCATTCTCAATTATAATAACTCCACATAATCGGCACCAGTGATCAGATCTTAACCTTAAGTGCCAGGCAATTATTGAAGTCTATGTAAAAAGGTTGAGTATACTCGTCCTTGCCACTTAACGAGTTAATATTCCACATTTCGCCCCAACTATTTGCAGGGTATCTGTTTTATTAAACTTGAATAATAAGTAGTGCATTATCAAACTGCTGTCTGGGAACTCCTACAGATATTTAGGGATGTCAGGCCAGCCCAACCAGTATTGTATGAAAACCACTGTTACTCATTGAGGCCAGATACACCATATCTTGCTCTTTGCCTGCTACATATATCACATTCTTCAATTGGCGTTTAATTCTGCCAAGTGGTTGATTGAGACATACTTCTACATTCTCTTTGGCCAGATTAGTGTAGATGGATCTAAGATGGCTCAGCACTGAGCGTTTATCACGGCTCTCCATTGCATTAAACACTCTCCTCAGTTCAACAATGGTAATATCATTATCCAATCTAAACAGTTTAGAGTACAACATTGCATCCTTACATTCTAGCATATCTCCTACTCGCAGCATGTGACATTCTAATATTATAAATTCACACAGGAGCGATTTAGGCATTCTAAGTAACATTTTCAGAAGCTGCCCTTGAAATGTATTCAATTTCTGAGTGAGTTTCTTGCCCCATATTTCCACACCGTGAAGCAGACAGGGAATAACTTTAGCAGAATATAATAATAAAATAGTGCTTACACAGCAGCCCACTTGTGTGCCAATGAAGCGACTTAGTGCTGTAATTATGCTTGTACATTTAGATTTGGTCTCTAGCCATTGTTGCTTTCAACTCAGCGCCTGATCTATCAATACACCCAAATATTTAGAACATTCGACCTTTTCTATCAACATGCTAGCAAAAGTCCATCTCACAATATTAATCTTAAGACCATTTTCAGACGCAAACTGTTCCAATGCCGCTAATTTCAATGTTAGTCCCTTAGCAGTATAGTCAAGTAGCAACAGGTCATCTGCATAACCACGCCACCAATTTTTAACCAAACAAATTTGGTATTGTTAGAGAACGTGGCGTTCAACGCCTCTACATCATCTGCTAAATAAAGGTTAAAAAGGGTGGCAGCCAATATGCAACCCTGTTTAACACCTCTACAAGTCGATATCATATCAGTGACCTTTCCCTCACCATCTAACCTGACTCTTACAGAAATATTGTAGTATAGCAGCCTGATCATTGGAAGCAGCCCCTGTGGGATACCCCATCACATGATGTTTGTTCCATAACTTATTTCTTAGAATGGTATACCAAAGGCAGCAGTAAAGTCTATAAATACTGCATAGACTGGAAGCTGCCACGTGTGCCGTGCATGGTCTATACCGATACCAAAATGCTGATACGATGAACAGTGCAGGATTGTTTTCGAAAACCAGATTGATTGGGGGGAAGAATATGGTTCTCGAAAATCCATTGATTTAATTCCTATAGGAATACCTTTGCAAATACCTTAGCCCGGATGTCTAGCATGGCTAGCATGCAATAGTTACATATAATATACATTCAATAAAAAACATTGTTAAAGGGACGTTGTAGTTAAGTTGCACTACTAAAAACCTATCAAATTCAGTGAAAAAACTTGGTTAAAGGGACGTTATGGTTACAAGTAAAACCAAAAAAAAACTGAAATTTGCCAGTTATGGTAAGCTAAGTAACCATAACTCATGCCACCACTGTGCACGCTAAGAATAACACCCATCACATCAAAGATTACATCACAGATATGATTGATGACATCACTGATGACATCACATGTGCATTTAATTTTCATAGGAAGCCCCTACAAGGGGTTGTGAATGTAATGTTGGCAAAAAAGTGTCAGGGGTCATCTGGAGATGTGTGATGAACTACATACTTGATTATGCAATGTATTGCTCCAAAAAACATTCCATTGCAGTGTTGTTTCTAGAACAGAAACCTACTCAAACAGAAACATAGGCATTGGCTGCAGCATACACCATAGATATGTAATATTTCTAATTTTCCCATGTTGGATAGTAAAACAGTGAATGCTTCTGTGTCACACTTTTGCATACTGTGAAACATATACTAAGTAGGTAATAATGCATCACTTACTACATGATTGTACTACTACACACAAAACATTAAGAGACCACAATGTATACAAATATGGGGCTTATACAGGGAGAGTAAAGTAAGTAAACAAGAGGCAGTATCATGAGCCACTGTGTATAACCAACATGATTATCTTTACACATAGAAATGATTGCTGTGTTTCAGGCCTGCTTCTTCCCCTATGTATGTGCATCATAATGAGGGTCATTATGAGGTTGGTGGTAGGGGTTTATCAGTGCCGGTAGAGCTGCCGGCCTCGTTAAACCCCTACCGCCGCATTACAAGGTTTTCTCGCGGGACCCGCAAAGGGCGCCTTGTAAAACCAGGTGCCCTTAGCGGGTCCCGCTAGCAGACCATGGAGCTAACAACGGGCCTGTTATTAACGGGCCCGTTGTTAGCTCCCTCCCCATTCCCATTGAGCCATATCAGGGCTCAAATAGGAATGGGGATGTACCGGGTCCGGGGTCCTCGAATGAGGAATTACCGGGTCCTCCAAGGTTGGACTGAATCGGTAATTCCTCATTTAAGGAACCCGGACCCGGTACCCGGTAAGGGGGTAACCATGCTGCAAATTGTGGCATGGTTACCTCCAACCTTGTAATGACCCCAATATGCGATTGAATTCTAAGGAAAGCACTCTAAGAACAGGTGAGAATAGCAACGTCTACAAATGTAATACCTTTTGAATTTTAAGTTTTTGACTGTCAGTGAATAAACTCAACTAGCCTAGATATGTCAGTGAACAAAAAAAGAAGGGACTAGACATGTGATGTCATCAGTGATGTCATCAATCATATCTGTAATGTCATTTTTGATGTCATCCGTGTTATTCTTAGCAGTGCACGGTGGTGGCGGGAGTTATGGTTGCTTAGTTTACCATAACTGGTGAATTTCAAGGGTTTTTCGGTTTTACTTGTAAGCATAATGTCCCTTTAACAAAGTTTTTTCGCTGAATTTGATAGGTTTTTATTAGCTCAACTTAACTATAACGTCCCTTTAACAAAGTTTTTTCTCATTGAATTTCATAGGTTTTTATTAGTGCAACTTAACCATAACGTCCCCTTAACAAAGTTTTTTCATTGAATTTCATAGGTTTTTATTAGTGCAACTTAACCATAACGTCCCGTTAACAAAGTTTTTTCATTGAATTTCTCAGGTTTTTATTAGTGCAACTTAACCTTAATGTCTACGAACATCTGACTTCATTGCGGACCTTCCGGACAGTGGCACATGACCATATGCTGGCGCGTGGCATGATGACGTCTTCGAAAACCCATCCGCACTTCGCGATAAGATCCATGCTTCGCCGACAGTTCAGAACTGCATTTTCTACTGATCTAGGAACTTTCAACTTCAAAATTTCCCTTACACAGCTTAAAATGGAATCAGCTAATGCCATTACACATGCGTAACATTTTTCCCTGTCCACCTGACCCTCCATATTAGTGTTTGGTGCCTCTTCCATAGTTTCCCTCCCCACGTTTCGTTGTAAGCTCTCCTGCCCAAAAAGAAAAATGCATCCAAAAACAATAAAAGAAATGTTCCTTTCGGAACCACCTTTCACAGTTAAAAAATAGAACTAAAAAATAAACTTATAGACTCCATCTACTTTATATTTCTCAATAACGTACATAGACTCAATAATATTTTCCAACATTTCCATTTGCAGTTTTTGTTATGCTAATGGCAATATTGTGGCGTTTATCCTCGTTTCCAGGGATGGAACGGTGGACACCAGCCTGGCAGCCCAATTTATCACCCCAAGCGAAGCGAGGGAGGATAACGAGGTCTCTGGACCATTATCCCCCTATTCCAGCCCCTGTAATAGGGGATGGAGGCCATTAGCACCCTACGTTCCCAAAGCGGGAACCCAGGGTGCTGAAAAAAAAGGATTTTTCTTCCTACACAAGGACGCCTCCGGTGTAGGAATGTTTTATTTTTTCAAAAGTGTCAATTGATGCACATACAATTGTCATATAACCGAGCCCCCACTTGACAAAAGCCAATCAGACTTTATGAAACATTTATATCTAGATCTAAATCTTTTTGCAAACCTTTGTGTAGATTTGTCAAATGGCACCAAATTTATAAGCCTTTACAATATTTTGGGATGCCCCTTCTAATTCTACCACCTCTTGACAAAATCTCATCGAACTTCGCAAAAACATTTATATCTAGATCTATTATCAGTTTGCCAAATTAAGTGTAGATATGTCAAATGGCACCTCATTTATAAGCCTTTACATTATTTTGGGACCGCCTCTAATTTTGCCCCCTCTTGACAAAATCCCACCAAACTTCGCAAAAACATTTATATCTATTTGTATTATCAGTTTGCCAAATTAAGTGTATATTCATCAAATAGCACCTCATTTATAAGCCTTTACATTATTTTGGGACCCCCTCTAATTTTGCCCCCTCTTGACAGAATCCCACCGAACTTTGCAAACTCATCTGGGATCAGGTCAGGAATATAATTGCAAGATTACATACAGTTCCATTAAGTGGTGCCAAAGTTATAAGCCAACAAAGAACTGCTTTTCACCAAACCAGTAATGCAGAGGTGTCCGTAAACTTTCACAGGACTGTTCGCGAACATCCGGACTGTTTGCAGACTTTCGCAGTGAAAAATAACCTTTTTTTTGCTTCTTGCAGCCATATTCCATCCCATCCTCATCACCCCTCACCTCCCCAGAGATTATTTGATAAGTTTGACAAGTGAAATGTTGTGTTTTTTAATATGTTTTTACCGCGATGTCCACAGACACTGGCTGATGTCTGCGATTCCAAGATGACGGGCGTTTCCAAAAATCTTATGCACCTCATGCTTCACATCAACCAATCAGCGAACATTTGTGTCTGCGGACATAAGGCAAGTCAATTAGCCAATTGGTGTTCTGTCCGGGAGCGAACAGGGAAGTGTGTCCGCGGAGCCGACATAGATATCACTAATTATTTTGCCTTACGTTTTGTTCATTAAAAAAAAAACTACTGGGCGGATTTACACCAAATTAACAAAAGCACACTTTGGGGACCGAGCTGCTGCTCCTGCCACAAAATTGGTGAAAATCCGTCCAGCGGTTTGGGCTGTAGGCGTGAGCAGAGTTTTTTCCCATTATGTCTATGGGAAAAAAATAAATGTTGGGACCCCTCTATAACTTTCCCCCTCCCCGTACCAAACCTTACCACATTTTTCCAAAAAATCCAGAGTGGGCCATATACTTTTTTTGCAAAGTTTGGTGAGGATTCGTCTAGGGGAGCAAAGTTAAAAGCCACCCAACAAGTGCTCTTCCTATGGGTTTAGCAACTTAACCATAACTACATGGCTGCTACCGCAGGCCATGTAATAATGATGTTGTATGGTGACTTCACCTGAATAAAATAAGGGGACCACTGTTAGATTTATTTTATTTAAATACTTTTTAGTTTTGATCACAAATAGCAAATAGATGCTGTGGTCTATTTATTGTACCAGATGTGTGTGGTTAGGACTGTATGCTAGGGGTTGTTAAATTAATAATGGCCTCTAAGTGAAAAGATCAAAATATATCAAAATTATCTCTATAACGCTCAAACCACTTCTCAATATCATCAACACATCAAACACTGAAGGAACCTTTCAATATGTACTGAAACAGGACAGCACATCCTCTTGAGGCAAGTGACCTGACCATCAATTGCCCAATCATACATCTATCCTTCCTCACCAAAGTGACTGAGAAGACTGATGCCATAAAGTTGCGTGAAAGGATCCCTTAGGACAATTTCCTATAGGATTGCAAATCTGGCTTCCCAACATTATGCAGCAAAAAGACAACCACTATTCAAGTTGTTATCGATTGTACACATCCATGAACAAGGGGACTGATGAACACTCATCTCCCATGACCTTTCTGCTAACTATGATTCCATTGACCATGAAGCCTTCTCAATGTCCTCACCCTTGCATTGAGTTTGCCAGAATAGTTCTACAGTGGTTCACCTCAAATCTCTCTAAAGGAGACCAACTTGTTGAGATGGGCCCCAACAGATTCCAACACTGCCATATAAACTGTGGAGTGACAGAAGACACCATAGTGCCTCCAGTCATCATCAGCATCTGCATGGAACCACTGGGGGAGAACCTCATTAGTATTAATGTCTAGCTACACCAACATGCTGATGACACACAGCATTACCTAAAGATATATTCCACCAATGACACAGGGACTCATATACTTCTGTCTGTCATCCAAGCTTTGAGGTCAAGTGCATACCTGAAGCTCAAGCCTAAAAGGTCAAATTCATTCTCCAAGGAAACCCCACCAATCATGCAAAAGTCCTAAATTATCAATCTGACATGCAACTCAATTGACATATGTCTTAGCTCTCACAAAGCACACAATCTCTTTGCTTTATTATTGAATGTGACCTCTAAATCAAAGTGCACACCACAAATTGTCCAAGCTGTGGTCATCACGAGCATGGATGGTGGAAATTCCCTTCTTGCTTGGAGATATTTGGAATTGGGACATGCTATTCCTTCTAGCACCGGAAAGCAGGCCCTTCTATCACATGGAAAAGACAGGTTGATGCCCCATGGTGAAATTGATCCACACCCTTTGATAGTGCCACACATATGAATTTCGAAAAAGTACTCCATATAATACAATGTCAAGAGATATTTCAACAACGAGAACTAAGTTTAAGCTACAGAAGCATACCTGTCAAATATTGCTTTCACTCAATGCCAGCGTAGCAATCTTAAACATCTGTATTTAATTCTCCAAGTGTGAGACTATTCCTGTTTTTGTGTTCTTACTGAGCTAAGTGGCACAATCTTTAGGGCAAAAAGAACATTTGCACACAAGAATATATACATGGCTGTGAGGTACCAGTAGAAAAGAAAACACTCACTTTGAGATGGACATGATTCAATACGAGAAGGTGTTTATGAAAATACCCAAAAATATTTCCATCGATTAATATATGTGTATGATTTAACACAACATTACTACTTCTGTGATCAGGAATGTTACATATGATTAAAAGATAAGCCTGTAAACATATTATGATGTGTAACCTGAAATGCAGTGCTAGAGGACAGCATGTGTTAATGAAGTGTCCTCAGAACTTAACAACCTTCCATTACAGGCTCCTGTGGGAACTAATGGAAATATATAGTTCGGCTGAAACGATTTAAAAATTAATTGGAGGCTGAATTACAGGCCTAAGTTTACTTACAACTTCCTCTTAGTAGCACGTGCTATTTACTGTCCATCAGGTTTTTTTTCTGCACCTGACCTTTCAGAATTATTTTCTCCGTATTCTAAAGCTACTGACAGTACTTTCAGGTTCTTAAAATTCGCTCACCCATTGAAACATAGGTAAGACGAGTCACTTTGACACTTCGGTTTAACTCCAAACTGTAGGAAAACAGGTAATCCAATGTTTTAAACAGTCTCTTAGTGTTCAGCGTTGGCAATCTGCTGTGGTGATATTTTGAAATAATAGGACATATTGCAGAAGCTGCGCACCAGTGCAAGTGCAATTAGCTGCCCTCTCATTCCACAATGCATTTTATTCACAGGGGCAAATGATCGGACGTGAGCAAACATTGCATTAGTACAAAAATGACTAGAAATAATATATTGTTTGCAGTGGGGCCATGCTTGCGCTAGTATCCATTGTATTTGCACCATTGCACACTAATATGGCCTCACATTTTGATGGAATGGAGCAAGTGAATTTAGCACACATGTTGTTGCTTGTGTAAATGGATATGAAGTAATTGGGGTTCACCTTAGTCTGTATTATCTAAAAGAAATTATTTTTCTACATGAAAACAATGATGCAGAAACTTCTTTTCAATATTCTTGCAACACACATGCAGGCCGATTCATGGAATAAATGTGCGCCGAAAATCCCGGCGCAGAGGGGCCAATAGGTGCGCTGCGCCGAAAACTAGCGAAAAGCGCAGGGAAACCAGCGCACGTCGATTCATGGAAGTCCGTGCGCAAGAAAAGCAGAGGACGTGCGCTGAAAAAGCGCGCGGCGCAGGCCGGCGCACAGGTCAACCAACGTCGTGCGCCACGGCCACTGCGCTATCACTCCGAGCGCAGCGCACAGCTCTAAAGTAGGCGGAACACAGGGCGGGACACTCGGAATGGGGAATAAAATGGGGCACAACACTCGGAATGGGGAAGAATGTTGGCGGCATGGGGAAAGTATAGGAGGCAAGTGCGCGGAACGCCCACACGCTCGCATACAACACGTATTCATGGAATAGAATAGGGCAAAAAAGCGCACGCTCAAAGCAGCGCACAGGCACAAACAGGCACAAACACGACCGCCACAAGAAAGCAGGCGGTAGCGTCTCTGCGCCTGCAAGAAATGTGCGCTAAAAGGTGCGCCAACAAATAGCACCTATATACAGACATGATCAATGTCCAATACTGTGGCCCTCCGGGACAAATGACGTACAAAGGGGTACCCACAAACACAGACACGCGCTGAGAGAAAAAATAAACGTGTGCGTGCATACCGGGGTGCGCGGGAAGTTGCACACGCGATATGGCCGGGTACGTGGATTACAGGGGTGCGCGTGAAGTTCCACACGCGATTAGTCAGGGTACGTGGATTGCAGGGGTGCGCGGGAAGTTGCACACGCGATATGGCCGGGTACGTGGATTTCAGGGGTGCGCGGGAAGTTCCACACGCGATTAGTCAGGGTACGTGGATTGCAGGGGTGCGCGGGAAGTTGCACACGCGATATGGCCGGGTACGTGGATTGCAGGGGTGCGCGGGAAGTTCCACACGCGATTAGTCAGGGTACGTGGATTGCAGGGGTGCGCGGGAAGTTCCACACGCGATATGGCCGGGTACGTGGATTTCAGGGGTGCGCGGGAAGTTCCACACGCGATATGGCCGGGTACGTGGATTTCAGGGGTGCGCGGGAAGTTCCACACGCGATTAGTCAGGGTACGTGGATTGCAGGGGTGCGCGGGAAGTTGCACACGCGATATGGCCGGGTACGTGGATTACAGGGGTGCGCGGGAAGTTCCACACGTGATTAGTCAGGGTACGTGGATTGCAGGGGTGCGCGGGAAGTTGCACACGCGATATGGCCGGGTACGTGGATTTCAGGGGTGCGCGGGAAGTTCCACACGCGATATGGCCGGGTACGTGGATTTCAGGGGTGCGCGGGATGTCCCACACGCGATATGGCCGGGTACGTGGATTTCAGGGGTGCGCGGGAAGTTCCACACGCGATATGGCCGGGTACGTGGATTGCAGGGGTGCGCGGGAAGTTCCACACGCGATATGGCAGGGTACGTGGATTTCAGGGGTGCGCGGGAAGTTCCACACGCGATATGGCCGGGTACGTGGATTTCAGGGGTGCGCGGGAAGTTCCACACGCGATATGGCCGGGTACGTGGATTTCAGGGGTGCGCGGGAAGTTCCACACGCGAATTGGCTGTGTGCTCCCAGGCATTACCTGTACACCCTCCACGGCCCCTGCAGGCAGCACACACCACAGGGAACTACCCTGCACACCTGCTCATGTCTCCCACCACCCCCACCCCCCATCCACCAGGGACACCCTCCACCAGGCCCCCACCCATGTCTCCCACCACCCCCACCCCCCACCCCCCAGGGGCACCCTCCACCAGGCCCCCACCCATGTCTCCCACCACCCCCGCCCCCCATCCACCAGGGACACCCTCCACCAGGCCCCCACCCATGTCTCCCACCACCCCCAGCACTGTGGGGAACCTGCCAGCAGGCCCCCACCCATGTCCAACCCATGTCTCCCACCACCCCCACCCCCCATCCACCAGGGACAACCTCCACCAGGCCCCCACCCATGTCTCCCACCACCCCCACCCCCCATCCACCAGGGACACCCTCCACCAGGCCCCCACCCATGTCTCCCACCACCCCCACCCCCCACCCCCCAGGGGCACCCTCCACCAGGCCCCCACCCATGTCTCCCACCACCCCCACCCCCCATCCACCAGGGACACCCTCCACCAGGCCCCCACCCATGTCTCCCACCACCCCCAGCACTGTGGGGAACCTGCCAGCAGGCCCCCACCCATGTCCAACCCATGTCTCCCACCACCCCCACCCCCCATCCACCAGGGACACCCTCCACCAGGCCCCCACCCATGTCTCCCACCACCCCCACCCCCCACCCCCCAGGGGCACCCTCCACCAGGCCCCCACCCATGTCTCCCACCACCCCCACCCCCAGCACTGTGGGGAACCTGCCAGCAGGCCCCCACCCATGTCCAACCCATGTCTCCCACCACCCCCACCCCCAGCACTGTGGGGAACCTGCCAGCAGGCCCCCACCCATGTCCCCCTGGCCCCAGGTCCTGACGATACACAATCATGGCAGTAATGGCCAGCATACCCAGCACAAACACCCAGGCAAGGATTGCATGCACCCACATAGTGAATGCAATCACATGACACAACCCCAAAGGCAAGTATGCAAAAGAACACATGTCCGTCACACACACATACACAATGGGTGCAAGTGAATGTCAAAACCCATATCATGACATGTAAGAAACCAAAGAGAAAATAACACAAGTGTAAGATAATATAAAAATGTATTAAAAACACAAATCAAGTAAACCAATAAAACATACAACTATGTGGCAAAGTAAATAAAAGGTCCATGTCCGAGAACAAAAATGATAAACCAAAAAACAAAGGATTAAAAAATCAATATAATTTGTCCAAAGCAAAACCATGTAGTAGGAAATCAAAGAAAAACCATTACGTCATGGTGTAAACAATAAAAAAATTAAAAAATGTATCTCCCAAAATATAACAATATATACAGGAATGTTCCAGGGTCCATGAGCCCAACAGCACAAATGAAACCTAATACTAACTAATAAAATAAATATGTACAAAAAAGTGGCCATTGTCCGAGCGGTCCAAAATAATAAAAATAAATAAAGGAAACCTAGCACTAACTAACTAAAAAACTATATACAAAGGCAGCGGGCTAGTCCTGCGGCTCACTTGGTGATGCTGGCCAGGGCATCCTCGAACTCCATGTCAATGTCCTGGAGGCGGGACTCTGTCCTGGCCCCGAGGTCTCGCAGGGACAACCCCATGTGCTCCCCAAAATCCCTGCGAGCCTCCTCGAGGCACTCAGCCCGCCTCAATGCCCGACGCATGGAGATCTCCGCCCTGGCCATGGCGAGCCGCTCCTCTTCCGCCCGCTGCCGCTCCGCACCTATCCGCTGGCCAAACTCCTCCCACACGGAACACACCGCCATGCCAGGGTTGCCCTGCCCTCCGGCCGATGCCTTCCCCTCTGATCTTGATGGCCCTGAGCCATGATGCCTCCCACGTCGAGCCCGCTGCTGCCTCTGACGCCACTGCCTCTGCCAGCACGACGGCATCCAGGCTGATGGTAACCACCGACGCCGTCGTGCACGTGCCCTGCCCGATGATGCCGGCACATCTTCCATCTGCTGGGGTCCACTTGCTGTGTCGTCCACCCCTGCTGGACCTCCGACTCCCAACTGTGGCAGGGATGGGATCCCCACCGAGCTGGCTGCATTGGTCGGGGCAGGTCCACAGGGGGCCATGGTGGCATCTGGGCCGGAAGACGGCAAGGAGAACGACCGGTGGATAGCCTGCACAGAGGAGGAGAGGGCCGTCAGATTGGCCAACACATGCAGGAACCCCCCGAACATGGCCGATCCCAATTGGGCCACGTCGGCACGGTGCACTTCGTGATGACGTGCGTGCTCCTCCCGGGAAGCACGCACATCATCACGAATCACAGCTGTGCGCATCGCGACCCCAATCAAGACCTGCTCCACGCGGCCAGGGGTTCCCACGGCCGCAGGTGGAGGGGAGTCAGTTGACATGGACATCCCCACTACCTGCGGACGGGCCTGGGACGGGGCATCCCTGCTGGTGCATGGTGGTGCACTCACAGGGTCAGGGACAGCGACATGCACAGGCACCTCCATGGTGACCTGTGCTGCCTCCTGCCCCTGGCCCTGGACTGCACCACTTGTACCAGCAGGGATGCTCCCACCAGGCCCCATGTGTGCACCAGTGTCGGCCTCCTCCTCCTCTGTGCAAACCACCAACCTGGATGGCTCCTCACCGTCTCCCGCCGTAGCAGGCCCCTGTGGGGGCTCACCCACCCCTTCCGCTGCAGCCGTGGGGGCATCCCCGCCGCCTTGCTCCACAGCGCCGTCTCCGCCCTCTTCTTCACTAGCCGCTGCGTAGAGGGAGACAAAGGACACAAGCATCAGGCTACTGTAAAATGGTCCCCTAGACAGGAAGCAATAGCAGATGAGCACCCCTGTCAAAGTACACTTCCATCATGTCCCTCCACAACACATGGGTCAGTCCAGGCAAAACACACACAGTAACAGGCATGGTGCATGCCATGCACATTTCCATGCATGTCCAATTGACTCTTGAAACATTCAATGATATGTAACTCACATGCATCATGGCTCATGCATATCACATGCACACACTTCACCTCAGTCACATCCATCTGGCCCCAAACACAACGAACACAGGCGAAACAAGGGTTAGTTGGGTGCGTCACAGAATCTGTGCATTGTCACACACATGTGTCATGCATCCATGGCATGCACAAGTCACAGACACGCAGGTCAGGCACACAGACATGGCTACCATATATGTACCTGGCATCAGCACCCATCCTTCACCCCCATCCATGTCCAGGTACAGAGACTGGCATGCTCTCATGTCCTAAATCTGCATAGGGCTCCCCATGCCACATTTCAACACATGCAACAACCATGTGGGTCACACATCACTGGTCGCACATGCATTACCATGATGTCCCTGCACACATACATGCATACATGGCCCATGGCACACATACAGGCAAGTATCATAGAACCAGCACACCGCAACATGCCCTGTCTCACACAGTAATGCTTGCACACTTACCGCTCAACTCCAGACGGGCCTCCCTCTCAAGGACCTGGGCGTGGAGCGCTGGGCGTACGCGTTCCAGGACCCTCTTCTGGATGGAACTCATGCGGCCCCGGCCCCCCTCCACGAGGCGCCGGGCCTTCACAAGGGTCCTGGACCTCAAGTCCTCCCAGCGCTTCTTGATCTTCTGGACGTTGCGGGTTGCCACCCCCTCCGCGTTGATGGCAACCACACAGTCGGCCCAGATCCTCTCCCGTCCTTCCTTGCTGGCGCGGGACGATCCAAAGAGGGCATCATACTGCCCCAGGACATGCTCCACCAGGACACCAACTTCGGTGGCAGTGAAGCTGGTGCCCCTCTGCCCCTCTGGCCTGGGGTTGCCACTGGTGCCAGATGTCGAAGTGCCCGACATGGCAACCCCAGAGGCAGGTGTGGGTGGGCAACTGGGTCCTGGGGCTGGGCTGTGGAGCGATGTAATCCCAGTTGGGAGTCTTCAGTTCCAGCAGGGGTGGACACAGCAACTGGACCCCTGCAGATGGCTGATGTGCAGGCACCAAATGGCAGGGCACGGTGGCAGCAGGCAGGCAGGCAGGCAGGCAGCAGCAGATAGCACGTGGGAGGCTGCTCAGGGCACTGGGGGGGCAGTAACTCGGCCTTCTGGGCAGGAGCGTGGTGTTCCGTGTGTTTTCGGGTGGCCAGCTTGATACGGAGTGATTTGGCACGTGAAATTCCTGCACGTCAGCGTGAAATCCGAGGAAAGGGCCTTAGCGCGTAAGTGCGTCAGCACGCATACGCGATTCTATTGGACCAGAGTCCCTCACCGCCTAAGCGCGTCTGACGTGATCCGCACGGGCGTTCCCCACTCAGCACGTGATGACGGAGCACACGTGGAAATACTGCACGTCAGAGTGTCATCGCGTGTAATTGGCCAAAAGTGCGCGTACACGCGATTGGCCAATGTACGTGTATTACATCGCGTGTAATTGGCCAAAAGTGCGCGTACACGCCATTGGCCAATGTACGTGTATTACATTGCGTGTAATTGGCCAAAAGTGCGCGTACACGCCATTGGCCAATGTACGTGTATTACATCGCGTGTAATTGGCCAAAAGTGCGCGTACACGCCATTGGCCTATGTACGTGTATTTCAGGGGTGCGCGGGCACTTACACACGCAAGTACGTCAGCGCACCTGTATGCCTGCTGCGTGGGAATTTCCACACGCTATTGGAGTGGGAACTAGATTCCAGGGGTGCGAGGGTCACACGCTCGCCTAGAACACGCGCAAGGCATTAATTTGCGCACTTATCAATAAACAAGCCAGATGCCAGGATGAACATACCGTTCCTAGCAGCAGTGGCAGTGGGCTACCAAAGGAGGAGGAGGAGGAGAGTCAGGGCCAGAATATTCACACCCAGAACCAGCCTATTCGGGATGCCTGATGACCAGGTGTATGGGAGGTACAGGTTTCCAGCACACATCATACTGGACCTGGTCAGTGAGTGGGAGGATGACCTCACATCACCCACCCTGTGCTCCCAAGCACTCAGCCCCCTGCAGAAGGTCCTGAATGTACTGCACTTCTTGGCCACTGGATCCTTTCAGCGGACAAGTGCCATAGTGGGTGGTGTGTCACAGGCCACGCAGTCACGCTGCCTACACCAGGTCTTGAACATCATCACTGCACGGCCATCAGTCCGCAGGCACATATATCTCCCCAGGACTCATGCAGAAAGGCGGACGTGCATCCAGGAATTCTATGGTGTGGCTCAATTCCCCAAAGTGCTTGGTGCAATTGACTGCACACATGTGGCTCTACGTCCACCCAGGGCAACAGAGCACATCTATAGAAACCGCAAGCACTGGCATTCCATCAACGTGCAAGTTGTATGCAATGCCAAGGGAATCATCACATCAGTATATGCCAACTATCCCGGGTACACCCACGACAGCTTCATCTACAGAATGTCTACACTATGCCGGGACCTAGAGGCTGGCCAGCATGGAGATACATGGCTGCTTGGTGAGCATGAATGCCACTGCACATGCATGCATGTCAGATACTGGGTCATGACACAACACCACTAATGATACCCATCACCACCTCCGCAGGGGACAGTGCCTACCCTATCAGCCCCCACATGATGACCCCAATCCGGAACCCCACCACGCCACCCGAGGTAAGGTACAACACAGCCCACATTGCAACACGGGGCATAGTGGAGCGCACATTCGGAGTGCTGAAGTCACGCTTTCGCTCCCTTGACCGTTCTGGCGGGCAGCTGTTATATGCTCCCCGAATAGTGTGCAGGATCATAGTGGCAGCATGTGTCCTGCACAACGTTGCAACACGCCGGGGCCTGCCCGTGGACATGGTGGTGCCCCCACATCCACAACCACATGCACGCCCGCTGCGCATGGGAGGGGAAAGGGCACGGGGGGTGGCAGCCCGTACGCAACTGGTGGCCAACTTCTTCACCTAGGAATCACAGTGCTGGCTAGTGCACACTGCTCTGGCACATACCATCTGACAATCAATGATGACACTACCTGACAATGTCACAAAATTACTTGACAATAAACTGTCAGATACACATCAGCCTGAGATTGTTAACATGGAAGTGTCACTATGTGTGCACCCCTACCTACACATACACCAGCAATGCATCACAACGAAAAGACACAACTCCATCAATCAAATATGCATTGCCACAGGCGATTCACTACATGACAACATTGCCATGTCACCCATTCCCTTCACAGTCCCGCCACTGAGGACACCATGTCATGGTATGTGAGAGCAAACAAACTGGCCATCACAACATGACACCGGTGTCACAAATAGCAGTGCCCCAAATGGAACATAGCCGCACTTGAACAGCTAACCGCGCTGGAGCCACTACTACACACCTGTGTAAGAGTAATTTCAATCAAATTACACACCAACCCACCCTGAAGCCCACCCAAACAAGACACAATGCATGTAATCAATGGTAGTCTCATTACCTGATTCTGCTGGTATGTCCTCACCGTCCAGATGTACAGTGATGGCGCCACGCAAAAGTGTCAGTGCACATCTACCGACATGTAGTCTGACTCCAGAGAGTATGCCCGTGTGAAGAACTGTGTGAAATACCTGCAAAACATGAGCAACATATGTAAGTAGAGGCACATATCAAACCATCATGCATAGTTAGGTGCAACAACAATGTACACTATGAATGTCTACACAGTATTGACTATGGACTGGCCAACAGCTCATGGGAGTCCAATGTCACAGTGTAATTTGCTGTCACTTGGGCACACCCTTTGCAAGCCCATGGAAACGGAAGCAGGAGGGGTGTGGATGTCTGCTACCCAAGCATCGAAACCAAACTCAGGACAAGCCTGCATGTGCCCAGCCACAATACAGTGTATGCCCAGGTACCCACACAAGGCAACACTCTTGGAAAAGAAAAAAGAAAATTGAGAAAAAATGGCCATGAAAGGGCCGGCGGGGGGGGGGGGGCCACCTATGAGGTCCGAGGACAGGATGCACGCCACAATCCACCTGTGTGGATCATGGGAAACTAAAACACCCCATAGGCTCGTGGCCCACACGGCTACTCTGTTGTGGGAGATGAGTCGCTATCGCTCTGGCCAGACCCTGCAGCTGACTCAGGAGGTGGGGGAGCTGCCTCAGAAGATGGTGTGACAATGGGAGGCAGCCCACGCAAAGCACGAGTTTGCTCCTCCATGGCTGCAAGCAGGCGGGTCTGGTAGTTCTGGTTCTGGGTTATAATCATGCGGAGGTCCCCATGCAGTAACTTCCGGGATGACCTGACCTCCGCACGAGTTGCCTGCATCTCGGCCGAGAGCGTCCGTGTCAGACGCTCCAGCTGCTCCTCTGTCCTTCTATGGGATGAAGCCTCAAGCTCTAACAGGGTCGACCTGAGGTGATGGAATTCTTCCCTCAGGCCTTCCCTGTGGCGCTGGGACTCCATGGAAAGTGATTCCCGCAGAGTCGCCAGTGCCGCCCGCCTGTCCTTGTTGGACGCCAACATATCCTCCCTGTGTGCCTGGCAGATGGACTCTGTAGCCTGCTCCAGTCGCTCCATCAGCCTTTCTGGGGGGACAATGGAAGTGGCCACCCTATCCATGGCCTGTGCAATCATCTCGGATGATGCTGCCTGTTGGTTGGCCATACCGTAGATGGATTGCTCCCAAGCGGTATTGCCAGGTGGCATACGGCCACCACGTTGACGGGCACCACACCTGCCTGGGGCAAGGCGGACTGCGCCTTGCTGTGCCGGCAAGGCCTCAGGCTGCAGGACTGCATTCCCTCTCTGATCTGCAGCCCCAGGAACAGGATCAGAGATTGTGTGGTGTGGCCCTGCATCCGTAACCACCGGAGGCTGAGCTGCCGACACTGACATCCCCATTGAGGGCAATGGCCCGGCTGCAGGTGGGTCGGACAGAGGAGATTCTCTCCCAAGAACACTCACCTGCGACTGCACATAGGTGTCATCCTCCGAGTCTACACCTGAATACTGCTCGGGGGAGGAACCCCCAGAGACACCCCTCGACAGCACGACCTGCAGCACTTGTGGGTTTTCACCCACAAACACACCACGTCCCTCACTTGTGGAAGGTCGGCCCGGGTTGCCCTCCTGGGACGGCTCAACCACCACATCCCCAGCATCAACAAGTGCTTCGTCCCCTGCAAAGACATGAAAGAGAAAAATGGAAACAGGCATTAGCACCATGGCATGCAACAAGGGCTGATGAACAACAGAGGCAGTAGTTCTACGACACATGTCCCACATGACTGGGAGACCTCCTATGCATTCACCATCACTGGGTCTGTAGGGGAGGCTCAGGGCATACAATGTACAGATTGGAGAGCAACGCCTGCTCACCATGCTGCCTAGCACTGCCATCACACATTGGCCGGTGATTGCCATGTCAAAGGCACATGCCATCACACACATGGCATGTGACATAGCCACCAAGTGAAGAGGGAGAGGAGGGCAACTTTTTTGGATTTCTACCACTCTGGTCCTGACATTGCATCATCACATCAATAAGTTAACATGTTGTACATGGATCTGCTAGTCCAAATTGGCCACGATGCACAGTGCCTTGTCTACATCAACAAAATGCAGTAAACAATGAGATTCCACCTCCCCATCACCTGTAAAGGAATCATATAGCATTCGTGAAGCACCGGTCCAGAAATGTATGAAGGTACAGCGGAGCACTGAGGGGTGGTGGGGCAGTAGGGGATGCCAGTCAACAATCCTACTGGTGCTGGTGTCATTCATGTCACGCAAGTGCAGGGGTGGGTGGCACAATGAAGTGCAAGGGGAAGTGGCGGCTGGAAGTGCTGTACAAGGTAAGTAGGACTTAACGTCAAGGGCAGATGGTGTTAGGCGCAGACAAGTGCTGGGGGGTGGCCTATAGGGGTACAGAGACAATCATGCAGTGCTGTGGGCTCGGAGGGGACAGGGGAGGTACACACTGCATCTGGCTCGGCAAGGTCCTTGCAGATTTCTATGTGTCCTGCAGAGTTGTCACATGCCGCAGATATGTGCCCTTGGATTGGGGATCTCATCTTGGTGAAAAGGGTGAGGCGCTATTGCCTTTGGAGCATGTGGCAGGCCAGTTTGCCAGAGGATGAGCATGATGCAGGACATTCCCTCTCTGCCACCCGGCACCTGTGGTCTGGGTTCACAAGATCCGAGTCATGCCAGGACTCTGCATTGGCATGGGGCTTCAGACAGGTGGTCATGACCGTGGCAAAGACATCCAGTGTACCTGACATAGAGTGGAGCATGGAGTGGGCCCTGTCAGGATGGGAGTGAGCCTAAGGGGGAGCTGGATGGGGGGGAGATTTTGGCAGCATGAGCCTCGACTGACACACACTTCATGGGTTGGAATACCAAGAAGGTGTGTGACAGTGGTGAGGGTGGCTTTGCCTGTGGGGTGGTGAGGGTGAGCTGGGAGGAGAGGAGAATGTGATCACTCCAGGAGAGAGGAGTGCAGAGATGGACGGAGAGGGGAAAGTCAGATGAGATCAGAGCATCAAGAGTGTGCCCTGCAGAATGAGTAGGGACAGACGGGAGTCTAGAGGGTGAGAGGGAGTTGCTGAGGTCACAGAAAGGTCACGTGGGGGGGTCAACAAGCATGCAGGTGGATGCGTACAGCAACAAGGAAGAGGATTTCTGTGTCTGGGGACATGAGTGAGGAGGAGAGGTGAGGACACTCAGAAAGGAAGTAGTACATTTGACCAGTTTTCCCAGACACAGTACGCACAGTTTGTGAATGTCAAGGTGTGGTAGAGAGAGACGTCACACAAGCCATTCCAGAGTGGAGTAGGTCTAAGTAGGAGTGACAGTGGCAGGAATACCCTCAGGGAAGCCAAGGGCACACCCCCCCTGCACAGTAGTGGCGGGCCAAGGAGAGGGTCTCCTGAACATCAGGTAGGAGTGTGTGAAGGATGCAGACAGAGCTGGCCGTCAGACATGTTTCCATGAGACCAAGGATGTCAAGGTGCATAACCTCATGTAAGTGACAGATATCGGAGGAATGCCTGATGCAGCCGCAGTGAAAGGAGTGTAATTGTGGAGGAGGTTGACAGCCTTGGAGGACTTACGGGGAGTGCTAGAGATCAGAGGTGCAGCATGTGTAGGAGTTGGAGTGGGAGGCGGAGAAGGATCATGGGAGGGTGCAGGGAGGCAGTGCAGGATTGATGAGGAGAGAGGAGGGGGGACAGCAGGAGAGGAAAGGAAGTTGATGAGATGTGGCTAGCATTTCTCAAGGAGAATGAGGTTGGCCTAAGGGCCTTGGACTGAGATGCTCCCATTACCATGCACATCAATTGTGGCCTCTGAGGATTGGAAGGAGGCCAGGAGTACACCCCAACGGGTCCCACCATTGATGGTGGAAGAGGAGCAAGGAGAGAGGACAGGGACCATGTGAAGGGTCTATGGGACAGGCAAAGGCATGTATGAGCAGATGTCAGTGAGAGTTGGCTTTGAGTAGGCTCAGATGCACTTGTCAGCAATAGGGTGGGTCGCATTGGAGGGCAGGGTGCCCTCATTTGACTGTTAGCAAGCAGGTGTCGTGAGTAGGGCACGATGGTCTGAACTGTAGAAGTCAGGGAAGATAGACCATGAAGAGCAGCATGGAGTGTGAGGGAATGGGGCTCGAAACCAGACGGTACCAAAGCACACAGGTAGGAGGTGGATGTCAAGGCAACATCCACAGTATGACAGCATGTTGGTTGGCATTTATATACAGAGGACGCATTAGCATGTGGTATCATTGCATGTCAGGCATGTGAAGATGAAACTTGATTGGCTGGGGGAAAGTATAGGAATGGTATGTAAGACATCAGATGAATAGACAGGGGAGTATGAGCAACAATGTAGTGACAAAATGACAAATCAAGGGCAACTTCCATGGTGTAGGGCCATATGTGCACTGTTGCCAGTTGGGATAGTGCTGTGGGCAGATGGTGTTGCACTGAACATACTGGATGAGGCACATGGGTGCCACTATCAACTCTGCCACACACCCCCTTGACAGGCACCCAACATGAATGCTTCACACACACACCATGCACATGGATAATACACACATGCATGTGCACTCACCGGATGATGCCTCGTAATCAGGGAGATCTCCCACACCTTGGAGTTGTCCCTCGGTGACGTAGGATCCAGCTACGGACTCGTGTGGTGTGAGTTCTATTTGCTGTGCTGGGGACCCACCTCCAGTCACCAAGGTTGCAGCATGACTTGAGGCCAGCTTATCCTTTGCCCTGCGCTTAAGGTCATTCCAGCGCTTCTGGCAATCACTAGCTGTGCGCCTCACTACTCCAAGGGCACTTATTCTGTCAGCAATGGTCTGCCAGTGTGCCTGGCGTCTGGCATGTGTGGTCTTGGACCCTGCAACGATGACCATTTCCCTATCATGATCTGACACATACTGAACAAGTGCATTCAGTTCGGCGTCTGTGAAGCTTGGCTTCCTTGATGGGCCGGACTGTGCAGCCGTGCCTGGGGAATCAGCCTGTGCCGGACGTGCACTCTTCCTCTTGCGCTTGGAAGGGGGTGGGGATCCAGAGTGTCCTACGCCGCTGTGGACACTAGGGGCAGGAGCCGTGGTGGACTCAGTACTGGGTGTGTGGGATTGCACACTCAGCATGGGAGTAGGTGCAGGCATTGGGGGTAGTGGGATGGGGTCAGGCCTGATCTGAGGTGCATGAACTAGGACCGACACAGTCTTGGCAGGGTGTATGAGAGGTGGGGTGGATGGAGCCACACCCTGGCTACGGGGGCCAGCAGATGACCTATCTGGCATAGATGCGCGTGCCCTGATGACACCAATGTGCACCGGTGCACGTGCAGTGGACCTGCTGACCTGGATGTCAGCGATGGGATCACCCTCTGACAGGTCTGCTGCCACAATGGGCTGGTCCGACAAGGGCTGATCTGGGTTGGTATCAGCCACATGACCCTCAACTGGGGGGGGGGGGCATGGGTGTCCCTGACTGGTCCTCCAGACTGGGGGGGACAGGGGCACCCTGCAAGTCACAACCACGTCCCCTAGTGGATCCTCCACGGCCACCACGTGTGGCTCGGCCACCTTTGCCACCCTTACGGCTTGCACGCCTCCCAACCATGGCACTGATGTTATTGTGCGTATGGGAGTCGGTGTGAACAATTGTCCTGGGCAATTGGGTGTCAAAGGGGTTGGGTACCAGATGGTATTCGTACCCTAGTGCAGTGGCAAGGCTATATGACACCCCTGGGGAAAGATGACGGGTCACGCAACGCACAGGCACCCCAGAAAAGTTAAGGAACGTGCACAATACCCCTCCTAGACCACGTGTGCTGATGGAAAACCCTGCACTACGCTGTGGCATCCAGTAACACAATGAACGTATGCGTGTCACACGCAGCCTAGAATGACCTCTGAAGGGGTAGGCTACACACGGGGCAAGCACAGAAGTTAGATACGTGCGTGACTCACCGTCTGCCAGGTAAAAGAGCGTGAAAAATGAGCGCGTTTGGTTGGCAACACCCCCGCCAAAAGAAGATGTGTACGCTGTCTGAGGAGACAGGACAACAGTAGAAGGGGACACTGTTTGAGGGAACAGGCCCAGGTAAACCAGTACAAGAGGAAAAAGAGAAAATAGCTGTCAGAGGTAACAGGGAGTACGAACTGGAAACGCCGTGAAGTAAATCGCGTGTGAAACGACAAGAAGTACAGAATTCACCCACTCGCTCTCCACGAAAAGCACGTACAAGGAAATGGTGTTCTACACTACCTTATATACAGGCCCACACGTACAGCGTCACTTACGGCGTGTACGTGCTTGGCCCATGTTCACCAATCACACGCTTTGTCACTTCTGCGTGTGGATCCTTTTTCACCAATCACACGCTTTGACACTCCTGCGTGTAGCTCACTTTTCACCAATCACACGCTTTGTCACTCCTGCGTGTAGATCCATTTTCACCAATCACACGCTTTGTCACTCCTGCGTGTAGATCCATTTTCACCAATCATACGCTTTGACACTGCACGTGCAGGTAACTATAGACGCACATATGCTGGTGACGGGTTTTCCCGCGATTCGCTGAGTGTGGGGTTTTCACGTGCAAAATCACTCCCTATCAGGCTGTCCACGCGTTCAAACACGAAAGACCACGCTCCTGGCCAGGAGGCCAAATTACAGTCCCCCAGAGCCCTGAGCACGCTCCCACCTGCCATCTGCTGCTGCCTGACTGCCTGCTGGCCACGTGCCCCACAGTGCTGGTGGGTGGGGGTGGTGGGAGACATGGTTGGGGGCCTGGTGGAGGGTGCCCCTGGTGGATGGGGGGTGGGGGTGGTGGGAGACATGGGTGGGGGCCTGATGGCAGGTGCCCCTGCACTGCTGGGGGGTGGGGGTGGTGGGAGACATGGGTGGGGGCCTGGTGGAGGGTGCCCCTGGTGGATGGGGGTGCAGGGGGACATGATCAGGTGTGCAGGGTAGTCCCCTGTTTTGTGGGCTGCCTGCAGGGGCCGTGGAGGGTGTACAGGGTACACCTGTGAGGGCCCACCCAGCCTATTCGCGTGTGATAATTCCCACGCACCCCTGTAATACACGTACCCTGGCCAATCGCGTGTTGAACTTCCCGCTACCCCTGTAATACACGCACCCTGGCTGTTCGCGTGTGATAATTCCCGCGTACCCCTGTGATACACGTTCCCTGGCCTATCGCGTGTTCTACTTCACGCGTACCCCTGTAATACACGTTCCCTGGCCAATCGCGTGTTGAACTTCCCGCTACCCCTGTAATACACGCACCCTGGCTGTTCGCGTGTGATAATTCCCGCGTACCCCTGTAATACACGTTCCCTGGCCTATCGCGTGTTCTACTTCACGCGTACCCCTGTAATACACGTACCCTGGCCAATTGCGTGTTGAACTTCCCGCTACCCCTGTAATACACGCACCCTGGCTGTTCGCGTGTGATAATTCCCGCGTACCCCTGTAATACACGTTCCCTGCCCTATCGCGTGTTCTACTTCACGCGTACCCCTGTCATACACGTTCCCTGGCCTATCGCGTGTTCTACTTCACGCGTACCCCTGTAATACGCGTTCCCTGGCTGTTCGCGTGTGATAATTCCCGCGTACCCCTGTAATTCACGTTCCCTGCCTAGTCGCGTGTAGAACTTCCCGCGTACTCCTGATTTGAAGATTGCCCGCTTTGCTTTCCTTGTTTGCCTGCCCTGTGAAGTGGTCCAGGGTTCGCGCAGCCCTTAGCGATGATTTGGCGATTTTGATGGCTTTTCCTTGCGCGAGGGCGTTCTTGGGGGCGTTACTGGCGCTGCTGCAGGCTCGCTGCGATTCTCTGCGCCACGGCTGGTTTGGGAGCATGAAATCCATGAATACGCTGTGCGCGGAAATCAGTTTTAGCGCACGTGCCTGGCGCAGACTATCGCAGGCGCACGCTGTGCGCCAGCCGCGTGCGCTACTTGTGCGCTGGATTCTATGAATTACCCTCTATATAAAGGAATGATGTAAACATGTGTTTATGGTAAACATAATACAAAAACAGTCTGCTTCGTTTTGAATGTTTTTAGGTACTACAGTTTGGACACCACCTGTTTTCTCCATTTCCTGTTAACCAATCAGCAAAACTGGTGATAAATGCAGCAATGCAGCCAGGGCCAGAGGCCGCAATCCCTGAGGCATGGGCTTCAACCATGTTGTAGGCCCCGCCAAGCAACCCACAATAGATATTGGGTAGGGCAACCTAACCTTAATGCCACTTCAACAATTTCTTGGTGGATTTCAATGGTTATTGTAGCTGAAGATGTTTCATGCTGTTCAATCTCTGCATGTAACTTATTAAGACATTCTCTACTAACATATATGATAGAATTATAATGTTTTGATAGCAAACATATATTTTGCAAAGTTCATTGATGTGTTTCACTATGATCAGCACATGTTGAAGATGAAAGTTATCTCTGAATTACCTGGGGTGTTTGGTCCAGCCATGCCCCAAGCCCCAACAGCCAAACCATACTAGCCAATGGACCTGGCCTGTAAGCATCCCAGAGTTCGCTATGCTGCCATAATGGGTACTTGTGACTCTCTCTCTGGCTTGGGACCACAGCTAATTGGCACAATCCTTGAGGCATAGTCTTCAGCCATGTTGCAGGGGCCATCAAGCAACCCACAGTATAGATTGGGCAGGCAAGCCAAACATAATGACCTTCTAAAATAGTTTTCTTTTTCAGTGAATGTAAACAGTTTCAATAACTGAAGATCGTTCATGATGTACTGGCACTGTATGTTACTTGATAAAACTCCCGCCATTGACATCTATGGAAGAACTATAATCTTTGCATAACCTGCATATTTTTTTCAACATACATTGATGTGTGTCACTTGGAGCAGTTGCATGCTGGGGAAGCATGTTATGGCTGAATTGCCTGGGACATGATTTTTGTCACTGACACAACATCCACCTAGCCATACACAATAGCCACCGGACCTCTATAGGTCCGGTGGCTATTGTGGGAGTGGTTCATGGGGCATTCAACATGGCTATATCCCTTCACAAGGTACTGTGGCAACTGGTTATGGCTATGGCTGTAAGTCATGGAAAGTGGCCCACAGTCTCACAAAGGGGTATAGTGGTGGCTCAGCCAGGCAGTAGGTCCGGCCCTAGGTGTACTGTGTGTTGCTTTGTGGGGCATTAACCTAGGCCACACGCCATGGACAGTGGACCATAGTCCCATTATGGTATAATGGGTAATGCACCTAAATGGGATAATAGGCCACAGTTCATGGTTTATGGCCATGACCCCTGGCCATAAAATCTGGGACATGGTCTTCCACCATGTTGATGGCCGTGCAAATCTACCCATGGGATACAACAGGCCTGGCCTGCAGAGTGGTCACAATGTATCTCATTGTCTTCATTGACTTCTTCCGCAGGGACCCAACTTGCTGTGTCTAATCATCATCATCATCATACAAACTGTATTTGGATAAAATATCCATCAAAGTACGAATGCATACATAATATCAGTGCAGTTTGCAAAGTACAGGTCAAAATATTACAGATCAAAAAAATAAATAAAAGGACAATCAAGCTCAATGCCGATCACTGAAATTAACAAAAGTAATGCTAAAATAATCTCCACAGAATTTAATACACATAATTCTCATTAAATATGCAGTAAAAACCTAAAATATCCTTTCTATTGACATCATTAAAGTGCATCTTAGTTTTAACGCTGATCTCTGATAGGGCAGCAAGGCCCAGGCTAAAAGAGGAGCGTCAACCTTCAATAAACAAGCAAGAACAACTGTGCATCCCACCCAGGCAAGGCACATCAGCATTCATTTTAACACAAATTGACAAAATCCATTGATATAGATGGCACTATTAAGGGGTCAAGGACAGAGCCCTGCCTCATAACGGTATTTACAGAAAACCAAGGAGTATATTGGTTAGCAACCCTAGAGTGTACACAATCTATTGTGTTTTGATGTAATACGGCCAAGCTTTTTATCACTTCAGCCGGACAGTTTAGGTCCTTTGAGTAGTACCATAATTTAGATAGTTTGACTGTATCATTAATGCTCAATAAATGTTCTCTTTTGTTTTGATAGATAGCATTAGATAGTATTAAATATGAAATGTGGGCTTGCTTGTTGGTGCCCAGGCCCTCACAAAAACCCAACTGAATAGGTGCCAGCATGTTATTCTGATCAACCATGACTGTAGGTGGATCCAAAGAGCTCTACCAAAGATCCCATAAGGAGCCAGCAATGATATTAACCTATAAGCAGCTGGGGAGATCCTCTGGCCTTTGTTAAAAATAGGAACAATTATAGCAACGCTCCATAAGTCTGGAGGTTGTGCCCTTTCACGCATACAATTAAAGGTATGAGTCAGGAACTCTGCCACAGATTTCCAGGAATACCATTGGGCCCCTGACTAATATTTGAGGCTTGCGTTAGTATTGATAACATTATTACACTAGTAGTAAATTGCATGGAAAGCTCATTTGTTGTAAACCTAATATTTATCTCATTACTAGTAGTTATGTACACATTTCTATAAAAGATAGAAACATGTGCAACCCATGAGAGTCCTCTACATTTGTTTAAGCCTGATTATAATCAATTAGATATTTTGGTCCCGAATTCATCATCTCCCATAAAAACACTAGAATTAGCTCATCCCGAAACATCACATAGTTGATCCCAATCCATAGTGTTGAATTCGGCCTTTCTAACTTCCAAAGTCTTCGGGTGAACCAGAATGAGTCCATGATGTTACTGCTTGTCTTCCACAAAAGTATCAAACTGGGCGGACACCAACCTTAATGAGTAGGCAGTGCCAATGATGCGCCCAGCAAACATGCCACTGTTAGTTTTTTTTTCTTTAAGTGGCCTTATTTTCCCCCATAGTTATCTTTTTATGTTGTCTTGCATGTAAAACTGTAAACAACACAAAAACATGTTCTGTGTTGTTTTTTGTATTTGTTATAGTATAGAACATGTTAAATGTTTGTACCCCAAAGTTGTTCCCTCCCAAGTTTCCCTCTTCTTCCTCCCTAACTCTCAAAAAAATGTTTTTGTCATACAAAGTTCAAAAACAGAAAGAAAAGAACCAAAATGTGGAGTAATTGGTTTAACTGAAATACATAATAGCCCTCATTATGACAGTGGCGGTAGAGTGATAACGGGGCTGGTAGTGCTGCCGGCACCATTATCACTCTACCGCCACATTATGAGTTCTGCTTGCGGGTGCCGCTCTGTATGCCTGTTCAGACCAGGCGTGCAGAGAAGCACCCGCGAGCAGACATGGATGGTAGCAATGGTACTGTTATGAACGGTACCGCTGCTACCATCCTCCCCATTCCCATTGAGCCCTATGGGGGCTCAAATGGGAATGAGTACGTACCGGCTCCGGGTCCCGCAAAAGGAGAATTACTGGGCCTGCGGAGGTCGGAATGGCCCGGTTATTCCCCCAGTAATTCCCCTTTTGTGGGACCCGGAGCAGGACCCGAGTTTGGGGGTAGTCATGCCCTTGTTAAGGGCATGGCTACCTCCAAACTTGTAATGAGGCCAATGACTTCATATGATTTGTGTCAATTTAAAATAGCCACTTTTTAATTTCCTGGTATCATTTCTGAGATAAAATGTTGTCTGGAAGATTCTCATGGAATCAGAGCAGTGCTGCTTTCATTCTAATGGGAATCTGCTCATTCGTGCTAAAAATCCATTACATTCACGTTGTCTTTATTCCAGCAGTAAGGCATCATTATATACTGATTTGCATGGTAACGGGAAACACTAGACATTTTAAAACACTCCCCCATCCCCAATGACCTTCAGCATATGTCACTCTCCTCCTTTCTAGGTCCCCCACTTCCTTGTATGCATACTACCTGAAGATCTCCCATTACCCTCATTCACTAGCCATCTTTGTGTGACAAATGCCCTGATTCATGGAATTATTTGCATGTAAAACGGGTATTTGTGTGCTTTAAAAACTACTGGATGGATTACACCAAATCAAGGGCATATCTACATAGAATTATGTCCAGGTTATTTCTTATTTGATGCATATCCATACCGCGTTTTTTGTGCTGTGAGTATTTCATGAAATCCCTTTTTCTCTATTGGAAAATGAATGGGAGTAGGGCTTAAACCAATGTCTTTTGTTTTCTTAAATATTTATTCAGTAGCAAAAAGAGACCCCTACTCCCAAAACTGGAACATTAGGGGCAGATTCCTCAAATGGTTGAAAATGTATTAAGCATGGTTTTTAGGCAAAGCCCATTCATTTTCCAATAGAGAAAAGGGGTGTTCTCATAATCAGTTGCAGAGTGAATACGGATGGATCGATGGATGGATTAGCACCAAACAAGAAACAAGTTGGGAAGAGAAGAGTGTAGGTCTGTCTTTTGGTGGTTTAAAGTAAATGTGTCCAGTAGATATGTTTTAAATTTGAAAGATAAGGGGGTTTCCCCAAAAATATTTTTTACACCTCCCGTGGGACCTTGCTGCACTGAGGCCTTTCAGAAATGACAAGCCACCATTTGTTTTACTTGATGCAAGCCATTCCTACAATAATCCTGGACGAAAAGAAAAAAGAAAAGTCAACAATATTTTGTTATGATCGGGGAATTTGGAGGCTTGACATCAAGGAGGCTATGTGGAGAGTAAAATAGGAAAAAAATTGCGAGTTGGACATCTTGGGGAGAACTATAAGTCAATTTACAATCCTACAGATTACTACTCTTAGCGATTCAAAGTTTTCCGAAAAGCACATGATTTTCAGAGTAGGCACAAACCTGTGGAAAATTCTTGTCCCACATCTGTTTGGCCTGACCAACTGGCACAGTTCTCTTTTCCCGTGGTAATATATCTTTTTGCTCACCATCCATCCTGTGTTTCCTTATTCCTACACCCGCACCACAAATGTCCCTTTCAACAATTCTCCTTCTCCTGTAAACAGACTCACATTAATAATCACTGTATGTGTCAATGTTGTAGAGACCCAGTGCAAGATCAATATGTACCTGTGTGCTACCCTCATTACACTGGACCTCACCACTATAGATTACTGTATCTATTCAGATGCTCTGTTGCAGTCATGTTAACACTCAGTTTAGCACATTTGACACACTACTATTCCACTGATATTGAAAAAATTCCATATGGAGACCTCCATCACCAACCATAGTGTGACTGATTGGAAATCAGGTTATTGTTCCCAACAAAGGGCAGTCTCTTGGATGATAGCTAGACATTATAATAAACAATCCTTGCCTGTTTTAGTCTCCTGCTACTCTCATTCTCAGGGCTGGACACTATGCTACAAATGAGTTAATTGCAACTGCCTCCTGTAAGGATATTTAGCAAACAGCACAGAGTACAGCGCTACTGCACAAGTAGCAAATTTTTTTTTGCAGCACCACCACCACAAGGGTGCGGTGCATTGCTATATGGGTTAGCAGATTAACAAGGAAAGACAGGCTATTCAGTCAAAAACGATTTTAACATATAAGATGCAAATCTATTTTTACAGTTAAAAGCACACGTGTTCATTTAAAAATGCACACTATTTTTCACCTGAAATGCCTATGGTGCGAGAGACACATTTGAAAATTAACAGCTAACCTATTAACCATTAACCTGACTAATAAAACCTTATTTAATATAACCCACTAATAAAATGTGTTCTCCACTGCAGAATTAGGCATACTCTGAAAACCATTTAAATGTGTGTGCAGATTTTTTTTTCTCTTCTCTTCTCTGCCTGATTCTCCGTGTTTTTGTGCACAGTAACTGCAGGAAGAAGGAAGTCAGATTTGCAACAATTGCAAATGTATAAGCGAAGCTATTGTTGAAGAGTAGGAGGATGAGAGATGATGGATTTCATTGGGACACGTCATACAGAGGGCTGAGAGGAAAGTTTTAGTGGGCAGTAACGGGGAAAATTCCAGGCAGAGATTTTTCTGCACTACTGGGGAGAAGACCTGGCTGTGGGGCTCCTGACTGAATGCAGATTCCTGTGTCCTGCTGCAGTCGAGATTGGGGAGGAAGCCCTTTTCCTGGCTGAGGCATTCCTAACTGCAAAAGCTGAGAATTCCAGGCAATGACCCCGGTTTGAGAAGGCAAGCGGTCCTTTTCGCTGGAGTTAATCTTCAAGGGAGCTACATTCAGAAAGAGAACAGCTGAAGAAAACTCAGATAAGGTAATTACATAAGCGTGGGAGCCGGGTGTGTGCACGAAAATATGCAGTCAGTGTAGGATTCCTGTGCGTGTCTTAATCAAATACCAATGTTGCAATTTGAGTTCTGTTCTCCGCCACGCTCTTTGCAGTGTGTCATAGACAATGCTTTTACTGTACCATTTTATTTATTTCTGTAAAGAATGAGATCGTGTCTAAATGCAACTTTTATAATACAGAAAATATTTGAAAACAGACGGGTGGTTTATTTTCTATTTACCATTACAATGCCGATGATGTGGGGAGATTTTTAAACAGTGCAATGGTCATTTTAAGACAGATGTGTGCATGTCAGAATCAGTATGAATAATTGTGAGTGACTGTAGCATAGCTTGTTGGAGGTACATGAGCCAACGGGAAGAGAGACTCTCTGAACATAGCTCCCTACCGTATATAAGGTAGTGGAAATTACCACAAGACTACCACATATAGCTCTCTGTCGTAAATAAGTCATTGAGTTCGCCCATGGTGGCACACCAACACTATCACTGGAAATGTGGTATTCCTAGAATGCAGGTCTGAGGTCTCTCTAGTGATCACACGAAAAATCTAAGCAAAGATAAGGGATTCTGGACATTGGGGCCACAAATAAAACAAGGGAATTATGCTCACCAAAAATACCACCAACCACGTATATCAAATATGCAGGTCCGGGTGCTGAAATAATGCATGTCCATTGTATTATTGTTGCACATGGCCAAATCTGACTACAAAGAGTGATTATTGATAAGTTATTTTTCGGCGGTAATAAAATACCGTCAGGCCCCAAATCTCCACAAAATACCCTACATATTTATGGTGCGTTGCAGGCCGGGAAAGTGATCATAGAGTACCTACTGGGCGTGGCAAGCGTGTCTCACACTGCCATTTGCACATTAAAGGGAACCCATTTTATAATAGCAGTGTGCCACTAAAAACGAATTTCAGAATGTCACAAAGAGAAACCACATTCTCAGATCTAGTGCAATATTTAGAGGCAAAGTTATTTGCACATGGGAATTGGTCTTCGAATAGTACGTTAGAATGGAGTAACCGCATTCAGGGTGAGGTGCAGAAAGAAAAACTAGACAATATTTTTGCAGAAGGCAGCATAATTCAGGTCTGCCTTACAAGATTATTGAATGCAGCCGATAAAAGTGCAGAGAAAGACTGTTTAATACGGCTATGCGGCAAAATATGGTTTATTTTAAACAAATCCCTGCGAATGCAAGAGAATGATACTCAGCTAATTAACAGGTTAAAGACTGAATTAGAGGGGGCAAGTAAAAATCAGGAAATGTTGAGAGCAGAATTGGATGTATGCCAAAAAGACATGCAATTAAAATGCAGAGACTTTGATACTCAGTTATCCAAAAGCAAGAAACAATTTGAAGATAGTGAGCAAGAATTGGCACACTTAAAAGCCTTAGTGGATCACATTAGGCAGGATAAAGATGAGGTTGTTTCAGAAATGCAGATTTTACAAAAAGAACATTGTGAAAAAGAAGGTGATCTCCAGAGTGCAGAACAAGAAATGATAAAAATGATTCAAGAAAGAGACAAAAGAAATAAAGAGTTCAATGAATGCCAAATGCAAATGTGCGACATGCAGGAGGCGATTAATAAAATGAGCGATGAAAATAATTATTTGCAGAATGAAGCAACCAGACTCCTTAAAAAGTGTAAGGACTTAGAACAGCAAATGTGCATTCCCAGGTCCCAAGAGAGGCGGCAGGGTACCACATTCAATGGAGTGGAGGTGAATTCTAGCTCTGCCCAAAGAGCTAGTGCCCCAGTGACTGGGCCGGTGACTGAACTTGGTCGCAGCGTCCTTGGGGGATTTGATACTCCCATTGGGGGCAGTCACCAATCTCATACACCTGAAAACAGGATTGACTCACAAAATAGTGCAATTCCATGCATTGCAACAAGTAGCCCCATAAAAATAATGAAATCCATTAAAGCCCTGATCAAACCATTTAAAAAGGGAGGTGAATGCTGCATTGAGGATCACTTAGAAGCGGTGCATGACATTTTTAAAGCACTCCAGATACCTAGGGAACAGTACAGACAATATTTTCATTTAACTTTAGATGCCCCGACGGCCAGCATCATAAGGGGATTAAATGAACAGCAGAATATGACATGGCTGGAGTTTGAAAAAGAAATTAGGCGTCATTTTTCTCCTTTTCAGTCATTGCAGGAGGCAAAGAAAGTCGCGTACACAATTACTGCTGGACCTAATACATCCCCTCGCCAATTTTTACAAGACTTAAAAAGAGCATTCTCTCGCTTTGATGTATCTTTTGACTCAAATTCCAATGAGTTTAAAACTGCATACTTCTATGGGCTACAGAAAGACATCATATCCCAATTGGTCCGTGAATTTGACCGTGACAAGTCCCTTGAATGGATTGTACATCAAAGCACAAAGCTATATGAGGTACTCTATTGTCAGGGTAGAGAAAGTGATAAAATAAAAGATACTAGGCCTAAATCTAAAGAACCCTCAACCACAGTAATGGAAATCAGGTCAGCCAAAATGTCCCTTGAGTCTGCTCAAAGCCAAGGTAAAAATAATGTGACACCTGAACAAAGGGGTAATCAACAAAGATCGCCATTTCCTGTACCAATGTTCCAAACACATGATCCTAGTAATAGAGAGAGCTACATCAGCCCTAGATATTTAGGGGATAGACCCCGGGTAAGATATCGGCCTGATATGGCAGGTATGAACAATAACCAGAGACAAAATCAAGATCAAAGAAATGATGGTCCCTACCAGTCATTGGGGACACAGAGTAGGTTTGATCCCAGCACCATGATATATGGTAATCAGGATAGGCCCCGATATGTGGATCGATTTAATGATAATGGAAATCAACATAGGGGCCAGTACCCACAATCTGAGAGACAGGACATGAGGCAAAACGTGAACTACAGTCCACGCCAGTACAATGATTCCCCACCAGGGGACTATAATCAAAGGATGGGTGCAACCCGCTCCCCTCCACAAATGAATCAAGAGTTCAGAAACCATCCCAACCGCCATCAATCACCTGAGAGGTATCAGAATAGATCCAATCAGGGGGAAAACAAGGGAATTATGCTCACCAAAAATACCACCAACCACGTATATCAAATATGCAGGTCCGGGTGCTGAAATAATGCACGTCCATTGTATTATTGTTGCACATGGCCAAATCTGAATACAAAGAGTGATTATTGATAAGTTATTTTTCGGCGGTAATAAAATACCGTCAGGCCCCAAATCTCCACAAAATACCCTACACTCCTCTGTCAAAATCGAAGGGATTGAAGACAACCATTGTTGTTTTTTCCCCATGACTCAGTTATAAATGTGAGAGTGTTCAATTTCCCTAATATTATCATTAGCTTGTTAATATGGTACAGACGGTAAGAAGGTTTCATCACCTTGCAATGTCCTCAATGGAAAGCTTTTCTCTCTGTATTGAAGGGAAGCACTGTATTCTCTTTTGTCTTTGTTTCACGTGTAAACTGCTCTGATCATTCAGCCATCTTTTGTATCCATACTCTTCCCTCTGCGCATCTCACCAGGACCCTTGAGCCCTGACAAATAACTGTGACACATGAAAACCCTGCCTTGGGTAGACAGTTCTGTACCAGCAAACAGCCTTGCTTCAACTTATAACACTTCCAGACTTAAGCTAATAAAGATGTCCATCTAATGTCCATGGTGGGGAATATAGGACCTAATCAAAATAGCTGATGTACAGCGGAACTTTATTCTTTGACGACAAGCCTAAAAAATACAAAAGAAAATCTAAAAAATTGCTCCAACTCCACACAATGCTTCACCCTTAAAACTGCATGAAAGATCCAAACGGTATGGTATGTTTGGCATCAAGGCTATGCCTTCCTCAGTGAAGAATATGTGTCTCCAAAATGCAGTCATAGGTATTTTGCTTTCGATGGAAGCATTGAAATGATAACTGATGGAATGGTCATCTGTGCTGCTGGTAGGTAGCCATTTACAAAGTGTGGGGTTTAATCACAGCCCCAACAGATAAACCTACAAGGCCAGGTTATGCCTTACTGTGAAATACAAATGCTTATGGCTAGGCCCATTGGTCAATGAAAATCTTGCCTTAAAACTTCATTACGGCTAAATGTTCCAAGCGAATCGAAATTCAGGTATTTCTGCATTTGCCAAAAGGAACATTGTAACAAGGAAAAGGCACATCACTGTGTTGACTGAGAGACAACAGCAGCATTTAACTTGTATCTGCCAAAGAAAATGAAAGGCTCATTCTCCATGGCAAATGTGGCATTCACCAGCCCAGAATTTGACTCAATTTAAAGAGACTTAAATGTGCTTTTGAAGTTAAATTAAGACATGAAGAAAAATTGTCCAATGCTAAAATAAAAATATCAGGGAAAAGACTTGGTGTGTGATGGCGGGACGCAATGCGTTAAAATGAATAAGAGGCTTCTCATGCAAAATACATGTCACAGAGTGAACCAACTATATTTTCAGGTAAAATAAGAAAGGCTTTAGTGGGCCCACAAAATAGATGGCTTTGAGTTTTGATTCCTGAGCCTGTTGCTATGCAGCATCCTGAAGGAAGTATCAAAGGATCTGAAGGGCTTGGTCTCTGGCAGGAGCAATAAAAATGACCACTAGCTCAGGACAAAGGAGAGCGAATGGATTAATGGCATACTATGTCAACATTACTGCCCAACAGACTCTTAACCATGTGATTTCAAGGAAATTAAACCAAGAAATGGGGGCTCTGATGTGAAACTAAATAGTCTATATGTTAAGTATGTGGTCATTGACTTTCATTGCAAATTATATTTTCTGTAATCATTTGGAAACAGAGAGACTCACAGACTTGGGACAGGTCTCATTTGAGAGCTGCTATGAGGGTGATAGTGCTGAGGCCATGTGTATATAGATTCAAAGTTTTATAACTCTGTGACAATCCAAAAGGAGCTTCAAGCTACCCCGAGAATGTCAGAAACTTGAAAGTTGGTGAGATGATGGCTTCTTAAATTAGCTATCTGGATATTAAATTTCATATTCATAATTATTATATTTTTTGCGTGAAGGGTGAAATATCATAGCACACCTGTGCAATAAGGTGGCAAAATAAAAATAACTTCTACTGATACATCATGAGGAGGGTAATATTAATATCTATATATCATGGCAGTTATTTGCAAAATGTAAAGTTTTGCCACATTGGACTTTTTTGCGGGTGAAATTGGGCATTAATAAAATGTGACTCTCAAAGGGAAGTTGTAATATTTCTGTTCTGTACTCCTGAACTAATCCTTAGAGAGAGGTTAGACTTTCGGATGGAGAGAAATGTAACTGTCCATTCCTGGTTACGAGATCATAATTTAGTACCTCCTAATATTAACTATCCTTGGGAGGGGTATGGAGAGTAAAAAGGGCTTGCACTATGGAAAAGGAGGAACTGAACAGAACTGGGGAGAACCTGCCCAAGAACCATGTTGGAAGGAGAGCCAAAAAACAGATTGAAGGAGAACTGCCCATGGGGGTATCCTGAAACGTTTGCCTACAACCATCTTGGGTGGAGATGCTTTAACATTGAGAGGCCTTAAACCTTGCCTGGGGCAGACAAACTGGGTAAGCCAACAGCTGACTGAAGTGACCAGACTCTATGGGTTCAAAGAAAAGTCTGGCTGTCCTTCCTGAGCACCCCAAAACAGAGCTCAAATGTATGTAACATTGATCCATTTGAAAGTAAATATGTTGGGGATTTACCTGCCTTAACATCTCCCCTTCCTAGAGGATGGGCGGCAAATTGTGTAGAGCCTTAGCATATTTGACTGTATATTAATTTAATTAACTCCCAAATAGATTGACACAGAGGGTAGCTTGGAAGAGTTTGAAACTTCCACCTTGCCACCTAGCAGGAATAATGATATAGTCACATTACAAAATTTGTAATTGTCAACATTCCCAAACCTTGCCTTTAAAACAAAAAGGTCCTTGCCCCTAAAACGAAATTCCCAACTGATACCCCTTCCCAAAACATGCTTTTAAACAAAAGGTTCCTGTCCCAAAAACAACATTTCTAAACTGTCCCCACTCCCTTGACCTGACCTTTGAACAGAGGGGTGCTGCATGTAATTGATGCCTGGGTTTTTGGTCCTGGGGAGTACTGCTTAGCAAAGTGAAATTAGTGTATTTCCATTGAACAATATACACTCTCTCCTGACAGTGAGTATGTGACCCTGAGAGCAGAACAAGTCTGTACTGCTTTCGGGTGACAAGGAAACAGGGTGCTATTTGACACAAGTAGCTTTAAAAATCTGTGTTCTCAAACTGCAAGCATTTGCGAATGTGCAGAGAAACCGCCTGTATCAAGCCTTTTTCATGTAAGGTGTAATGTATTCTCAAAAATAAATTGTGCCTGTGTTTTAAACGCTTTTCAGGAATACTAAGTCTTATGATGTAGTAATGTGTGTTTGTTATTATTATTTAATTATGATACCAATGGAGTTCATGGGCAGGAGTTTTGAACTGTTTAAGCAGCCTGTTTCCATGTACCTGAAACAAAAAGGAGAATGTAGTTGATGTGATGAAGCTTTGTTTTGTGCCTCAAAGAAAGTGGCATGTGTAACACACACCAAACCTCATTGAACCTATACTTTAAATAAATATACATTCTTTCTGTACACCAGCCTTGTTCTTTGGCTCATTGTTGATCCACAGGGCTCTATATGAGTCATAAGTAGGTTGTATTTGAATCCTAAACTAAGGGCGTATTGTGGGCTCTCTTAGGTGGTTGGGGGGACTTCCAATGTTGAGTGTGGTCTCCCTATATATTGTTGCAAAAGGAAGGCTTTGGGGGAGATCCCTATCAGATTAGACTATCTGGAATGGTCTGGATCTCAAACTGAAGGCAAAATGTAGTGAGTAGTGGATACTAAAACCATGGGCCTCATTATGAGTTTAGTGGAGCAGTACATTTTTGGGTCTGAATCCACTACTGCCACTTATTTTGGCTGTAACATAGTTCCTGCCAGTTTTACTGCTCTGCTGAATTATGATTTTGGCCCCGAAGTGGATGATTTAAAATGTGGATAACTCTGCCTTACCACAACTCATAATTCACAGGCAAATCCACCAGATTAAGAAGCAGCAATTACGGTAATTGGGTTTACCTGTATTTCCACAGAGATATTGCTGGAGAATACATTACATTGTTCATGTATTAAGAATTCTGAAAGGTCTTTATTGCAAAAAAAAACTTGTAAGGAGGCTTTGGGGAGCTTGAAATGTGTAGTCTGTCCTGTAAATTCCCTTTTGATGAAGGGATCTCCATAAAATAATTTCAAAGTATTTTTCCTTTCTTAATTTCCAAGGAATTGTTGTACCAGTGGAATTTGAGTGAAGTCGAAAGCACACATTTGAGCTAGTTTAACTCAAGGTTTAAATATTATACAAAGGTCTACTCCCAAAAATGCATGGTTCATAGAGATTGGTACATTTCCAAATCTTCCTATGTTTTATTTCCTTATATCATTTACATGCATGTGCATTATTAATTTGGTGCATTACTGATCTACAGTACGAGAAACGTACGTCTTTCCAGGTTTAATAAATAGACATAAAAAAGAAGTTAAGGCAGAACATTTTCTGCAACCAAATGTCATGAAGCATACTATGAAGGGTCATTTAAAAGGTCTGGCATACTGACTGAGCACCAAATAATATCACATTGTTGTAGAATGTTTCCTCCTGCATGCTTCTTGCTAGAATTAACTCGACTAACAGTACCAACAACATTAATTATTTATATATATATATATATATATAAATGTACATAATATATATATATATATATATATATATATATATATATCTATTGAGATCAAAGAGAGGAAGGAATGAAACGCACTCTCCACGGTCAGTTAGGAGACAAAAGTCCATAAAAAAATATATAATACAGCTCACAACGAAGGTAAAGGTCTTGGAATATTTAATGTAACCAAAAAGGCAAAATTACAAAAATACAATTTACGGCTAAGGAGCAGCGGCCAAAACAGAGGCAGGACGCCAGTACGCACGACCCGCACACAACGCGTTTCACACTCCACTGAGTGCTTGTTCACGTGAAGAGAAGACTGAGGCACTTTTGTAGTTTAACAAATGCAGTCCTTTTTCTAGTTCACTGGAACTGCAAGGGTGCCTAAACAAATGGAAAAAGCGGCGGGCATGATGTAATAGAATAGCACAGATAAGAAATATTATGGGCCAAGTGGCACAACAATAAAAAATGCATAAAAATACACGTCATGGCAGAATGACCATGGGGTCTAATCTGTAGCACGCCTTCCATATAAGGCAGGTCCATGATTCCAAGGTACCATCGAATGTAGATAACAATATAAATACATAATTATGATAAATGATGTATTAGCACAGACAAATAAGCCTTATATCCACCCACAATGAATAAAACCATTATATAAAATATAAGATAGAAGTAAACACACCGTCTAGCAGCCACACTAAAAGATAAATGACATAAATTCAGAGCATCATAGACATAAGTATAAATTACTAATGCCGATGGAACCAGCATAATAAGCTATTAAAAGCAGTTCTGGCAGCCAATTGATGTGCAAAAATGCAAAACGAAAGTGACAATGGCAATATGTGTAAACAATGCAAATAGCACATTCGAAAGGAATGGAATAAAGTGCAAGTGCATGCAACTGGAGCAGCATAATAATGCAGCGCAAGTGTGCTACAACGAGGTAACAATATACAAATCTAAAACAATGCAAGAGACAACATAATGGCCCTATTAAAAATGGTAGTATATATATATATTAAAAAGTATTATTGCTTAAAGCGCGGACCTAGCTCGAGAGCAGCGGAGTACTGTACTGAGTGTGGGTAGGCAGCATTTGGGCTGGCATCTTTTAACAGTAGCTCAGTAGAGTTTGTTAATTCCATTTTGATAAAGGTTGAAAGCAGAAATACAAAAACAATTATATTCTAGTCTGTAAACCTGATCAAAATTGAGAAAATGAAGTAGTCTTCAGCTATGTGAATCTCACAAGCATGTAAAATAAAACAGATTATTGACGTTAATCCAAGAAACTCTTAGGAAGGTCTGACAAAATGTGTCAGTCTTCAATCAATTTCCAAAACAAATACAAAAAATAGTATGTAAAATGCCTGGTATCAACTTCAAAATCAGATCAATAGAATTGTCTAGTATTTTGCTGACATTTAATAGTAAAAATGTATGCTGTCATTTTTTTTCATCAAGAAAATATATTGGACCCATGGAAGGAATTTGTGCCTTTGCTTGAGGCAAAATAATCCTCTGACCAACAATAGCTGCAGAATCATGTTGTAAAACTTAATAGGACCCGGACGTTTCATGATACATATTTCATACTTGTTTCAAAACATGTTTTCAGGTTACGCCTGTTGACATGGACTATAATAATTCTGAGACCTGTGCACAACGCACACATGATTTAGCCATTCTGTATGTTATGCTGCTGTGCGCAGTCCTATTCTGAGGTATCAATAGTTCATCAAGATTGCGGTTGAATTTCTTTGACAGTCATATTTAAAACTGCATCTTCCCTCTAATTTTCGTCTCTGATATGTTTCTATTCAGTAAATGATGTCAGGTCTACTCAATAAATGAAAATCCATGTCTCATGCCCAATTTTTCCACACCTACAAAATTTTTGCAAAAAGAGACAATAACAGAAAACTTAAATCAATTCAATGCTTACACTTTTTTAAATTGTCTTTTACAAATGATGTAACTATTTTGCTACGTAATCTGGATTAAAGAAAAGTGTGTGTTTGTGTGTGTGTGTGCGCGAGTGGGCGTGTGTGTGTGTGCGTGTGAATGTGTGTGCAAATTTCATTTGAGAATACGCATATGATAAAACCTAGATATTCAAATATGCAGAATCGTTGCAGAGGTTTATTGAATTCCAAATCAAGATCATTGCAGCTAGAATCATATCTTAAATGTCTGCAGCTCAACAGTGCCTCACTAAGGGGGTAATTCATAGAATTCAGCGCACAAGTGGCGCACGCGGCTGGCGCACAGTGTGCGCGTGCAAATCCCTGCGCCAGCCGCGTGCGCTAAAATCCATTTCCGTGCACAGCGTATTCATGGATTCCAGCCACCAAAACCAGCCGTGGCGCACAGTGGCGCAGCGACTCTGCAGCAGCGCCAGTTACGCCCCCAAGAACGCCACTCGCGCAGGGAAAAGACATCAATATACCCAATCCAGCGCAAAGGGCTGCGCTAACCCTGTACCAGCACTGCAAGCGGGCTAGGTGTATCACTGGGGTGCGCGGGAAGTACCTCACGCGATTGGCCCTGTGCGAGCAGGGTACGCGTATTTCAGGGGTGCGTGGGAAGTTCCACACGCGATTTCCGTAGGGTACGCGTATCTCAGGGGTGCGCGGGAATTTCCACACGCGATTGGGCCCGTGCGAGCAGGGTACGCGTATCTCAGGAGTGCGCAGGAAGTGCCACACGTGATTTCAGTAGGGTACATGTATTTCAGGGGTGCGCGGGAATTTCCACACGCGATTGGGGGTACGCGTATCTCAGGGGTGCGCAGGAAGTGCCACACGCGATTTCAGCAGGGTACGTGTATTTCAGGGGTGCGCGGGAATTTCCACACGCGATTGGAGGTACGCGTATCTCAGGGGTGCGCGGGAAGTGCCACACGCGATTTCCGCAGGGTACACATATCTCAGGGGTGCGCGGGAATTTCCACACGCGATTGGGCCCATGCGAGCAGGGTACGCGTATCTCAGGGGTGCGCAGGAAGTGCCACACGCAATTTCAGCAGGGTACGTGTATTCCAGGGGTGCGCCGGAAGTTCCACACGCAATTCCATCAGGGTACGTGTATTACAGGGGTGCGCGGGGAGCACCACACGTGAATTGCACGTGTGGGTCCTCCCAGGTGTTCCCTCTACACCCTCCACGGCCCCTGCAGGTGGCTCACACCACAGGGGCCTACCCTGCACATGTCCTGCAGGCACACCATCCACCATGGCCATGACCCCCAGCCAACCCACATGTCAACTTGCACTACTGCCCACCAACGCATGTCCCCCTGCACCCCCAGTCACCAGGGGCACCCTCCACCAGGCCCCACCCATGTCCCCCAGCACCCCCACCCCCCAGCTGTGCAGGGGCACTCACCACCAGGCCCCCACCCAATTCTCCCACCACCCCCACCCCCGAGACACCAGGGGCACCCACCACCAGGCCCCCACCCATGTCTCCCAGCACCCCCACCCCCCAGCAGTGCAGGGGCAGCCTCCACCAGGCCCCCACCCATGTCCAACTAATGTCTCCCACCACCCCCACCCCCCAGCACTGTGGGGCACCTGCCAGCAGGCCCCCACCCAAGTCCAACTCATGTTCCCCACCACCCCCACTCCCCAGCACTGTGGGGCACCTGCCAGCAGGTCCCCACCCATGTCCAACGTATGTTCCCCACCACCCCCACCCCCCAGCAGTGCAGGGGCAGCCACCACCAGGCCCCCACCCATGTCTCCCAGCACCCCCACCCCCCAGCCACCAGGGGCAGCCTCCACCAGGCCCCCACCCATGTCTCCCACCACCCCCACCCCCCCAGTCACCAGGGGCAGCCTCCACCAGGCCCCCACCCATGTCTCCCAGCACCCCCACCCCCCCAGTCACCAGGGGCAGCCTCCACCAGGCCCCCACCCATGTCTCCCACCACCCCCACCCCCCAGTCACCAGGGGCAGCCTCCACCAGGCCCCCACCCATGTCTCCCACCAACCCCACCCCACAGCAGTGCAGGGGCAGTCTCCACCAGGCCCCCACCCATGTCTCACACCACCCCCACCCCCCAGCCACCAGGGGCAGCCTCCACCAGGCCCCCACCCATGTCTCCCACCACCCCCACCCCCCCAGTCACCAGGGGCAGCCTCCACCAGGCCCCCACCCATGTCTCCCACCACCCCCACCCCCCAGCAGTGCAGGGGCACCCACCACCAGGCCCCCACCCATGTCTCCCACCACCCCCACCCCCCAGCAGTGCAGGGGCAGCCACCACCAGGCCCCCACCCATGTCTCCCACCACCCCCACCCCCCAGCACTGTGGGGCACCTGTCAGCAGGCCCCCACCCATGTCCAACTCATGTTCCCCACCACCCCCACCCCCCACCCCCCAGCAGTGCAGGGGCAGCCTCCACCAGGCCCCCACCCATGTCTCACACCACCCCCGCCCCCCAGCACTGTGGGGTACCTGCCAGCAGGCCCCCACCCATGTCCAACTCATGTCTCCCACCACCCCCACCCCCCATCACTGTGGGGGACCTGCCAGCAGGCCCCCACCCATGTCCAACTCATGTTCCCCACCACCCCCACCCCCAGCACTGTGGGGCACCTGCCAGCAGGCCCCCACCCATGTCTCCCACCACCCCCACCCCCCAGCAGTGCAGGGGCACCCACCACCAAGCCCCCACCCATGTCTCCCACCACCCCCACCCCCCAGCACTGTGGGGCACCTGCCAGCAGGCACCACCCATGTCCAACGCATGTTCCCCACCACCCCCACCCCCCAGCAGTGCAGGGGCAGCCACCACCGGGCCCCCACCCATGTCTCCCAGCACACCCACCCCCCCAGTCACCAGGGGCAGCCTCCACCAGGCCCCCACCCATGTCTCCCACCACCCCCACCCCCCAGCAGTACAGGGGCAGCCTCCACCAGGCCCCCACCCATGTCTCCCACCACCCCCACCCCCCAGCAGTGCAGGGGCAGCCTCCACCAGGCCCCCACCCATGTCTCACACCACCCTCACCCCCCAGCACTGTGGGGCACCTGCCAGCAGGCCCCCACCCATGTCCAACTCATGTCTCCCACCACCCCCACCCCCAGCACTGTGGGGCACCTGCCAGCAGGCCCCCACCCATGTCCAACTCATGTTCCCCACCACCCCAACCCCCAGCACTGTGGGGTACCTGCCAGCAGGCCCCCACCCATGTCTCCCACCACCCCCACCCCCCAACAGTGCAGGGGCACCCACCACCAGGCCCCCACCCATGTCTCCCACCACCCCCACCCCCCAGCACTGTGGGGCACCTGCCAGCAGGCCCCACCCATGTCCAACGCATGTTCCCCACCACCCCCACCCCCCAGCAGTGCAGGGGCAGCCACCACCAGGCCCCACCCATGTCTCCCAGCACCCCCACCCCCCCAGTCACCAGGGGCAGCCTCCACCAGGCCCCCACCCATGTCTCCCACCACCCCCACCCCCAGCAGTGCAGGGGCAGCCTCCACCAGGCCCCCACCCATGTCTCCCACCACCCCCACCCCCCAGCACTGTGGGGCACCTGCCAGCAGGCCCCCACCCATGTCCAACGCATGTTCCCCACCACCCCCACCCCTCAGCAGTGCAGGGGCAGCCTCCACCAGGCCCCCACCCATGTCTCCCACCACCCCCACCCCCAGCAATGCAGGGGCAGCCTCCACCAGGCCCCCACCCATGTCTCACACCACCCACACCCCCCAGCACTGTGGGGCACCTGCCAGCAGGCCCCCACCCATGTCCAACTCATGTCTCCCACCACCCCCACCCCCCAGCACTGTGGGGCACCTGCCAGCAGGCCCCCACCCATGTCCAACGCATGTTCCCCACCACCCCCACCCCTCAGCAGTGCAGGGGCAGCCACCACCAGGCCCTCACCCATGTCTTCCAGCACCCCCACCTCCCAGCCACCAGGGGCAGCCTCCACCAGGCCCCCACCCATGTCTCCCAGCAACCCCACCCCCCCAGTCACCAGGGGCAGCCTCCACCAGGCCCCCACCCATGTCTCCCACCACCCCCACCCCCCAGCAGTGCAGGGGCAGCCTCCACCAGGCCCCCACCCATGTCTCACACCACCCCCACCCCCCAGCACTGTGGGGCACCTGCCAGCAGGCCCCCTACCATGTCCAACTCATGTTCCTCACCACCCCCACCCCCCAGCACTGTGGGGCACCTTCCAGCAGGCCCCCACCCATGTCCAACTCATGTTCCCCACCACCCCCACCCCCCAGCACTGTGGGGCACCTGCCAGCAGGCCCCCACCCATGTGCAACTCATGTTCCCCAGCCAACATGTCATCACAATCTGGATCCCTGGTCCCTATGGTCAGCCACCAAATGCAAAACACCCACCCGAGTATTCCATCCACCCACTCATAATTTTCAATTACATCACAGAACACCAATTGCAAGTTCCGAAACAAACACATTTCCCTCACATACACCCAATGGGTGTCAGTGAATCTCAAAACACATATCATGAAATGCATGAAACCAATGAGACACCACACATTGAAGTTCACCAAAAAAAATATGTATTAAAGGAAACATAAATAGAATAAAAAATGAAGAAACAGAAATGTGAATGTACAAAAATGAAAAGAAGCATGTCCGTTAAAAAAAGCAAAACCAAAAATAAAATTCCAAAGTAATGTTGTCCAAAGTCAATGTCCACAAAACAAAATCCAATGGGAAATAAAAATGAAAGCCATTGCTCCATGGTTAAAAAGTGAAAAAAAAATACAATCCAACTGTGAACTATTTACATGGGAACAAGCCAGGGTCCATTATCCCAACAAAATAAAGGAAACCTATCTAACTACACTAACTAATAAAATAAACTATATACAAAAATGTGGCCAATGTCCGAAAGGTCCAAATAAAATAAAAACAAAAATGAAACCTAACACTACCTACATAACTATGTACAAGGGCAGCGGGCTAGTTTCACGGCTCACTTGTGGATGTCCCGGGCCAGGGCATCATCGAATTCCTCCTCAATGTCCCGGAGGCGGTCCTCCTCCATGGCCCTGAGGGTCCGCAGGGCCGTCGACGTCTCCGCCTCCAAACCCCTGCGGATTGCCTCAAGGCACTCGGCCCGCTTCAGGGCCCTCCGCATGGAGTTCTCCGCCCTGACCATTGTGAGCCGTGCCTCTTCCGCCCGCTGCCGCTCCGCATCTATGGCGTGGCCCAACCGCTGCCACACGGAAGACACTCTCTGTCCTGGGTTCTCCTGCCCTCCGGCCGATGCCTGCCCCTCCGATGTTGAAGGCCCCAAGCCTTCATGGCTCCCACCACGTTGCTGCTGCTGCTGTGCCTCTGCCCGTGCACTGCCTCCTGCTGCCTGCACATCCTCTGCCGGCTGGGGTGCAGTCGTAGATGTGGCCACCCCCGCTGGACGTCCGACTCCCGACTGTGGCAGGGATGCCTCCTCCACCAGCCTGGCCGCACCGTCAGAGGCAGCTCCACAGGGCACCCAGGTGACTGATGGGTGGGAAGATGGCAGAGAGGACGACTGGCGCGTAGGGGGTCCAGTTGAGGAGGGGGTCGTAGCAAGCCCCATCAGACGGAGGAATCCGGCCTGGGTGCCCTGTCCCAGCAGGCTGACATGGTCAACGAGCCATTCGAGATGACGTGCAGTCTCTTCATGAAAAGACTGCAGGTCACCTCGCATGGCCCGTTGACGCAACGCCACACCAGCCAGGACAGGCTCAACCCAGACCTGGATAGCCACGTCCGCAGGCAGAGGAAGGCCAGTTAACGTGAGCTCATCCCCTGCCTAAAAACGGGTCTGGACGTAGGCATCCCTGCTGGTGCAAGATGATGCAGGGACAGGATCAGGGACAGGATTGCACACAGGCACCTCCGCGGCAGCCTGTGCTGCCTCCTGTCTCTGGTCCTGCACTGCACAAGTAGCACCAGTGGGATCCCCACCTCCAGACCCCATCTCTGGTGCTTGCACGGCCTCCTCCTCCACCAAACCCCCACCAACCTGGATGACTCCGTTCCATCTTCCCCTGTTGGGCCCTGTGGGGTCCCAGCTGCCCCTTCTGCTGCCGAGGAGTCCAACTCCAACCTCCGCCTCTTGGACCTCCCCCCGGCAGCTGCGGCCTGGGACGCGGCACCAGACTCCTCACTCCCCGACGAGATGACAACATGGGAGGGGAGCCGGGCCTTGCGTCTCTGGCTGGCGGTGGGATCCCCGCCGCTGTGCTCCACAGCACCTTCTCCGCCCTCTTCATCAGTTGACGCTGCAGACAGGGAGAAACAAAACACAGGCATCAGGGCACTGTACAATGGACACATACACACATGACAGTTGTACATGAGTGGCATTGGCAAACCTCAGACATGTCATCACAATCCCCAACACACATGTCATTACAACTCGCACACATGAGCCATACCACAGCCATATCGCAACTGCCACCACCATCCATACACATACAACAGCATGAGCAGCCAAAGGTGAGCCAGACATCACATGCAACACAGGAAGTGCACCACACATGTACACACACCTCCACACTTGCATGCATGTGTACACCTCTGCCAAGTGTCGCAGTGTTCAGACGGGCATCCATGTCACATCTGCCAATCAGGCTTCCACATACCGCTGTCACATGCATCCATGTTGCATCACTGTTGCACTCTTGTCAAATACACACACATGCACATGTACACAGTGCTGATACATGCAGCCAAAAACAACATACATGCGTGACATCACGGACATGTCTACTTACATACACATTCATCCAAACATGTGTGCCCACACAACTGCATTTGGCATGCAAGCCTACACACACAAGCACCATCCATGTCTCACACATTACAGCCCTCGCATGTGTCAGCCCCATGGCCCTGTACACCCCACCCATACTCGACCCCATACAAACAGATGTGCAACCTGCACACTACTGAATAATCACCACACGCACTGCTCACAATCAGGATGCATGTACACTCACCGCTCGACTACAGACGGGTCTGTTTCCCAAGGACCTGGACGTGGAGCGCTGGAGATATGCGTTCCAGGACCCTCATCTGTTCTTCCGACAAGTGGCCCCGGCGCCCCTTGGCATCCGCTGCCTTCAAGAGGCACCGGGCCTTGTTCAGGGTCCTGGACCTGAAGTCCTCCCAGTGCTTCTTGACATGTTGTAAGTCGCGGACTGCCACCCCCTCCGCGTTGATGGCAGTCACGATGTCAGTCCAGATCCGAGTCCGTCCTTCCTTGTCGGCGCGGGAACTTCCGAAGAGGGCATCATACTGCCCCAGGACTTGCTCCACCAGGACACCAACTTCGGTGGCACTGAAGCTGGTGCCCCTCTGCCTCTCTGGCCGGGGGTTGTCAGTGGTCCCAGATGATGTTTGCCCTGACATGACAACACCAGAGGCAGGAGTGGGTGGGCAACTGGGTCCTGGGGCTGGGCTGTGGAGCGATGGAATCCCAGTCGGGAGTCTTTGGTTCCAGCAGGGGTGGTCACAGCAACAGCACCCCTGGCTGATGTGCAGGCAGCAAATGGCAGGGCACGTGTGCAGCAGGCAGTCAGGCAGCAGCAGATGGCAGGTGGGAGCGTGCTCGGGGCTCTGGGGGGCAGTAGTTGGGCCTTCTGGGCAGGAGCGTGGTCTTCCGTGTGCTTACGAGTGGCCAGCTTGATATGGAGTGATTTGGCACGTGAAAAATCTGCACGTCAGCGTGTAATTCGAGGAAAGGCCCTTAGCGCGTAAGCGCGTCTGCACGCATACGCATTTTCATTGAACAGAAGGCCCCTCAAGCGCAAGCGCCCCTGTGACGTGACGCGTACAGACGTGCATGGGCATTTTAGCGCGTGTGAAAAACTGCACGTCCGCGTGTAATACGAGGAAAGGGCCCATGCGCGTAAGCGCACGTGGAAAACTGCACGTCCGCGTGTAATACGAGGAAAGGGCCCATGCGCATAAGCGTGTGTGGAAAACTGCACGTCCGCGTGTAATACAAGGAAAGGGCCCATGCGCGTAAGCGCGCGTGAAAAACTGCACGTCCGCATGTAATACGAGGAAAGGGCCCATGCGCGTAAGTGACGTAACGAACGTGCGTTTCCCTCAGCACGGGTTAAAGGTGAGCAGGCCCAGCAGTTCGCTGTACGTGCTTTTCGTGGAGATCGACGTGTGTTGCTGCTTTCTGTTGTTTCGCGCGACATCACAACTTCACAGCTATCAAGGACGTATCTCTTCTTTTGGCGGGGGTATTGGCTACGCGTGTTTTTCTGCATCGCGCTAGTCAGACGGTGAGTCGCACACGCTCTTTTTCCCACTGCGGGTGCCCCTGTGTATCGCACCCATTTTCAATGTCATAGTAGCCTGCATGTCCCACGCGTACGCGTTATTCGTGTTACTGGGTGCCACCGCGTACTGCGGGAGGTTGAATCCACGCACGTAGGCTGCAGGGTTGCGTGCACGGTTTTACTGCAGTTTTGGGGTGCCTGAGCGTTGCGTGACCCTTCACCACATCACCGGGGTCACATACAGCCTTGCAGGTGCAGGGGGGCTGTTAACATCGTGCTTCCCACCCCCTTCACCCCAATTGCCCAGGTCAATTGTGGTGTACACCTCCCATTGGCACCACTCCATCTGTGCCAGCACTACTACATCTGTGCCATGGTTGGGAGGCCACCAAAGGTGAGGGGCGCCTCAGCTGGGCGTACTCCTCATGGCGGGCGTGGTCGGGTACGTGGCCGTGGTGACCAGGGAGTAGGGGGACTCCAGGGTGTCCAGGGCAGCCACAGAGGGGGAAGAGGCAGGGGTGCACCACTTGAGCACAATGTTGTGCCATGTGTCGGTGCAGCCATGCCACCACCCCCTGTGGTTCCGGGGGATGCAGCTCCTGCATCTGGCACTGGCACCCATATGACCCGGCAGTCCGTTCCATCGACTGCCGCGGGCCCAAGGGTAGTGGTAGCTGCAGGTGCAGCTGTGGACACCGCCACCCAGGCTCAGGGTCTGCCAGCGCAGGCTGCGTTGGCACTTGAAGAGCCCTTGGTAGATCTCCAACAGGCCAGGGGGAAACCATAGGAGCAGGCCGGGCTGCTCAGACCAAGACACGTGTCCCTGGGGCAGTCATGTCATCTGCTGCCCCGAACAGCCGGGTGTTGGCAAGTGCAGGGGCAGATGCACCAAACAGCACCCCGGTTGTGAGTCTGCCAACCAGGACCGTTGCGGTCAATGACCCTGCCACAGCTGATGTTGCTGCGCAGGGTCCATTAGTGGGCACCCAGTTGCCACTGACACAAGTCAGGCCTTTGGTCATCCCTCCACCTGCCACTCCCTTGGCTCAATCCACCGAACCCACTGGCCATACTGGTCAGGGCGGCATTAGCCAGCCAGGGTCTGCGCCACAGTCCAAGAGGAGGAAGGTTGCACCTGCAGCACAGGCTGGGACCCCACACACAGCCACGACCTCCTGCACGTCGAGGAAGAAGCCTTTCTGTAAGCAGGAACTGGACTTCCTCGTGGACTACGTGCGGGGCCACAGCCGTGACATGCTAGTCGGTGCCAAAAGTCAGACTACTGCTGCCCACTGTGACACCCACTGGAAGAATGTTGCGGAACATGTCAGTTCATTCGGCCATGAGGTGCGCACGGCGCAGGAGTGCAAAAAGAGTTGGAATGACATCAAGCGCAGCACTAAGGCCAAGCACGCCTCAAATTACAACTTGACTCTGGTGACTGGCGGTGGGCCTGCACCAGAGGAGGAAGAACTCACTCCGCATGAGGCTCTCGTTGCGGAGTTCATACCACCTGAACTGGTCGAAGGAGTGGGAGAGATGCTGGACTTTGATGCCCAGTCCAGTGAGTGTTGATGCATGTTTGTTGAGGACGTGTGTGTTTCACTTGTGGGATGTGTTGTGCATGATTGCTGCTACATGTGACTTGTACATGGTTCTGATGTGTAAGTAATGCAATGCTACCGTCATGCATGTCTCCTCTGCCTGCATGCGGGACTCCATGTAGGCATGCTGCCTTGCCCCTCCTCCGCCACTCTGCACCCCAGTTCCACCTTTGCACTGGTCTGCTTCAATCTTGCCAATGTGTACTTTCTTGTTCATGTGTCCTGTGTAGATGCTAACGTCCAGCGTAGAATCTGCCAGACATATGCCGTGTGGTACAGCCTTAGTACTCGATGCAAGGTATCTCACTTGTACTGTGCATGGGTCAGATGTCCCGCAGGGACATGAGTGCCCATTCATGCTCCATGTGCATTGCACGCATGCCCCTATGTGTCCTTGACTGGATGATCACTGTAATATAAGTCCTTGGTTACATACATTGCCTGCCATCTCATCAGCCTTCCCATGTCAACTGTGGCTCAGTCCTGCGTTGCACACATGTTTAGGCTCTGACAATCTGTGTGGCTCACAGGCGGCCTCCGGAGTTTCCATCATGTGTCCTGCCCACTGTCCCAGCATCATTTGCAGTGTTGTAATTTGAATCACATTAAGCTGTTGATGCCAGTCAACACTGCCTGTCAATACACAGGTGTATGGTCAGCCTTTTGATACCATGCTAGGCATCCCTGCTTTGGTACTGGGGTGGAGGGGTGCTTGGCTTCTAGACATGGTACACATTGAATGCACAATGCACGTGATGTCTGAATTTGACATTGCACTGCCTTCACATTTCCTGGCACACACCATGTAGTGCTTGTACATGTAGGTAGTGAGTGGCGTACACATTTTCTGCACTGCATAGACCCACTTCCATGGAAACTTCCACCTTTCAACAGGTCTGATCACAGAAGCTATTCAAAGTAGACCCAGCATGCATGCCAGGTCATATGTTTTGTGTCACATGTCTGCCGGATGCCTTTGCTGTCGGTGTGTGTGTGTGTGTCGTGTGCTTCTGACATGTGTATTGACCTTTTTCTCTCTATTTTTCAGGTGATGACGCAATGGAGGCGGAGGATGGTGTTGTCATGCCAGACACAGGGTTGGTAACACCACATCAACCCGGCACTAGTGGGGGTCGTGGGGTGGTAGGCCATGAAAACCCCCAAGTGCTGCAGTCCATCTTGTCTCTGGCTGCCTATGAGTCCAGCCTTGATGACGACTCTGACGTCCATGTTGAGTTGGATGAGCATCAAGTCCATGTGTCAGGGGTGAGTGATTCTGATGTGGACACTCCTCTGTCTGCGACACCTGCACTGAGGGATCAGACAGTCTTGGTTCCTCCGCCCGTGGTGGATCGGGACGCAGGGTCACCCTCCACACCAGTCACTGATGTGCCTGGGACATCACGTCGACGGGGGCATGTAGTCGTGCAGCCGCAGGCGGTGCCAACACAGCGAGGACCCCCGGTCCTTGGGTCGCACAGGGGTCAAGCCCGGCAACGCGGTCGCCGCGCGCAACCGCTGTATACTGAGTGGGAGCAAGACATGACTGCCAATTCCGAACGGCAGGGGGCAGCAATGGAGAACATCGCTGAGAGCATGGAGCGTGTGGCCCGATCTGTGCTCCCCACTGCTAGGCAGGTGCTTCTCCAGCAGCAGGCGGCACGGTCCACGGCCTGCTTGCTCAGGTTGGGCATGGCGGCCTCAGACAGGGCACACCAGGCTGAAATGTCGTCTCTGCGTCAAGCAATTGCTGCTCACGCAGAGGCGCACATGGATGCCCTGAGGGAGGAGTATGCTTCCCTCAGATCCACTCTTTGGTGACCTTATGATGTCCCAGAGGCAGCAGGCAGAGGAGAGGTTTGCACACCTTGAGCGTACCATCTCGGCTGAGCTGCAGGCTTGCCGGGAGGTGCAGCGGTTGTCCAGCCAGGCCTTGCAGGAGGAACTCCGTGTTACACATGCTACCTTGCAAGAGGAAGCACGTGTATCACGTGAGGTTCTGCATGCAGACCTACGTCACATCGCCACACAGAACCAGGCTCACCCGTCCGGCAGACTTGCTGCCGACGAGGGGCAAGCTGCGGCTAGGCGTGGCCAGGCTACTGTGCCACGTCCTCCTTTCCAGGATGAGCCAGACTCGGACGACCATCTATCTCCCACATAGGTCGTGCTGTGCAGGCGTTGAGCCCATGGAGGATTTTTTTTTTGGCTCAGCATCATCGCATGTGGATGTTGAGCAGCACCCTGTACCTCCCCCCTGGTGCCACCCTCCCCCCCGGGTCGTATGTGGCCATTTTTGATTTTTCTTTTAGTTTAGTTAGTTAAGTTTCTGTTTAATAGTTAGTTTAAATAGGTAATGTAGGTTTTCCATAGTTAGCGTAATTAGTTAATAGTTGAGTTAGTTTAAAATTGCTAGTCTATTGTGCTTTCATGTGACGGTGCGGTGCTTTGTGGCTTTTGAAGGCATCCACTGTCTGTTCCAGCTGGGCCCTTCATGGTTGTCTTGTGTATGTGTTTGCTGCTTGGGGTCCTTGACTCACATATGCCACTCCTGCCTCCCTTATCCATGGGCTCGCAAGGATGGTTCGGTGTTACAGCATTTTACACAAGGGCTTTGGACTGTCATATCTGTGGCATGTCTGGTGCTGTGTGACTTGTGTTGACACCCCTAGTGGGGATGATTTAGGTGTCATTGTCAACTGTTCAGCTTTTGCTAGATGGGGTGTGTCATGATTAATGTGGACATTGATTGCTATGCATTGTGTAGTATGTTTCATATCTTTCCTGTACATGTGCTTGTTGCAATTCATGCTGTAGATAGTGTTCCACACTTTGGAGGTGAAAGACGGACTGATGGTGTGATTTGTGATGTGACTCTCTGACATGGGCCCTCATTACGACCCAGGCGGTAAGGGGTTTACGCCGGCGTAAACTTCGCCGACCCTTACCGCCTGAGTACGAGTTCCCGTAGCGCCATGGTGATTTTAACGCCTGCTTTTTGCAGGCGTTAAAATCCATGGCGCTAAGGGACCTTGTTGTTAATTACGCCACCGTAATTTACGGTGGCGTAATTAACGCCTTCCCCACTCCCATTATGCCCTATGGGGCAAAAATGGGAATGGGGAAGGGTAAATGGGGATTGGGGACTTACCGCCCCGCCAAGGTCGGAATGGGGCGGTAAGTCCGCCAACCACCATGGCGGAGTTGGCAACTTAGCGCCATGGACCATGGTGCTAATAGCACCATGGTTCTCCGCCAAGGTCGTAATGAGGGCCATGGTCAAGTAATGAGATGCCTGATGAGACACACACAGATGACTTTGAAGCATTAATCATGTGTTTCATGCCCTTTCTGCAGGGGGATGAGCCTCCAGAGCACCTTTGCCAGCAGACATGGCCCATTGGACGACGGAATTCTGGACCCGTTTGTTGGTGCCCACATGCACATGTGTGCACAAGCAGAGGCACAGTGATTGCAGACCCACATCCTAGAACTGCTGACATGTTCCAAGGGACTCCAGGCAAGATGAGCATCACAGGGGGGCCACGACACAGCAAAGCTTGCACCAGGCGAGTTGCACATGCAGGCTTAGTCACAGCACTGAGGGTGAGCTTAGACGAATATTGGTGTTGAAGCACACAATGCAGCTCAGATGTGTTTGTGGACTGATGGCTGTTGATAGTAGGGTTGTCTGGGACACATGCAGGGGCAGTGGCACATACCCTCCGGTACACCAAGGTCCATTGAGGCACTTGTATCAACCATGTAGCCTTCCGAGACATGGAAAGGGGCAGCTCACAGGGACATACAGCAAGGGACATACTCGGGTGCAGTGCATGTCTTTTCCACGTACTTCATGATAAATGCACTGCCAACTTTGTTTTGGTCATGGTGGTACGCAACTTGCTCTGTAGTCATGGCTTGCTATATGGGTCTGTCTGCTTACCCAGGGAACATTGCATGTTGTGTGAATTGTGACACATTGGCGTTCCATTTGCCACGCACCCACCAGCGGCTGACTTACTGCATTGACTGTGTATGACCCGTCACAGGGGTGATGTTATATATGGGTACGAAGCATCAACCACAGATTGTCTGTTTGTAGAGTAGTTTGTTGCTATGGGGCATGTTTGGTGTTGTGTTGTTGTGTAATTGGCACGTACAGGTTGTTGACTGTGGCTCTCTTTGCAGCATTGCAGTGCTCCTGTAACCGGACCTGAGAGTGCGCAGGCAGGAGGCCAGCACTCAAAACCAGAGCTAAGTGTCTTGTTGTTTTTCTTACGAACTGCTCTGCATAGGCTTGCTGGGGAGTGTACTCATGCATGGATGTATGTGTGGTTCAATTTGGTATGTTTTTTTCTCCCTAATCACCCGTGATCCTATGCAATTTTGAAACCTGTACCCTCTACCCGGTGTTCCTGCTTCCCGTGCCTATCCAAGCAACGTTCCCTGACCCTCTTTCCCCACTGGGGTTGCGGATGCCTGTGTAAGCCCCGAACTTGCAGGCGCCAAAACCCTAGAGGGGGTGGTTGGTTCGTACCACTCCTGAGCCTGGACTACAGAAGGCCATGACAATGATGTCCAAGTTTGTTTGGATTGTGTATGTGTTCATGCAGGTTGTACATTTTCGTGCATTCCCTAGTTTCATGTGTCATTCCTCCTCCCCTCTCCTGCCACTCATTCCAGTCATCCAGTGTGTCAACACCTGTCCCGACTGCATATCCCTGAACCTCATTCCCCACCAGGGTCTCAGGAGCCTGTGTGAATTCGACCTTGCAGGCACCCGGGACATGGTGGGGGTGGTTGTTTCGTGACACTCCCGCGCCTGTACAGGGGACCTGTGACAGTACACATCCATTCATGGTGCATCATCCTATGTCATGTACCACACATGTCTCACATCCTGTCGTGACATTGTTTTGCTGTGCTACCTTGGTTGTTGCATCATTGTGGTAGTACTTGGCCTTTGTGAGGTACTGCTACGTCAAGTCATCTACTGGAGGGTTTCGGGTTCGTTTTTATGCCTTGGATTTTGTGATTTTGGAAATGAGTGTGGATTCTGAGGGTTCAGGCATCTTTTTACACACAAGGTGGGAGATGGTGACGAAGGGTAAAGGTGATCCTGTGGCCAGGTTGAATTGAGGTTTGGAGGCTCCATGACCCAGGTGCAGTTGTTCAGTGGGTCATGGTCATTTGTGAGGGAGGGGGGGGTGTTGTTTATAGTTGCCTTGCCCTGCAGTGTGATGGGAACTCTGACATTAGTAATGGTGGTATCCTATGTACATGTTGTGTTCTGCTGATCAATGCCTGTTCATGTGTTGTGTTTTCCTTTCAGGTGCGAGGGGATAGTTGTGGTTTGACATGCTGGGGTGTACACATGGTGGATGTTCACATGTGATGTGCAGGGAACACTGATGGTCACTTGAGTGCACATGCATATGTGGAGTGCATGCCCTTGCAGAACCACACACTTGCACTCTGATGCACTACATGTACTCCCACCCTTGCATATCCACGTGTACACTGTTTGCCTTCTGGTGCCCACTGTGTCCCGGCAGCACATGTTCTGTGACCGATCATGGATCCAGTACATGCCTAATTTGATGTTTGACGTGGTCTGTCACTTAGATGTGATGCTCAGGGTGTGCATCACACACAATGGCTGTTCACTGTGCTGTGCGCTGAGCAGTGTGATGCAGAAGTGGGACACTGCACACATGAGCTGCAGTGTTGATTTTGCAATGCATAATGTGCATGTAGACAGGCATTCATTGTGATGTTACGTCTACGACTGTTGTAATGCATTTGGAAATGACTTATTTTGGGTGGGAGATTTTGTTGGTCTGTCATTTCATCTGATTCCGGGTCAGGCAGCAGTGTCCGATGCCACTGTACATTTAGGACATGGCAATGTGTACCTTATCGTTACTGCATTGGTGTATGGGTATTGCTTGCCATGTCATGTTGATGTTTGGGAGGGTTTGAGTGACATGACAGTGATGGCCATGGCCTGTTTTGCAGGTGTGTGTGATGCACACCTTGCATGTCCTGGTCATCCGCTTCTCAGAGCAACTAGCTGGGGGTAGATTTCTCTCCGCAGCAGGGCCCTCCCCCTGGAACAGACTTCCGGCCTGACTTGAACTTGAGGGGAACCATCTCCAGTTCTGGAAGCACCTCAAGACCTTCCTCTTTGCTTCTGCAGGTCCCTGGCCCAGCCACTCTCCACTTGCACTGCCTCCCTGGCAACCCCTGCACTGCAATACTGTCTCTCTATCCCTACAGCCCTCCCTTCCCAGCACTTGTCTGCACTTACCTTTGTAGTTGCCACCAGGCGACCTATGTATTATTTTTTTGGGCTACTTCCCCTGTACTGGACTCCCCCCCACCCTTCCCCTTGCACTTTTCCCATTCCCCCTACCCCTGCACTTGCACAATCTCAATGACACCTGGCCTAGTAGTACCGTTCTCTGTGTTCCCTTGTTAACCCCTCACTGCCTCATTGCGCCTTGGAATACTTGTGTATGGCCCATATCATGTCATATGTCATATGTGTGCCTTTTGGTCACACAGGATAGCTTGTGTTTAAGTAGCTAGGGATGCAGACGATGTGGCACTTCCATGGCAACTATCTCAGGGTGGTAGGGTTGTGACAGTTGACTGTCTCTTTGTCATCATCGATTGTCACCTGGTATGTGCCAGGCCTGTGTGCACTCCGCAGGGGTGGGAGTTTAGGTGAAAAATGTGGCCACAAGCTGGGTCCGGGCTTCCTCGCCACGTGCCCTGTCCCCTCCCATGGGCAGCGCCTGTGCCTGTGGTTGGGGATGTGGGGGCACCACCATGTCCACCGGGACGCCCTGCCGTGTTGCAACATTGTGCAGGACACATGCTGCCACAATGATCCTGCACACTACTGGTGGTGCATAGAGTAGTTGCCCACCAGAGCGGTCAAGGGAGCGGAAACGTGACTTGAGCACTCCGAATGTGCGCTCCACTATGCCCCTGGTTGCAATATGGGCGGTGTTGTATCTTACCTGGGGTGGTGTGGTGGGGTTCCGGATTGGCGTCATCATGTGGTTGCTCAGAGGGTAGGCACTGTCCCCTGGGGAGGTGATAATAGTTGAGATTATTAGGGTTTGGATATTTGTCTGTGTGTGACTTGCATGCATGTGCAAGGGCATTTGTACTGACCTAGGAGCCATGTGTCGCCATGCTGCCCAGCTTCCAGGGCTCGGCTCAGGGCGGACATTCTGTATATGAAACTGTCATGGGTGGAGCCAGGGTAGTTTGCATAGACAGAGGTCATGATTCCCTTTGCATCGCATACCACCTGTACATTGATGGAATGCCAGTGCTTGCGGTTTCGGTAGATGTGCTCAATGGCCCTAGGTGGACGTAGGGCCACATGGGTGCAATCTATGGCACCGAGCACTTTGGGGAAGTGTGCCACCCTGAAAAAATCCAGGACAACGGCCTGCCTTTCTGCGGGTGTTCTGGGCATGTATATGTGCCTGCGGACTGAGGGGCGCGCTGTCATGATTGCCAGTACCTGGTGTAGGCAGCGTGACTGCGTGACCTGTGAGACCCCCCCACTATGGCAGTGGTCCGCTGAAATGACCCAGTGGCCAAAAAATGCAGGACATTGAGCAGCTTCTCCAAGGGGCTCAATGCTTGGGAGCAAAGGGTGGGGGATGTGAGGTCATCTTCCCAGTCCCTGACCAGGTCTAGGATGATATGGGGTGGAAACCTACACCTGCCATAGACCTGGTCATCAGGCATCCCAAAAAGGCTTGTCTGTGGTGCGAAAATGCGTGCCCTGGCTATTCTCCTCCTCCTGCGGTGTCCCACGATCAGTGCAGTGACAAATGGGGCATTCATCGTAGCTGTATATACGCGTTTGTTGTTTGCGTGCACTTTTAAGCTGTGCGCGGGGACGGCTCCGCCTGCCTTCGTGTGGGTGGACGCGTTGATGCCTGTGCACGTCTTTTGCCGTGCGCGGGTTTCCCGTATTCGGATACGGTCCGAGTGTCATCGCGTGTGATCGGAGGGGAGTGAGCGTACACGCAACTGGCCTGGGTACGTGTGTTCCGGGGTGCCGGGAACTTTCACACGCGATTGGTGGAAATCCACGTGTGTTCTGTCATCATGTGCAATGAGGGAAACACCTGCGCGCGTGACGCGCTCACGCGCTAAGGGCCTTTGGTCCAATGAAATCGCATATGCGTACTGCCGTGCATACGCGCTAAGGGCCTTTCCTCGTATTACACGCGGATGTGCAGTTTTCCACATGCGCTTACGCGCATGGGCCCTTTCCTCGTATTACACGCGGATGTGCAGTTTTTCACGCGCGCTGAAATGCCCATGCAAGTCTGTACGCGTCACGTCACAGGGGCGCTTGCGCTTGAGGGGCCTTCTGTCCAATGAAAATGCGTATGCGTGCAGACGCGCTTACGCGCTAAGGGCCTTTCCTCGAATTACACGCTGACGTGCAGATTTTTCACGTGCCAAATCACTCCGTATCAAGCTGGCCACGCGTAAGCACACGGAAGACCACGCTCCTGCCCAGAAGGCCGAACTACTGCCCCCCCAGAGCCCCGAGCACGCTCCCACCTGCCATCCGCTGCTGCCTGACTGCCTGCTGCCCACGTGCCCTGCCATTTGCTGCCTGCACATCAGCCAGGGGTGCTGTTGCTGTGACCACCCCTGCTGGAACCGAAGACTCCCGACTGGGATTCCATCGCTCCACAGCCCAGCCCCAGGACCCAGTTGCCCACCCACTCCTGCCTCTGGGGTTGTCATGTCGGGGCAAACACCATCTGGGACCACTGACAACCCCCGGCCAGAGAGGCAGAGGGGCACCAGCTTCAGTGCCACCGAATTTGGTGTCCTGGTGGAGCAAGTCCTGGGGCAGTATGATGCCCTCTTCGGAAGTTCCCGCGCCGACAAGGAAGGACGGACTCGGATCTGGACTGACATCGTGACTGCCATCAACGTGGAGGGGGTGGCAGTCTGCGACTTACAACATGTCAAGAAGCGCTGGGAGGACTTCAGGTCCAGGACCCTGAACAAGGCCCGGCGCCTCTTGAAGGCAGCGGATGCCAAAGGGCACCGGGGCCACTTGTCGGAAGAACAGATGAGGGTCCTGGAACGCATATCCCCAGCGCTCCACGTCCAATTCCTTGAGAAGCAGACCCGTCTGGAGTCGAGCGGTGAGTGTACATGCATCCTGATTGTGAGCAGTGCGTGTGGTGATTATTCAGTAGTGTGCAGGTTGCACATCTGTTTGTATGGGGTCGAGTATGGGTGGGGGTGTACAGGGCCGTGGGGCTGACACATGCGAGGGGTGTAATGTGTGAGACATGGATGGTGCATGTGTGTGTAGGCTTGCATGCCAAATGCAGTTGTGTGGGCACACATGTTTGGATGAATGTGTATGTAAGTAGACATGTCCGTGATGTCACGCATGTATGTTGTTTTTGGCTGCATGTATCAGCACTGTGTACATGTGCATGTGTGTGTATTTGACAAGAGTGCAACAGTGATGAAACATGGATGCGTGTGACAGCGGTATGTGGAAGCCTGATTGGCAGATGTGACATGGATGCCCGTCTGAACACTGCGACACTTGGCAGAGGTGTACACATGCATGCAAGTGTGGTGGTGTGTGTACATGTGTGGTGCACTTCCTGTGTTGCATGTGATGTCTGGCTCACCTTTGGCTGCTCATGCTGTTGTATGTGTATGGATGGTGGTGGCAGTTGCGATATGGCTGTGGTATGGCTCATATGTGCGAGTTGTAATGACATGTGTGTTGGGGATTGTGATGACATGTCTGAGGTTTGCCAATGTCACTCATGTACAACTGTCATGTGTGTATGTGTCCATTGTACAGTGCCCTGATGCCTGTGTTTTGTTTCTCCCTGTCTGCAGCGTCAACTGATGAAGAGGGTGGAGAAGGTGCTGTGGAGCACAGCGGCGGGGATCCCACCGCCAGCCGGAGACGCAAGGCCCGGCTACCCTCCCATGTTGTCATCTCGTCGGGGAGTGAGGAGTCCGGTGCCGCGTCCCAGGCCGCAGCTGCCGGGGGGAGGTCCAAGATGCAGAGGTTGGAGTTGGACTCCTCGGCAGCAGAAGGGGCAGCTGGGACCCCACAGGGCCCAACAGGGGAAGATGGCACAGAGTCATCCAGGTTGGTGGGGGGTTTGGTGGAGGAGGAGGCCGTGCAAGCACCAGAGACGGGGTCTGGAGGTGGGGATCCCACTGGTGCTAGTGGTGCAGTGCAGGACCAGGGACAGGAGGCAGCACAGGCCGCCGCGAAGGTGCCTGTGTGCAATCCTGTCCCTGTCCCTGCATCATCTTGCACCAGCAGGGATGCCTACGTCCAGACCCGTTTTCAGGCAGGGGATGAGCTCACGTCAACTGGCCTTCCTCTGCCTGCGGACGTGGCTATCCAGGTCCGGGTTGAGCCTGTCCTGGCTGGTGTGGCGTTGCGTCAACGGGCCATGCGAGGTGACCTGCAGTCTTTTCATGAAGAGACTGCACGTCATCTTGAATGGCTCGTTGACCACGTCAGCCTGCTGGGACAGGTCACCCAGGCCGGATTCCTCCGTCTGATGGGGCTTGCTACGACCCCCTCCTCAACTGGACCCCATACGCGCCAGTCGTCCTCTGTGCCATCTTCCCACCCATCAGTCACCTGGGTGCCCTGTGGAGCTGCCTCTGATGGTGCGGCCAGGCTGGTGGAGGAGGCATCCCTGCCACAGTCGGGAGTCGGATGTCCAGCAGGGGTGGCCACATCTACGACTGCACTCCAGCCGGCGGAGGATGTGCAGGCAGCAGGAGGCAGTGCACGGGCAGAGGCACAGCAGCACCAGCAACGTGGTGGGAGCCATGAAGGCTCGGGGCCTTCAACATTGGAGGGGCAGGCATCGGCCGGAGGGCAGGAGGACCCAGGACAGAGAGTGTCTTCCGTGTGGCAGAGGTTGGGCCACGCCATAGATGCGGAGCGGCAGCGGGCGGAAGAGGCACGGCTCACAATGGTCAGGGCGGAGAACTCCATGCGGAGGGCCCTGAGGCGGGCCGAGTGCCTCGAGGCAATCCGCAGGGGTTTGGAGGTGGAGACGTCGACGGCCCTGCGGACCCTCGGGACCATGGAGGAGGACCGCCTCCGGGACATTGAGGAGGAGTTCGATGATGCCCTGGCCCGGGACATCCACAAGTGAGCCGTGAAACTAGCCCGCTGCCCTTGTACATAGTTATGTAGGTAGTGTTAGGTTTCATTTTGGTTTTTATTTTATTTGGACCTTTCGGACATTGGCCACATTTTTGTATATAGTTTATTTTATTAGTTAGTGTAGTTAGATAGGTTTCCTTTATTTTGTTGGGATAATGGACCCTGGCTTGTTCCCATGTACATAGTTCACAGTTGGATTGTATTTTCTTTTTCACTTTTTAACCATGGAGCAATGGCTTTCTTTTTTTCCCATTGGATTTTGTTTTGTGGACATTGACTTTGGACAACATTACTTTGGAATTTTATTTTTGGTTTTGCTTTTTTTAACGGACATGCTTCTTTTCATTTTTGTACATTCACATTTCTGTTTCTTCATTTTTTATTCTATTTATGTTTCCTTTAATACATATTTTTTTTGGTGAACTTCAATGTGTGGTATCTCATTGGTTTCATGCATTTCATGATATGTGTTTTGCGATTCACTGACACCCATTGGGTGTATGTGAGGGAAATGTGTTTGTTTCGGAACTTGCAATTGGTGTTCTGTGATGTAATTGCAAATTATGAGTGGGTGGATGCAATACTCGGGTGGGTGTTTTGCATTTGGAGGCTGACCATAGGGACCAGGGATCTAGATTGTGATGACATGTTGGCTGGGGAACATGAGTTGCACATGGGTGGGGGCCTGCTGGCAGGTGCCCCACAGTGCCGGGGTGTGGGGGTGGTGGGGAACATGAGTTGGACATGGGTGGGGGCCTGCTGGCAGGTGCCCCACAGTGCTGGGGGGTGGGGGCGGTGGGGAACATGAGTTGGACATGGGTGGGGGCCTGCTGGCAGGTGCCCCACAGTGCTGGGGGGTGGGGGTGGTGTGAGACATGGGTGGGGGCCTGGTGGAGGCTGCCCCTGCACTGCTGGGGGGTGGGGGTGGTGTGAGACATGGGTGGGGGCCTGGTGGAGGCTGCCCCTGGTGGCTGGGGGGTGGGGGTGCTGGGAGACATGGGTGGGGGCCTGGTGGAGGCTGCCCCTGGGGAGTGGGGGGTGGGGGTGCTGGGAGACATGGGTGGGGGCCTGGTGGAGGCTGCCCCTGGTGACTGGGGGGGTGGGGGTGGTGGGAGACATGGTTGGGGGCCTGGTGGATGCTGCCCCTGGTGGCTGAGTTGTGGGGGTGCTGGCAGACATGGGTGGGGGCCTGGTGGTGGGTGCCCCTGCACTGCTGGGGGGGTGGGGGCGGTGGGAGACATGGGTGGGGGCCTGGTGGAGGCTGCCCCTGGTGGCTGGGGGTGGGGGTGCTGGGAGACATGGGTGGGGGCCTGGTGGAGGCTGCCCCTGCACTGCTGGGGGGGTGGGGGTGGTGGGAGACATGGGTGGGGGCCTGGTGGAGGCTGCCCCTGGTGGCTGGGGGTCGGGGTGCTGGGAGACATGGGTGGGGGCCTGGTGGAGGCTGCCCCTGCACTGCTGGGGGGTGGGTGGGGGGTGGGAGACATGGGTGGGGGCCTGGTGGAGGCTGCCCCTGGGGAGTGGAGGGTGGGGGTGCTGGGAGACATGGGTGGGGGCCAGGTGGAGGCTGCCCCTGCACTGCTGGGGGGTGGGGGTGGTGGTCGACATGGGTGGGGGCCTGGTGGATGCTGCCCCTGGTGGCTGGGGGGTGGGGGTGCTGGAAGACATGGGTGGGGGCCTGGTGGTGGGTGCCCCTGCACTGCTGGGGGGTGGGGGTGGTGGGGAACATGAGTTGGACATGGGTGGGGGCCTGCTGGCAGGTGCCCCACAGTGCTGGGGGGTGGGGGTGGTGGGGAACATGAGTTGGACATGGGTGGGGGCCTGCTGGCAGGTGCCCCACAGTGCTGGGTGGTGCGGGTGGTGGGGAACATGAGTTGGACATGGGTGGGGGCCTGCTGGCAGGTGCCCCACAGTGTTGGGGGGTGGGGATGGTGGGAGACATGGGTGGGGGCCTGGTGGAGGCTGCCCCTGCACTGCTGGGGGGTGGGGGGGTGGGAGACATGGGTGGGGGCCTGGTGGTGGGTGCCCCTGCACTGCTGGGGGGTGGGGTGGTGGGGAACATGAGTTGGACATGGGTGGGGGCCTGCTGGCAGGTGCCCCACAGTGCTGGGGGGTGGGGGTGGTGGGGAACATGAGTTGGACATGGGTGGGGGCCTGCTGGCAGGTGCCCCACAGTGCTGGTGGGTGGGGGTGGTGGGAGACATGGGTGGGGGCCTGGTGGAGGCTGCCCCTGCACTGCTGGGGGGTGGGGGTGGTGGGAGACATGGGTGGGGGCCTGGTGGAGGCTGCCCCTGCACTGCTGGGGGGTGGGGGTGGTGGGAGACATGGGTGGGGGCCTGGTGGAGGCTGCCCCTGGTGGCTGGGGGGTGGGGATGCTGGGAGACATGGGTGGGGGCATGGTGGAGGCTGCCCCTGCACTGCTGGGGGGTGGGGGTGGTGGGAGACATGGGTGGGGGCATGGTGGAGGCTGCCCCTGGTGGCTGGGGGGTGGGGGTGCTGGGAGACATGGGTGGGGGCCTGGTGATGGGTGCCCCTGCACTGCTGGGGGGTGGGGGTCGTGGGGAACATGAGTTGGACATGGGTGGGGGCCTGGTGGTGGGTGCCCCTGGTGGCTGGGGGTGCAGGGGGACATGCGTTGGTGGGCAGTAGTGCAAGTTGACATGTGGGTTGGTTGGTGGGCATGGCCATGGTGGATGGGGTGCCTGCAGGACATGTGCTGGGTAGGCCCCTGTGGTGTGAGCCACCTGCAGGGGCCGTGGAGGGTGTAGAGGGAACACCTGGGAGGACCCACACGTGCAATTCACGTGTGCTGCTCCCGGCGCACCCCTGTAATACACGTACCCTGATGACATCGCGTGTGGAACTTCCCGCGCACCCCTGGAATACACGTACCCCGCTCAATCGCGTGTGTAACTTCCCGCGCGCCCCCGAAATACACGTACCCCACTCAATCGCGTGTATGACTTCCCGCGCACCCCCGAAATACACGTACCCCGCTCAATCACGTGTGTAACTTCCCGCGCGCCCCCGAAATACACGTACCCCGCTCAATCGCGTGTGTAACTTCCCGTGCGCCCCCGAAATACACGTACCCCGCTCAATCGCGTGTGTAACTTCCCGCGCACCCCCGAAATACACGTACCCCGCTCAATCGTGTGTGTAACTTCCCGCGCGCCCCCGAAATACACGTACCCCGCTCGCACAGGCCCAATTGCTGTATGTTGCCACTTTTGTGATGCGCTGGGACTCTACCGCCTGCCTTCGTGTGGCGGACGTGTTTCAGCTTGTGCGTGTCTTTGGCTGTGCGCGGCTTTGCTCTATTCGATTCCATGAATACGTGTGGTTCGAGTGCGTGTGGGCGTTCCGGCTGCTTCCCTGCAGTACATCCCCAGTTACGCCCTTATTTTCGCGCGTTGTTCCCCATTCCGCGCGTTACGCCCTGTGTCCCGCCCACTTTCTGGTGTATGCGCCGAGGTTGTGCGCTTTCACTGTGCGCGTCGCGCACGCCTTTCAGGATGTTGCAGTGACTTGTGCGCCATGCACGGGTTTGGCACACATCCCGAGGTGTACACGCGCAGGGACTTCCATGAATCGCACTCGTGCGCGTGCGCCTGTTTTTTTCCGCTTGCGCCTGTTTGCGCCTGCTTGCACCTGCTTGCGCGAAGATTTTCGGCGCACGTTTGTTCCATGAATCGGCCCCTAAATATCAGCCTGTCAAGTGATTGTTACCCTTCTGTACTGTTTTCTTAATAGTGTTGTCTGTGATTTTGTTCTTCTTTGTCAATCAATACTTTTCTGTACTTTGTAACCCATTTTGATTATTAAGCTGCACCCCCCTTCAACTACCTCCTGCCCTATGCACTCTCCTGCTCCCTCCAGATGCTATGAAACAATTTGGCACTCTCCAAAACAACAATAAAGTGAAATAAAATGGATGCTAGAGGGTGCCGATAATGATGGGCGCCTGATTTGTGAGCTCTGCCCAAGGAGCCAGTACCTCGTTCTTTTTCATTGGGAAACAGCATCCAAATTGGTATGACTTCGTGGGTGCTGAGACATGGGAGGCCTGGTCCCAGTTCCCCTGCCTTATTTCTGGCTGAGGAGCTGCGCAGCGATGGTGTGTGCGTGGGCGCCAGTCGGACCAGGCCTGTGCATGCATTGTGTGACTGCTGAAGTGGGTTCCACAATGGGGGTCCCTCAGTGGGTCTAGGCCTGGGATGTCCTCTAAAGCAGCGTAAGTCAATTCATAGGCGGGCTGTACTGGCTCGCTGTCGTATGTCAGCTGAGCACTGCAATGAGGGTTGCTGGTGGATCCTGTGACCTCAGATTCATTTCTGTCCGGCAGGCTGTGCAGCGGTGGGACTGATTGAGGGGTCCCGAGGCTACGGTGAGAATCGTAGAGGTTACGTGCTGGGAGCCTGCTGGTGATTCGACAGAGCAATTCAACCGTTTCTGCTGTGGCTCCCTTGCTTCGTTGTGGTCCTCTGCGGAAGTCAACAGCGGGCACAAGGGGAGAAAGTGGAGTGGAATTGGAGCCTCTGCAGAACAGAGTAATGGATCCCGAGTAGAAACTGCATATTAAACTACTGTTGCCTCTTCTTGCAAGAAATGATGAGGTCTAAGGGCCCAATTCATGGAATTATTTGCATGGAAAAAAGGGCACTTTCACACCAAACGACATTCAAAACTGCATTGGTTGATTCATGGAATCGAAGGCGCAGTACTTTTCCTGGACTTGCGCAAGCTCGGCACATCTATGCGAGCCATCAAGGGCCTTGCGCAAAACTCCACGCAAGACATGGGCGTGGCTTGCACAGAGGACTTGGAAGAGGGCACAGCACCAGAAATGGGGAAGAATTGCAAAAAAGTGGGCGTTGCGAGGCACGAGACGTAACCTCTTGGCCAGGAAATGGCCACAGAAGTCCTTCATACTATCTGCCACCCGAAGGCAGGTGTAAGTACACTTGCATGTAGGATTTGCAGCACAGAGGTGGGGCTGCATGTTGGATTCAGGGGTGCGTATACTCAACCGGGGGGTTCCGATCTAATGTAGGGTTGTGAGTACGCAGTTTAGTGGGGTGCTGGGACGGTATACGGGAGTTTGCACGCAGAATTCCTGAGTATTTACTGAGTAACGATTTTTCATACGGATGTTGTCGGGGTGCTGGATACAGTTACGGGGGATCCCTGCACAGGATTCCCGAGATGCAGGCCTGCTTGCGGGGGACCCCTGCACTGTTTGAAGGGTGTGTGTATTCATGCCTGGGCAAGCGTGCAAAGGTATCTGTTCTGGCTGTTTATGCTTTGCATGTGGGTGTGTCAGAGGCGTTCTGACCACGACTTGCGATTACAGTTACTTTCGATGTAAATTCCATGAATATGTGGGGCAGGCATTTTTCATACTGCGTGCATGCTCAGGCAGTGTCCTTCTCGGCACGCAGGCCTTACGGGATGTATGCACACATATCCATGAATCGGGCCCTTAACGTACAGATTAGTGTGCAATTGAGAGTTGTCATTCTTCTTTAATACTGTGCCTCCTGGACCTAGAGACCCAAGCTACTCCTCATTGATAAGGCCCAATGAGGCTGAAACATGTCCAAGTCTGGGGATGCTTGTGGTCTCGTGCAGTAGGGATGTGACCCAGTAGTTCAGACTAGACTGCCCCTTTTGAGATGGGACCAGGCCTGATTTGCATATGGTTGTTCCCATTTTGTAATGGCTTGACAAGTAAAGAACAATGGTCAGGAGGGTTGCCCAGAGCAATGCCAGAATTTAAGATGAATTCTAATCCTTCCAGCCATTTTTATTTGATATTGCATTTATTGTTAATGGTGAAATACTGAATAAAGTATTGCTTGCTTGCTGCCAGCCATCTCCTCTTTTGATTTGCTCTTTGCTGCTGTGGCACATTTTAACACTGATGCATGGGCCCTGTATTCAGAAGAGAGCACAGCCTCAAATGGTGTAGGAACCCAAAATGTGATTGGATCACACTCTTTATATACTTCTTCAATAATTTCCCAGTGCGTAACCTCAAATCAGTAACATGGAAAGAAAGCAATGAAAGGGATTGGACTCTGAACAATCAGTAGGCAAATCTGAGATGATCTTCAGAAATGCTATAGTTGTCACAAGTTTCTCTTTTTCTCACCTGTTTTTCCTTGCTTGTGACTTCTTGGATGCAAGTTCCTTCTTTCTCGCTGTTTGAGACTTGTACAGGTTGGAGCGCGGCTCTTCGTGTTCCAGCATGGATAGCCGGCTGCCTAAGCCAGACGGCGTTCAGTATCCAGGAAGGTAGACACGGATCCAGGAAGGAGGAGCACGAGCTTACGCTCGGAGGTGTAGGTACACGGCACCGAAGGTAAGACAGAATTCGGGAAGAGGGAAATGACTTACTGGAACAAAGGAATCTGAAAGAGGGTTCCAGGAAGGAGAAAAGAAAGGTATAAACTGTAGATAGCATGGATAACAGACTCACGCACATGTCTAGCAACTCCAAGCAGAAGCGTTGAGACGCGCAGAGCAGCGGGGGCATGCCTGTTTTCTAGAAGGCAGGGTGTTGTGTGTTAAGGCTGGAGCGCAGCGTTTCTGGCCCGTCGGCCATCTTGGAGGAAACACTGAGCTTACGCCGCGGTGCATCATGGACCACGAAGTCCAAAAGGCTAGTTGTGAAGCGATGCGAATTACTGTCCGTATTTCTGAAACCTTAATTCATTCTACCCATTACAAGCTACTATAGTAACAAAAATATCTCTGATGGCCTACCTGAGAAGGTTCCCATGTATTTCTTATTCATGTAAGACCAATGTATTCACTCGTTATAGTTAATATCAATGTATTACTGATTAATGATCCCACGTATAAAGCTCAGAGTATTGTCACTTTACAACTCTGGATTTACTAAGAAAAGAAATTGTCCAACAGGGTAACATCTCAGTGGTTTCAGAAACACAATCTATGATTAAGCAGGCACCAATAGACAAATCCGTGATTTGGCCGGTTCATCATCTGCCAACCGGCCATTCATGCCTCGAAGAGCCCCTGCATGCATACGGATAACCAGGACTTCCCCTTTATGATTAGTGCAGTTACATACAAAGGCTGGTGTTGGGATACCCCAACTTAATCCGAAGCAAAGTACCCAAGTCCATGGCATTAGCATCACCCGCACAACACTCCTGCATTATTGTGAACCAATCTCTATTTTGTTAAACAATTCTTAATTGTATTAACCAATGCTCAAATTCACACAAAGTCACGCTAGCGTGAACATAAACACTAATCCAAAGAATAGCAAACAAACCACAACAGGTATTTGGGATTACCACAACTGTGTAAATAATGCAAAAACCTCAATGTTTGCTTACCATTCATGAAGGCCACAGATAGTATTACCCAGTGGTGAGTGTAGCCATCCCCTAATATGTATCATATGTGAGTGAGTGGTTAGGATTGAAAAAATAACATTATTGTACAGCTCCAGACACCGTATGCCCCATCACATGTGTGAAAATGATATAGTCACGGTTCCTTGAAAAGTCATAACAATAGTATTATTATTATTATTATTATTATTATTATTATTATTATTGAACATGGACGTAGCTTCGAGAAGCATGGGTCACTTTACAGAGCTATACAACAATACAGATAGACAACGGAGTGCTTTACAGAGGTAACAAAAGAACAGATACACAGTGGGGGTAGTATACTGAGTGGCACAGAGGAGGGGTACAGCTGTACAGGGTGGCAGTGAGGACAGGGCAGATGGCGTCAGTGAGTCAGGTGGCGCAGGGGGCGACGTGATGGCCAAGGTGTTGAGGAGGAGAGAACATGAACTAAAAGATTATGAAATCCAGCCATATTCCAGAACGGTGGGGACAGCCTGGAATATTGTACAGGGTACAGGAGTCACATTATCCAGTCTCTTCCAATTTCTTCCTCATCACCAACATTTTGACTCTCCCCTTTTTTATCTTCGTCATCAACAACTACTTTGTTTCCAACATAGTCTACCTTATGTCTGTCACTAAACGTTTGGATGAGTACAGGGCACCATTTACATTTTCCAGAAGGTTTAGTGACAGAAACAGAACCATAAGCATCTATCAATACTGTGCACTAATCGTTCATATATAACAGAGAGGTCACTGCTCGTATGCCCAGGAATGATCATTGGATTGCACTATGAGGTCAGCACCATTAACGAGAAAAAACACTGATGATTAATTTTCTCAGAACATACAAATGGTGACAACTGATTTGAGATATATTAGCAAGGCAGACCTCCGATTGGTTGATTGTGTGGTATACCCACTTCCAGCTAAGCCTTAGATATCAATCTGAGCTATGGGATAGCATGCACATATTTTAGAATATTTACACAATTGCAATAGATACCTCATGTAACAGTGACAACACATCAATAAATAGTAAGCCTTTCCCAATTTGAGACTGTTCCACATGCTGTGTTTTTGGCTCCTACAACAGGTCCACCAAATTAAGACTAGGAGATGCATTATTAGGGCATTTATTTGGCTTTACCTTAAGTTTGGGTTTATTTTTGGCATTCATTTTACCTTTCATTTTAGGCATAATTTTGCCAACCACAAGCACTTCACCAGGTTTTACTGTATACATCTCTAGGTTCTGATCAATGGGAATTGGTTTAAATGGACTAGCATCAGTGAGACATTCTCTTGAGGTGACTAAAAGCCCAAACCTGTCTTTTTTAAATATGTGTAAAAAATCTGGGGCAATAGGAATTCATGACTAGTTTTACTTTATTTGCAGTGCTAGGAATACACCTACAAAACCCACCAGTAGCCGTTGGTTTGTCCTCAGTATATATTCCCTGTTCAACAGGTTGCTCCACACCCAGAATCAAAGGAGAACCATTTACAATATATAGGTCATTCTGAAGGAAATTTAAAAAACCATTTTAATAACCAGTCTCTTTGTCAATCTCCATCAAGGGTCCGCTCCCATTAAAGGCAGTTCCCATTGATACAGAAATAAGTTGGTAGATGACAATATGTAATGGAGGATGTTGTCTGGATTGGAGTTTCCCAGGTGTCTGGAAGGACTGATGTGAATATGTCAGGTATAAATCCTTGATTAGTTACACACATTGGCCCTCATTACGACCCTGGCGGAAATCGAAAAACGATGGCGGAAATGCAATACCGCCATCGAATAGCGCTCGGTGCGATTATGACCCGTCACCGTAAAGTACGATGCCATTAGCGACACCGTAGTGAACGCCAACGCTAACTGCACCAAGTACGCGCACGCGCGCCATGCGAAACCGTAATTACCACCATGGCGCAACGGTACGCGAATTCTGACCCTAGCGGACATGTACCTAACGCCATCAAGCATGGCGGAAAGTACCATTCCGCCATGGTGAGAAGAACGGCAACGCGAACCAACCATAAATGGCCCTACTGAGTGCCTGTACACCACTCCCTGGCCACATTGCACAACTCCTCGTAGGTGCAATGAAGTCACACAATGCAACCAGTGAAATGTACACGTCACCCATGCATGCCAACGAACAAATGAATGTAGGGGCTCCAAGTGCCTTCTGAGTGGCCATCCATATTTGCTATGTCACCATTGCCGTACTGATGCAGCACAGGCACGTGAAGGGTCAAGTACAGCAATATGAACTGAAATATGAGACAAAACAACAACAGGCCCCCATCGCTTGACACCAGTGTAAGGCAACATTCAGAGCAGTAACCTGAGGGAGACTGCACCAGCCCTGTACCCTTGCCAGTAAACAAACCAACCATCAGCATAAGCATGTACCACACAAGTTGGCAGAGTGACTGAGCAGCCAGGCCCATCTCAAGAGGGGCCAATGGGAGCTGCAGGGCACAGATGGCACGAATACAGAAGCTATTCCAATGGACATGACCTCAGTCTCCCTCCAAGAAACGCACGCAAACACAGGCACCTGTGACCAGCCATATTCTGATAATCACATCATTCCACCAATCCACCTGGCTGACCGGCATCTGTTACACAAAAGCTAATCTCCCGCCCCTGAGCATGACATCATTAAAACAGTCATAATGGCAGCCCCTATCCCTGACCTCACTGGGCTTCGTAGGCAAACGCGCACAGTACAGTACCACGCAACCATAACCAGAAGCCGGAACCCAATGCAGATCTACTCACAATACATCGCTCCACAAATAGGAATATGCTACATTACTTGCAAAGAATAACGCTACACGGTTAATATCAGAATAGAAATTTAATGCACTACATAATCACCAAGCCCATACAGCCATTAGGTCATGAACTCCAAAATACATTTCAGTATTGTGGGCAGCATCCGCAATAAATGACCAGCTTCTGCTTGTGTGACGCCCTGTTCCTTCATGGTACACAGGGGCTACATTCACGTTCAAAAAGGCAACATGGAAGCGCCTACAACCGCAGGGCCGTCCCATTAGGTAGGCACTAGTCCAGCTGAAAGGTTGATATGTTGCTCCTAGCCACTAGTACTGCGTAAGGGCATGTGGCCCATTGGCGATCGTCCCATAAGATCGTAATGGTGCTACACTGATTAACACGAAGCAGCAGGTGTCGGGAGTAAAAGCCATCTGCAGGAGTGGCATACAGATGGCAGCGGCAAAAGGGGAGGAGATACCTGTCACCCAAATGAAATGAAAAAGAATGGTATGGGCATCAGAACTTAATTTGAATTACTCACTTCAATGATCACACTAAATCTACAGCCATATGCATGTTAGCCCACTCAAAAGGATTATTTCCACCCAAAATTCACTTGCGAATCATAACCATATAAATCGAGGTGAAAACACTATTACAAACGAGTGTTTGTGTGCATGCATCTGTTAAGACAGAATCCATTAGATGGGACTATTAACGTGCATAGACACAAGTGTTTGAAGGCGCGTCGAGACAGGGAGGGTTCAACAAGGGCAGATAGACGATGGTCCCACTATGGCAGCTCTGCATCACATAGCGCAGGGGAAGGGGATAGATACCAAAAAGCCATGTACATGGCAAACTCTCAATTAAATCCTCTGTCCATGCATGCATACATCATTCCCTCATCCCGGTATAAAAACGCCTGATTATTTACTCACATAACATTTGAAATCTCCATTGAGTCTGTGCGTAATGCAGCCTGCAAAATCCACTGTGCCCCAGGCCGGAATAATAGTGTTGTGAAGTAACATGTATTTGGGAACGTCCTGCCTATTCGTCCACTACGCTATTGCGCATCACATACTATTCATATCAATCATTGCATTCTCGCCATGGCCCCTGTCCCAAGGACATTAAACAATAGAACGTTATATTTGCAGTCAGACCTGTGGGCGTCTCCTCGCCGCTAGCTGAAAACCGAAAGCGCTGTCCTTCGAATTCCTCATTTGCAACATCACGTCGAAAAGGCATCTGTGACCGCTCGAAATCACAAATTCATCCATGTAGTGCGGCAGTGTATGAAAATGGCAACTGGCTTCACTCACAAATGGGACGCCCCGCCCGTCGGTGAACCTCGGTACAGTGCTGCATGAGGGTCCACCGTTAATCGAGTACTACATTCCACTGACCCCTCACAAGTTTGTTCGCGACTGCAAAGATTGTATGTGAAACAATGGGACCATAGCAGAATGAACATATACACCAATATTACACTGCCATCGGGATTAAATACATGATTGTAATAGCAAGATGCCATGCGTCACATTGCAGCGTTGCGTGCGGGACGTGCTCGCCCGAAGGGGATTGCAGCTGGCACAGGTGGAATGAATCACCACAGGTGGAGGCTATACAGCCTGAAAACACATAAATTGCACACCCAACCCCCTCCCACAACCACACCCACTCCAAAATGCTACCGGCAGGACTAGCGATGTTGGGCCTGGGGGACCTGATAGCACTGCAAGTACTCCAACTTCAAGAAGAAGACGAACACCAACTACTACAACAACCGGCCGCACAGAGGAGACGCAGGAGGAGGAGGAGGGCAAGGCAGGGCCAGCAAGGCCCACCAGCACAGCCACTACCACCACGCAGGCAGCCCGCAATCCCACGCCTCCGAGCTCATCCGTTCAACCTCACTGATGAGCAGATCCACACCCTCTACCGTTTGGACCGGGACACCATAACCGCCATTGTGGACATGACACACGCTGACCTTGCCAGCATGATAGATAGCCCAACCGCCATCCCACCCCTACTGAAGGTGGTGTCTGTACTACACTTCCTGGCCACAGGCACCTACCAGCACACAGTCGGACAGTTGCATGGCATTTCACAGCCACTGTTGTCACGGACACTATCGCAAGTGCTCGATGCCCTCCTGAAGCACGCAGACGACTACATCTCTCTACCACGCTCGGAGCAGGAAATTACGAACACGAAAGTGGGATTCCATGCACTTGCCGGCATACCGGGTTGCATTGGTGCCATCGACTGCACCCATGTGGAATTGGTTGTGCCACATGCCATGGAGGCCCAGTACCGCAACCGAAAACAATTTCATTCTCTTAATGTACAAATGGTGTGTGACTATAACAGGATCATTACACATTGTTGTGCCCGATTTCCTGGATCAACCCATGATTCTATGGTCTTGAGGAACTCTACAATACCACGCTACATGGAGCGACACGCAGGGAACAGATCCTGGCTACTCGGTGAGTCTCATTTCATGCATGATAATGTGGGGTATGTGATGCGGCAATGACCTGGCAGGAAGGTGGGGGGGATGCGTACGTAGCTATGTCATTCCACAAACATCCTTTATTGTCCACATACAGGTGATGCCGGGTATCCACTGAAGAGATGGCTCCTTACACCACTCCGGAACCCACAGAACCAGCATGAGGAGGACTACAACCATGCCCACTCACGTACCCGTGTAGTCATAGAACAGGCATTCGGCCTACTGAAGACTCGTTTCCGCTGCCTCAGCAGGTCTGGCGGGGCACTCCTGTACCGCCATGAGAAGGTTGCAAAGATGGTCATGGCATGTGTCATGCTACACAACATGTGCGTACGTAGAAATGTGCCCATGCCCCCTGACGCAGGACTGCAAGCACCTGATGATGGTCATGATGAGGGTGGGGATGTGGCAGCACCTCAAGGAGTCCGCGAGGCACAGGAGGGCCGTGAAATTCGTCAGATTCTCATAGATTCATGCTTCTAGCACTCACGCCTGGTGGCTGATACATGGACACGGGACTTGTGGCACTGTGTGTGTCTGGAACATGCACAATATGGACTGTACGCCTATAAAGGCCTCGTACACAAAGATCAATGTCCACACATCTCATTGGATGATTGTGAATTGTTTATAGCATATGTGAAATTATGTTACACACCCCATCGACCCGCCACCCAAGAAAGCCTAACACACCCCCTCCACCCTCCTACCTCCCCCCCGAACACCAGTGTCCAAAGATGCTCATTGTCAGTGGGCAGACGCTATTGCATGCCCCCTCTCCGGGTATCAGGGGCACCCCTGCCTGTGGAGCGCAGGTTCCTCCCCGATCTACGTTGGGGGCTGCCCTGGACGGAACTTGCAACGGATGATGTCTCTGCCTGCTCACGTCCATGCATGTCCCTAATGGTTTGTGAGAGCTCAGTGAGCACACGGCGCACAGCGGCAAGTTCAGCACATACGTCTTTGGACGTCGCATGCAGTTCCCCCCTCAGGCTCTCGGTGCTTCTCTCCATTTGTACCCTCAGGCTCTCGGTGCTTCTCTCCATTTGTGCCCTTAGTGTCTCTGTGCTTCTCTCCATTTCTGACCTAAGTGTCTCAGTTGATGTTTCTATGGCTGCCTTAGTACCCCCACATTCATCAGCATGCTCCTTGAGGAGCGTGGCCAGTTGCTGCTGTTGCACGATCACCTGGTCGAGGGACTGTTGCCTCTGCTGGGCCATGGCCATTTGCGGTGGTGTCACAGAGGGGCTGATCACCTCATGTTGCCTTGCCACAGGGCTTGTGGGGGATGGCCAGTCGTCGTCTTGTGGGTGCCCCTGCGTGGTATCCTCATGGTGTACGGGATGAAACAGACAGGGGGATTGAGACAGGTCATGGATGGATCCTACATCGACTGCACCGTTTTCTGTCTCGGAGCATGCTCCCATTAATGCAGTGTCACCTATGGTGCTGCTGCCACCAGAAGCAGTGCCTTCTGTGGCATCCATTGGGGGGACCTGTGGTGCTGCTGTTGTGGGCATGCTGGCTGCTGGGGTGCCTGTTGGAGTCCCCTCCTGTGTGATGCCACTTGATTTGTGCTGCTGCCGTGTCTTGATCCGTGCAGCTGAGGTGGAGGGTCTTTGGCCGTTGGTCTTGGCCCTCTTTGCAGGTGTGCTTGTAGGGGTGTCCTGGAGCTCGTCGTTTGAATCGGACCCTGTGGTGGAGTAAAGGAGGGCGAGCGTTATTTATGGGTCTGTGGGAATTGGAATGGCAATGTATCACATGCATTGGGGTGGTACCTGAGGGTGATTTGGGTCAGGGCCTTGGAGGTGGTTTCATTTTTGTGTGGATTGAGGATGCAGTTGTTTTGCAGCCTGCAGTTAGGGTGTGCATGCTGCACGTGTAGAGGGTGTTTTTAGGATTTTTAGTTATTTATGTATTTAATGTGAATTTTAAAGTGCGCTATCAGGCCAATGTATGTGGACGTTCTCCTGGACATGTGTTTCTGTTGCACTATGTGGACACATGGTACTTCACATGATTGGACATTGTGGATTTAGCTTTGTTTTATTTGGCCCACCTACCTGATTCTTCGGATGTCTGCACTCCTTTCTCCATCCCTCCGACTCCCTCTATACTCTCCATTCCAATGGTGGAGGCACAGATTTCTTCCCAGGGGGTCAACTTGATGGGTGATTCCGATCCTCCCCCGGTTGCTGTGGCAATGTTACGGTTGGCAGATAGTATGCTCCGTACGCGTATCCGCAAGTCGTCCCATCGCTTTCTGCATTGCTGTGGGTTGCGGGGTGCGGTCCCCACCGCACTTACCCGCTGTGCCACCAGGGCCCATATGGCCTTCTTGTTCGCAAGTGCCGTCCTGGTCATTTGCGTCAAGAAGACGATGCCAGCCTTCTCCTGGAGGGTCTCTGTGAGCACGGTGAGTTCCTCATGGGAGAAGTGGACCTGCCGCTTGCGGTCGCACGCTTTTTTCGCAACTTTTCCCATTTTTATTGTTTTCACTAGGGTGGCTAACGGGTTGGGATGTGTCTCAGGGTAGGATTTTTGATGGTTGTGTTGGGATTCTGATTTTATAGGTGTACGGCGTGCTGTTTCCCGTTCCGGGACCATGTTTTTACTTCCGTTTCCGTATGTTTACGGTCACCGTATTTTGCGATTAGCGCTCATTACGGTGACCGCTATGATGGGTGGCGGAATTGCACCTAGGGCGCCGTACGACGGCGGTGAGGGGCGTTTTGGGGACATTTCCGCCATCGCAGACTTTGCACTTCCGCCATGGCGTAGTGCTCGTGCCCGATGGGTCAGAATTAGCCGCACTTTACTCCGTCGTGCAATGGCGGAAACGCTATTTACGCTATGGCGGTCCGGTCAGTTACTTTCCGCCAGGGTCGTAATGAGGGCCATTCAATTTTGTAACTCTTTTTTATTAAGGTTAAAGATTATTTTGAATATGTTTTTCATAATATTTAATCATTTGTTCCATAGCCATTCTTATTGTGTCCAATGCATTTTGGTCTAGTTGACCATCTTCAGGGACCAATTTCACACATTGTGTAAGTATTTATAAATATAGTTTCCGTATCCTTTTAGGCTATGGGGTGCAGGTGTGGTAGTTACCTGTCCGTGGTTCTATCTCTCCTACATGTGCTTCATGCTCCTATATTGTCCTTGGCACTGGTGGGCTTTCTATAGGTCTAAGGTGAAGACCTGCGTCAGTCTTCAGTGAAATTATATGTAAGATATGCATTTGCTGCTTAGTCTCAATTTGTGCCCCAAGCCCTTCAAAAATAAATAAAGCTGTTCTTATTTGAAATACCTTGTGTTCACAAGGTGTTCTTCCTATTCAGATTCCACTTCCTGTTGTCCTGTGAGAGGACATTGCCAAAAAGGACATGTAAGTTTTAGGCATGACATAGCGTTAGTTTGTATCTACATAAGATTGGCTAGTTCAATTTCCCTGGTGAGGTTCCCCATTGGTTGCTTACCTTAGTGTTCTTTCATGTTCTATTCACTGGGAAACGAGGTATGTGGTGTGTGGATTCCTGTGCCCAGAGAATTCCTTTTATATACAAATAATGGCCACCATTTTGTTTGTTTATTATTCAATGCACGTGCGTGAAGATGTGTCTAAAGTGTTTGTGTTGTGTGAATGATTATAGTATTGAATGTTAAGTGTGCTAAATACTTGGGGATGCTTTTAAACATAAATTGCATACATAGAAACATTATCTTATAATATTTTCAGGTAAGATTGATTGCCCCAATATTCTTATGCATATTTCAATGGTAAGGTAAAGAGGATCATAGATTGCAGACACGCATACATTGAGTTTTAATACACTCGGGTAAAACAACGTTTTTTTTTTTTTTTTACAATGTTGTACACGGGTTTATTGCCCAGGTATTATTAAACAAATTTCCATGAGATGTTAGGCAAAATAATGGTGAAGATAATGTTCTGTAATATACAGTAGTAAGTAGGTTCCCTCAATATGTTGATACATGCATTTACATTGTTGGTATTACAAGAGTATCTTGATTACGTGTGGCAATGTTACATACATGTGCTAGGCATTGGAGTTATGAGTTATTTTACACATCAACTGAACGCATGAGTAAGTATGTGGCATTTCTAGATTGGAAAATGGGGATCCCACACACTGGGTTGCTTCTACAACAATTTGGTAAGCATACATAGTATTAGCACATTATGTTTCCACTCACTGGGTTGCGTTCTACATGAGTTTTGTAAGCATACACAGTATCTGATTCATGGAGGCTTGATATTAGGATGGGATTTCATAGTAGGCTCTGCGATACATTTAGATCTGGTGTTACACTATGTTTCTAGTTCCTAAGTGATATGCAGACTGGACAAGGTTATTTAATTTTCAAACACTTGTGAATTTGGACACAAACTTTTACATAGGATTTGTCACGTTCTTACATATATTTTAATAGAGATTTGTGATTTGCAAGGCTTTTCTGTTTGGCAATTCACATTTTTATAGAAAACAAGCAAAATTACACTCTTTATGCTGAAAGTGAGACTCACCAAAAATAGGGCAAGCAGAGAACTTTGCAAACTCCGAGAGCACCCTGCCCAACATCACTCTAACAGTACTTTAAAAAGGGTTACACCATCATAAACAACGTCACTACATATGTTACATTTATTACATTATCATTGTCCAAAGTCCAGTATAGTTGAGTAGGCGCTGCCTCCAAATGATTGGATAGTTGCTTTGGCAGTAAGCCGGACATCACATGCTTCAGCTGGGCTGGTCAGTGTGAGGTGATGGTTATGGGGCCCTGGATGGGGTGATTAATACTAACTATCTAATCTAGACACCACTTCAGAGTATGCAATAAAAAGACACCCATAACAAACATCATTTGTATCCTGACAGTGAAGGAGAAGAATATATTTCACACTTATCAATACATACATGTATCTGGTTCACCTGAAAGGGAGGACAGGTATGGGGGTCATCGTGTGTCAGAGGATGGGGGGCTGAATACTCTTATGGGGGCTCAGCGAAGGGTGAGAGGCTACATTTGTTGCATTAAGGCATCAGTGAGACATGGGCCTCTGGCTGTAGCACTCTCAGAAGGAAGGGAAAAACGGGTGGGGGCTGTGCGCCCTTCGTGTGCGGCACTGCTGGAGTGGAGAGAGAAGGCCCAGTGGCTCGTCGAGTTTGGCCCAGTTCACTTTGTGGGATTATACGTAAACCATCGGAATAGGGTCAAAACATGTTTGCTGTCACTTTATTTACAACCAGTAATAAGCAGGGTATGATTATATTGTGGGCTATATCCTCGCATTTACCATGGGCTCCGTGCTACAGAATGGCCCTATTTACATTAGCCTCATGGCCATTTATATTGTGCTCATGAGAATCTTATACCATTTGAACACATTTGCGAGTATACATAATATTGATACACCAATGAGCATACAGACCATACAGTTTGCATCCTAACAACCAAGTCACCTAACATCTCATACATTTGCAGGGACCTTTGGTAGTGAACGATATGTGACCAACATTATAGGCCACCGGCGTGTGGATCATTGTATCATACTTATTGCAATTGATTCAGATAGATTCATTATTGATCATTCTGTTACACCTCATAGAGACAGCCACCTCATACACAGACACAAGCGGGGATTTATAGCCTTACAGAGAGGATTAGTATAGTGGGTGAAACAGGGTGGCACACAGTCATGGGGCATGCATCTGCTACATCAAAAGGGTTGTGAGGTTGGGGGGGTTAGATATGTTATATATCTTAAGGGCAGAGTCTGCGAATCATGTGGCGTGTTTGTGCAGATGGATTGTTTTTTCCAGGCCCATGCTCTTGCCTGGTCATTCACAGGTCAGTGATGGGAGGAGGAAGGCGAGAGATACAGTGTTTGACTTGTAAATGTTTGTGCCCAGTCTCCCGTGAGAACACGACTGGACAGGACTGCTGCAGGGACACAGAGGGGAGGAGGTGGGGGGAGTGGCTGGCTAACTCTGCACAGTGCCAGGCAAGAGCTGCAGGCCTGCACGCTGGCTTTGCTGTGAGGCCTGCTTTGGCATGTACAAAATGGAGTCAGGGTTTAGTACAAAATGGAGTCAGTATTTGGTCCTCTTCAGCCCTCTTATGAATGTTGCACCCGTATGTGTCATTCCGCAGTTGTCTGGCACCTCTGACCACGAGCACATGGGCAGCCACGGGACAAGCATTGTGTGCAAGTGGACAGGAATGAAGGGGAGGGGGCCTAAAAGACCTTTCCTCCCTTACTTTCCCCCCTTTCGTTACTTAAGTAATGAATATTGTAATTCACCAAATCTTTTACGCTATGCTTCCTCTGCCACTGCTTCATCCCATGCAGGTGTTCCCTTTCGTGGCATCCATGCTTTGCACACTGCCCTCAGGCTTTCCCCAGCCCTCGCATATTCATCTGGGGTGCAGGACATGTAAATACAACCCCCATCCCTGTAACGCTCACCTGATTCCCGTAGAGGCGCCGGTCTTGACTGGGCGTATACCGTATCTTCAAAGGTGATGTGTAACACACGGCTGGCTCTTTGGGCTGGACCTCTGTGCACTGTATGTCTGACTCGAAGGGTAAGATGTCTTAGGTAAGTGAACGCCGTGCTCTCCATCTGCCTCGGGGCAGGGTGCTGTGACCAGTTTCTTCACTGGATAAGGGGAGCAGGCCTCTTGACTTCAGAGGACTGCTGTCCGTCGTTTACTGCACGAACGGTAAGTTTCGAGTAATTCTAATGTCTTTAAAAGTCTTTAGTAATGATGTCTCTTGTTTTGCAGGGTTCCGGCGATGGCGGATGACGGGCTGAAGTGAGTTGAAGATGGAGCCCGTGTGATGAATAGAAGCGCCTGGAAGCACGTAAGTAAGCGCTTGATGCCTGCTTCACGATGCGCTCTAACTGTCTTTTTATTTTGCAGGTACAAGTTCGGAGCGGCTGCAGGGTGCCGGAATACCCACTGGGTTAGATGTGGAAAGGAGTAATGGCACGTGAGTATTAAAGTTCCCCAATGTCTTTAAACGCACCTTGTTTTGTCTTTCAGATGCGGGATGCAGCGCCGAAGGCCTCCGGAGCGTGCGAAGAGTTGGTAAGCTTTTGTCTTTCAGATGCCGGAATGCAGTGCGAAGACCTCCGGAGCGCACGAAGAGTAGGTAAGCCTTTGTCTTTCAGATGCCGGAATGCAGCGCGAGGCGTTGGTGACAGCCGATGGACCAGGTAAGTGAAGCGCTGTCACTGAAGACCGTAATGCTAACCTGTTCTTTCTTGTCTTTATAGGTGTTGCTGAAGACTGGATTCAGGATGGTAAGCCTTTTTCCTTAGGCCTAGGATCAGATGCAGAAGACACAATGAGCGTTCTGCTGCAGAGGATGCAGAATAACGCAAAGCAAGATTCATCCATCGGGTGTGGTTTAAATAGCCTCCTGTAGTGCTTAGGTGTCTCCTTCCACAGCCACGCCTAGGTAAGAAAAGTGTTCCTGCTTTCCAGAAGAGTTCCAGTGTTCTGAACCTAGGGAGTGGCTCCTGCCCCACCCAACAGGAAAAGTAGTTCCAAACAGAAGAGCATCAGAGGCTCAACTGGCAGGCAAGTAAGCAGCATGGTCTGCTGCAGGTAAGTCCACCCAAGCATTATGAGCCCGGCGCTTCCAGCACTGGGACTGGGCATATTTATGAGCCAGGTGCCACTGGCGCCAGGACTTGGTCCAAAAGGTCCCAATTGGGACTGGTTGGCACTCGGAACCTGGGTTATGGATCTGCTTCCAAGGGAGTTGGGAAAACCCTGACCTTTTGGAAGCAGAGATCATGACAGTACCCCCCCTCAAGGCCCCTCCCAAACCGGGCTTCTCCGGGGGTTTTGGCTTGTCAGGAAATGTTCGGTGAAATCTTTTGATTAGGCGAGGAGCGTGGACATATTCAGCAGGTTCCCAGGATCTCTCTTGGGGGCCGTAGCCTTTCCAGTCAATTAGGTAAAATAGTTTAGATTTGGAGATCTTGGAGTCCAGAATGCTTTTGACTTCAATCTCGAGTTCTCCATCAACTAGGATGGGTTTTGGAGATTTAGTTAGTCGGGTTTGAGGTTGCACGGGTTTTAATAGAGAGACGTGGAAGACCGGATGTATCTTCATGTGCGGGGGCAAGTCCAACTTGACCGCTACTGGGTTTACTATGGCAGTGATGGAATAGGGACCAAGGTATCTTGGGTTGAATGTGCGTGGCCCTTTTAGAGGTAGATATTTGGTGGATAACCAGACTTGATCCCCTACTTGATATTGAGGGGCTTCCTTCTGATGTTGATCTGCTCCTTTCTTGTATTGTTCTTTAGCCCTTTGAAGGTGAGAAACAGCTTCCTTAAAGGCTTGGGTGATTGTAGAATGCAGGTAGTCTACTGCTGGTGTTTCAAGATCTTGGAGGGGATCCAACTCCGAGGTTCGAGGGTGACTGCCGTATAAAAGAAAAAACGGGGTTTTCCCAGTTCCCGAATGGACAGAGTTATTGTAGGCATATTCGGCTATCCAAAGGATGTCTTTCCAAGTTTTTTCAGTTTGTTGCAGCATGCAGCGTAAATACTGTTCCAGAGTTTGATTGGTCCTCTCGGTTTGTCTGTCGGTCTGAGGGTGGTGACTGGTCGATAGTCTCACATCAATTTGAGCCGACCGACAGCAACTTCGCCAAAAATGAGAAATAAATTGACTACCTCGATCCGAAATTAGAACCGAAGGAAAACCGTGCAGTCGGACGATGTTTTCGAGAAATTCTCGGGCCAGAGTTGCTGCTGTTGGCAAGCCTTTGAGCGGAATGAAATGCGCCATCTTGGAGAATAAGTCCACGATTACTAGAATCGTATTGTATCGGGAGCATGGAGGGAGATCGGTGATGAAGTCCATAGAAAGCGTATGCCAAGGGCGAGGTGGGATGTCAATAGGGCGTAAGAGGCCTGCTGGTCTTTCCTTTTGACTCTTGTTTTGGGCGCATACTCCACAGGACATTATAAAGTCTCTGATATCTTTTTTCCAAGACGGCCACCAGAAGTAGCGCTTGATCTTTTCTGAGGTCTTGGCCATACCGGGATGTCCTTCCATTAAAGAATCGTGATAACAAGAGATTACTTTTTTCTGTAAATCTGTGCTGGGCAGGTATAATCGTTCTTGGAAATACAATAAGTTGTCCTTTACTGCAAAGTCCTTTCCCTGCAGATGCCAATTCTGTATGTCTGCTGGAGTTACAAGTTGCCTGGCTTTATCCCTAACTTCCTCTATGGATTGTGTGGCGATTACACCCAGAATTCTTTGTTCGGGAATGATTGGTACAGGTTTAGGGTTGATCAAGTGTTCTTCCACTCCCATCCGAGAAAGGGCATCAGCTTTACCGTTTTTTGTACCAGGTCGATAGGTAATTATGATGTCAAACTCGGCAAAGAATAATGCCCAACGGAGTTGTCTAGAGGATTGGGCTTTTGCGGTTTTCAAATATTGCAGGTTCCGGTGATCCGTAATCACAGTAACGGTGTGTCGGGCCCCCAGCAGATAATGCCGCCAAGCCTTAAAGGCAGACTTGATAGCCAGAAGTTCCTTGTCAGTAATCGTGTAATTGATTTCAGGAGGCGAGAATTTGCGGGACCAAAATGCCACGGAATGCAACTGATTGGTTACCGGGTCCTTTTGTGATAGAACTGCCCCCATGGCAAGGCTTGAAGCATCAGTTTCCACGATGTAGGGGAGTTCGGGGCGAGGGTGTTTTAAGATTGGTGCAGAGATGAATTTAGTCTTCAAATCCTGGAAAGCTTGTTCCGCCTCGGTAGACCATTCAAAACGTTTGTTTTTCTTTAACAAGGCAATGATGGGCTGGACTATTCGAGAAAATTCGGGGATAAACCTGCGGTAAAAGTTAGCGAAGCCTAACATGCTTTGCACACCTTTTACGGAGGATGGTGATGGCCATTTGAGAACTGCATCGACCTTCTTTGAATCCATACGCACTCCGCTAGGTGATAATATGAATCCCAAGAATTCAACTTCAGTCACGTTGAAAACACATTTTTCCAACTTAGCGAAAAGTTTGTGTTGACGCAATCTTTCGAGGACCGTTTTCACGTGTTTCCGATGTTCAGATTCCGATGAAGAATAAACGAGGATGTCGTCAATGTAAACAACAACACACACATCTATGAGCTCTCTGAGGACATCGTTCATAAAATATTGAAAGGCGGCCGGGGCATTGCAAAGTCCGAAGGGCATGACCTGATATTCAAATAGTCCATATTTGGTGCGGAAGGCCGTCTTCCATTCATCGCCCTCTTTTACTCGTACCAAGTGGTAGGCTCCTCTAAGATCCAGCTTTGTATATATGCATGCTTTTCTGACTTGGTCCAGGAGTTCAGGGATCAAAGGTAACGGATATCTATTCTTGACGGTGATCTGGTTCAGGGAGCGATAATCTATACAAGTTCTAAGGTCTCCTTCCTTTTTTGGAACGAAGAACAAAGCTGAAGAAGCAGGGGACTTGGAAGGACGAATAAACCCATTTGCCAGGTATTGATCCAGGTATTGTCGAAGGTGAAGGTTCTCAGGCTCGGTGAGGGCATAAATTCTACTACAAGGAGGAGTAGATCCAGGTATCAGGTCTATCTGGCAGTCATAAGACCTATGAGGAGGTAGAGAGTTAGCCTGATCCTTCCGGAAAACATCTTGGTATTCTAGGTATTCGGGAGGTAACTGGGGAGTCTCTGAAGAAATTGCTGCCAGTGCAACACCAGGTGGAGGGTGACAAGTAGAGACACATTCTGGAAACTGGACCGTTCTTGCTCGCCAATCGATCAGAGGATTGTGTTTCTCTAACCAAGGTATTCCTAGAATAATCTGAAACTGAGGAGCCTTGATCACATCGAACACGATCTTCTCATGGTGTCCATCTTGACTTACTAGCGTCACTTCTTGAGTGGTATGCGTTAGTGGTCCGGAGGCTATCTCCGTTCCATCCACCGTAGTAATGACGTCCTTTACAGCCTTGGGACAAAGAGTTAGATTCATCCTCAAAACCATTTCATGATCCACATAATTGCCGATGGCACCGCTGTCGACGTAAGCTTCAATTGCATGTAATCGATCCGGATTATCAGGGCTAATGAGGACCATAGGTATCACGAAATGCGAGGTCACGGAACTGGTTTTCATGCTCGGCAAGAGGACCTCTATTCTTGTCGGGCGAGGTCGTTTCCCTGCTCAGAGTTTGTAACTTTGGTAACTGCAGCTCCTACTGCCTTCTTGGCAGGTTTCACCGGACAGTCTCGAAGAAAGTGCCCTGAGTTTCCGCAATAGAGGCATAATTGCAACTGTTTTCTCCTTTCCCGCTCCTTTTGTGTTAGAGGACCTTTCAGGACCCCTATTTGCATGGGTTCCCCGGAGTCTACTCCTTTGGAAGGAGTCGGCGGTTTGGAAAATACTCGAGCATCAAACTTGGAACGATCGGCCTTCCTGTTCGGCAGTCTGTGATCTATTTGAACGACTAAGTCTATATAGTCCGAACAATCTTGTGGGGGATTCACTACTTGGGCTAACACATCTTTGAGCTCTCCACGTAGACCTCTATAAAATAGCGTAATCCTTTTGTCCTCAGGCCATTGAGTTTCCACTATCAGTCTGTTGAAAGACGCAATATAAGCCAAAAGGTCTTGATTACCTTGTCGCAACGAAAGAAGCTCATTGTCCAAGGCCTGCCCCTGTGAATGTCTTGCGAACAGTTTTTCCATACTGAGCTGAAAAGCTTGAAAATCATGGAGGACCGGATCATCTTGATTTACTAGAGGGATCGACCAGTCTGCCGCATTGCCACTAAGGTACGAAAGCACGAAAGCTACTTTAGCTTGATCAGTTGGAAAGGCTGCTGGCCGGCATAAGAAATGCAACCGGCACTGATTGATAAATACTGCAAACCTCTTTGGGTCACCAGAAAATCGTTCGGGCGGAGCCAGAGGTACATTCCCAGGTAGGTTGATCTGCACTGGATTCATAGAGGATGTAGAAGGAAGATTTCCCCCAGATGCAGGTAACGGGGTCTGTCCGGCTTGTGACTGTAGCAATTGTCTAGCGAGATCATCTGTTCGTTCCTTGGAAATAATCAGTTCCCTTCTTAGAGCGTTCGTTTCCTGACGGGCTGCATGCACTTCTGCCCTTAGTTCCCCAAGTAACTGGGCTAGCTGGTCGGTATCCGAGGTTTCCATAGCGCCTGGACGGGAGTTTTGCGGTAGGCTTTGCGTTCTGTAACGCTCACCTGATTCCCGTAGAGGCGCCGGTCTTGACTGGGCGTATACCGTATCTTCAAAGGTGATGTGTAACACACGGCTGGCTCTTTGGGCTGGACCTCTGTGCACTGTATGTCTGACTCGAAGGGTAAGATGTCTTAGGTAAGTGAACGCCGTGCTCTCCATCTGCCTCGGGGCAGGGTGCTGTAACCAGTTTCTTCACTGGATAAGGGGAGCAGGCCTCTTGACTTCAGAGGACTGCTGTCCGTCGTTTACTGCACGAACGGTAAGTTTCGAGTAATTCTAATGTCTTTAAAAGTCTTTAGTAATGATGTCTCTTGTTTTGCAGGGTTCCGGCGATGGCGGATGACGGGCTGAAGTGAGTTGAAGATGGAGCCCGTGTGATGAATAGAAGCGCCTGGAAGCACGTAAGTAAGCGCTTGATGCCTGCTTCACGATGCGCTCTAACTGTCTTTTTATTTTGCAGGTACAAGTTCGGAGCGGCTGCAGGGTGCCGGAATACCCACTGGGTTAGATGTGGAAAGGAGTAATGGCACGTGAGTATTAAAGTTCCCCAATGTCTTTAAACGCACCTTGTTTTGTCTTTCAGATGCGGGATGCAGCGCCGAAGGCCTCCGGAGCGTGCGAAGAGTTGGTAAGCTTTTGTCTTTCAGATGCCGGAATGCAGTGCGAAGACCTCCGGAGCGCACGAAGAGTAGGTAAGCCTTTGTCTTTCAGATGCCGGAATGCAGCGCGAGGCGTTGGTGACAGCCGATGGACCAGGTAAGTGAAGCGCTGTCATTGAAGACCGTAATGCTAACCTGTTCTTTCTTGTCTTATAGGTGTTGCTGAAGACTGGATTCAGGATGGTAAGCCTTTTTCCTTAGGCCCAGGATCAGATGCAGAAGACACGATGAGCGTTCTGCTGCAGAGGATGCAGAATAACGCAAAGCAAGATTCATCCATCGGGTGTGGTTTAAATAGCCTCCTGTAGTGCTTAGGTCTCTCCTTCCACAGCCACGCCTAGGTAAGAAAAGAGTTCCTGCTTTCCAGAAGAGTTCCAGTGTTCTGAACCTAGGGAGTGGCTCCTGCCCCACCCAACAGGAAAAGTAGTTCCAAACAGAAGAGGATCAGAGGCTCAACTGGCAGGCAAGTAAGCAGCATGGTCTGCTGCAGGTAAGTCCACCCAAGCATTATGAGCCCGGCGCTTCCAGCGCTGGGACTGGGCATATTTATGAGCCAGGTGCCACTGGCGCCAGGACTGGGTCCAAAAGGTCCCAATTGGGACTGGTTGGCACTCGGAACCTGGGTTATGGATCTGCTTCCAAGGGAGTTGGGAAAACCCTGACCTTTTGGAAGCAGAGATCATGACAATCCCCTTCCAGATCGACCCATACCTCATCGTACCATGTTAATTCACGGGGCTCTTTTATTGTTGTGTGATATAATCTGTCTACAATGTACCCATCACTGTAAATGGCCATTGTCACCATCATAATTGCACTGTTAGGAACAGCATTTGCGCAGCACCTAAGGCCTAATTGGCACACACAAAAAATCAAAAGCCGAAAAATGATGGTGGGTATTAATAGTTTGACAGTCATTCCGAGCCAGGATGGTACCCACAAAAACATGTTGTCAAACCAAGTGCTGCGCTGCACCCCTGCTTCTTTGTATTTTGTATTGTATTTATTGGTTTATAAAGCGCTTTACACCAAAGCGCTGTACAAGTGAACAACTTAATACATAAAACATAAACGTAAACAATATAACAGTCGAAGCAAAGTTACAATATGAATCAGTCAACAAAACAGCAAGAAGAGCAATTTACTGAAGGGAATAGGGAAAGTAGTGGAGTGGGACTGGGTAGGGAGGAGACTGGTGAAGGGGTAGGAGGAGGGGAGGGGAAGGGAGAGAGTGGGGAGGTGGGGGAGGGGAAGGAAATAGTCAAGGGGAAGGATAAGGGTGGGAGGAGAGGCAGGAAGGGGAAGGGGTTTCAAGGAGGGGAGTGGAGAAGGAGAGATTTAAGGGAGGTGCGGAATGAGGACAAGGTGGGGGTAGAGCGGATTGTAAGAGGTAGGGAGTTCCAGTGCAGGGGGGCTAGGAGTTGGAAGGAGTGGAAACTGGAGGGGGCACAAGGGGACAGAGGTACAGTGAGAAGGAAATGGTCAGCAGACGGAAGGGAATGGGAGGGGGAGTAGAAAGAGATGAGGGAGGATTGATAAGGGGGAGTAAGACCATGGAGTGATTTGAAGACAAGGCAGAGGATGTGAAATTTGAGTTGAGAGTGAAATGGAAGCCAGCCAAGAGAGGAGAGGGAAGTAGTGATGGAGTCACGGGTGGTAAGGAGACAGAGAGTACGAACAGCAGAGTGGTAGATGGATTTGAGGGGGGCGAGGTGAGAAGTAGGTAGACCAAAGAATAAGGAAGAGCAGTAGAAGAGGCTGGAGAAGATAATGGAGGAGATTAAAAGTTTAGTAGCATGGAAGGTGAGGGAGGGGTGGACTTTGCGAATGTTGAATAGGTGGTAGCGACAGGTGCAAGAAGTGAGCGAGATATAGTGGGAGAAAGAGAGAGTGGAGTAAAAGTGAATGCCTAAGTTACGGGCATGTAGAGAGATAGGGAGATTGGAGGGTGGAAAGTGAATGAAAGGCGGAGGAGAGGGAGAAGGAAGAGAGTTTGAGGGAAAGAATAAGACTTCAGTATTGCCAGTGTTAAGGGAGAGAAAGCGGGAAGACATCCAGTTCTTTATGGCACTAAGGCAGGAAGAAAGTTTTAGGTGGAGGTCAGTTGAGAAAGAGGAGAAAGAGAGGAAGAATTGAGTGTCGTCAGCATAGAAGTGGTGGGAAATGCCAAACGAGGATATTACAGGGGCAAGGAGGGAGGTGTAAAGAGAAAAGAGAAAAGGTCCAAGCAAAAGAGGAAAGGTTCTTCCTTCATACACTCGCCAAGGTTATGCACGGCTGCTATGACATGTGAAAGAGTTCCATTATCCGCATCTGCAGAAGTCACGAAAGTGCAACATGCGCTCCCGATTTTTCAGCAAACACCTCCAACCATAGCTGTCAACAAGTCTAGAACATACCTGTTCTGCATCGTCTTCAACTGCAGGGCCCTTAGCTACACCTTAATTACATTGAATCCTTCTTCTGTGTCGTTGGCCAATTGGATCAGCTCCTAGTGCGTTATTTGCAGCCATTTTGCATTGGCCCGCACCTGGATGCCTGGAACAAGGGAAGCAAGAACATCTCAGCAGAGTTGAACAGTCGGAACCGATCTGGAATCTGTGCCAAAAGTTCAGAGGATGCCTTGGATATATAGTTTGATTATCTTCTTTTTCTTGAGACTGTGCTTTGCTGTTTCTCCTCAGATAGGGCTTATACAGGGGTGTCTTCAGTTGCTGGCAGGGGCTCTGGATCCTTGAGTGTCGAAGGCCCCTTCTCCCTTTGGATATGGCTTTTGGGTATCACCATCAGAGTGAATGCAGCAGTACCAGAGCGCATGTGCCCCTCCCTGACTGTGGAAGGTGCAGGTACCCCTGTTTACCACAAACCCAGTAAATGTCCATTAATGCAGCCATCCCTTTTTTCATATCTAGGATGATCAGTTTTGCTATAGTTCTTATTTGCACCCATATTTACTTTTCCCTATCCATGGAAGTACAGCTTATTGGATATCACCTTCTGCAGTTTGAATGACATTTCAAGGGCCGTGACCCATGTGAGCTTTGCGATGTGTTGGGTCTATATTGGGGTGCATGTTCTCTGGACCCATTGTAATGTTTTGTCTGACAGTCCAGAGTGCCTCTGCTTTGCATGTTATTTACTCGCAATTATTGTCTGAATATAATGTTCCTTTGATCACTAAGAAAGGTTCTTTCAGGCAGACTACTCCTTGCTGTTTCGCGTAGCACGTCTTCTCATTTTGCAGCATTTCAAACGAAACAGTGTATGCTTCAACAGGTTACTCTTGTGGTAACAGTACTTTAGGAGTACCCGAGGCATGGCGTATTAAAGAGCACACATAGCAGCTCTCATTGGTTGTCTGGTTTGCAGTGGTGCTCATGTCTGCATACCATTTGTTAGACTGGTGTGGATGTTGTGGGTCTTCGATTGTGTCTAGTCCCAGCCCATCGTATTCATAAAATCTCTTCCGTCCTGCCCATTTTTCTCCTTCTAGTCCCTCCCAGACACCCCAGTGTTCTTCTTTCCCCCATATGTTGTATTGGAAATATCCCATCTGCCCCACTTTGTCCATTTCATTATATAGTACAACATATTTCTTGACCATTTCTCGACCATATTTTCATCACTGTTTTTCACATGGTCTGTGTCTGATGTATGTTGTGCACTTGTGTCTGGTGTAGACAACACAGGTGGATAGGGGCCATCATGCAACCAGGATAAATCGGAAGGGTCTGGGTTATTCATGTCATAGATACCGAACTCAGATTCATTATAACGGGCAGTGGGATGTACTGACACAAGAGTGCTTTTTGTGTGATTATCATCATGAGAGCCGTTTCTCTGTGTCCCGTGTGCCCATATCAATTTAAACCCATCCCATTTGAGATGGGTGCCCTGTTTTACCAAGTTTGCCCTCCCTCCTTCTGAGCGATAGATAGGAATGCTATGGCCCAATACATCACTAGGCCAAACAACATTGAAAACATTGAAAAGAAAACTACTGCACAGAAAAATAAACCACACTCATAGGAATACTGTCTTAAATTAAATCCTCTATTCATATTACTATCTAATCTACTGTTGTTCACATTGGGGCCCCCTCCATTGCCATGGTTGCTCCTACAGAATTAGATATAAAAGCGTGTTAAGCATGCATTCATTTTATTACTTCTTTCATTATAGCTGTTACATTTCTTTATATCCTATATACATGTACTCTCAATTAATATTCTTGTGTTTATTCCTAAATATTCATCACTAATCTAGAGAGCCAATACGAAAGAGAGAGAAAGAGAGAGAGATTCCCTATCATCACTATCATTTTAATACAACCACTATTGCAATGCGTGTGTTTTTTTCTTCACTTTTATCATTTATCATACATTATTTACACCCCGTTTTATCATTTTCATTTTCATTTTTCCTTCCTTCATTTGTTTCAGATCTCTTATCAATTATGTCTGTTTCTCTTTTTACGTTTGTGTTTTGCCTTATGACCTGTGACCTTCTTGGTTTTGCTCTACACTGTCTTGTGCTTTGGACAAATGGACAAATGGCTCCGATATGGATCCGATATCTCACGCCCTTAACCTTCACTGCTTTAGGCATGCAATATACTACTTCATATGGACCATGGAATCTGGGTGCATTCCACCGATGTAAAAAGCGTCTCACATAGACCATCTCCCCTGGCATGAGCTGGCAGCTTGGGTTATTTGTGGTTGGTGTTACCGTGTCCCTCGCTGCTTCTTGTGTGAAGTGGGGTGCTAGCTGTTTTGCAATCATACGTGCTGCTTTTGTAAGTTGTTTTAAATATTCGTGGAACTCTTCTCCCAACACAGTTGCACTTCTGTGCGCATTTGATTGTCTTCGTAATGGGAAGTGTGCTGTGTGCATGCATCTAATTGTCACGGGGCCTCATTACGACCCTGGCGGAGTGGGTTTACGCCAGCGTTATTCGCGGCGGACCCGTCCGCCCTACTACGAGTTCCCGTAGCGCCATGGAGCGTTTTCCGCCTGGTTTTTCCGGGCGGAGAAATCCATGGCGCTACGGGACCTTGTTGTTAATTACGCCACCGTATTTTACGGTGGCGTAATTAACGCCTTCCCCACTCCCATTATACCCTATGGGGCAAAAATGGGAATGGGGAATGGGGATTTACCGCCCCGCCAAGGTCGGCATGGGGCGGAAAATCCGCCAACCCCCATGGCGCTATCGGCAGCTTTCCGCCGTGCTCCGCGGTGCATTTAGCACCGCGATTTCCGCCAGGGTCGTAATGAGGCCCACTATCTCGTTGGGGGACTAGTGGTAGTCCTTACTCGGTTGGCTTCTCAATTCGAATAGGGCCAATGTTAAGCAATGTACCCAATTTTCTTTAATGTGCGACATAGTTTTGACGGCCTACATTTAAGGAGTTTGTTTATTTTCTCAACAATGCCATTTGAGTGTGGGTGATAAATTGTGCATAATTTGTGAGTAATCCCCAGCATTGTTGTCACTGCTTTGAACAAGTCATTGACGAAATGCCTTCCATTATCAGAACGTACAACATCACATATCCCCCAGTGGGAAAAGACCTCCCTCACTAGGAAATTAGATGCACACTTTGTGTCTGGGTGGGCGCAGGGGCCCACCTCCAGCCACCTTGAAAAGGGGCACACAACCACTTTCAATCCATTACACCTTTCTCCCATGTCTGCATAGTCTATATGCAGTTCTCGGAAGGGTCCAACTGGCTTATGCAATGTTCCTCGTAATGTTCTCAATGTCATTCCTGAATTATATGCTTGACATTTGGTACACTCTATCACCATTTTGGATATCTGTTCTCGTAGCCCTGGCACAAACCAATTTTCCTGAATGTCTGCTGCAATATGTTGTTTGGCATTGTGGGCTGGGAAGTGAAGATGCTGGAATGCTATTTCTAGCAGTTTCCGTGTCATTACTACTTTACCTATGTTGTTCTGTCGCCAGAGAAGGTCAGTGGATGATTGACTATACCCTCTCTTTTCCCATAGTTCCTTTTCCTCGGCTGGCGCATCCTGCTGCAACTCTAATATCTGAGATACTGGCTTGTAGTTTAGCCCTCCCCTTGCTCATCCTCCACATGCTTTTGTAATATGTATTCACCTGTAGTTGCCCTTGTTAGGTAAGTCGCTTCTTTGGCAGCAGCGTCTGCTGCCGCATTCTCTAATAAGATGACATCATTCTTGTTTGTGTGGGCCTTGCATTTTACTAGTTCTACAACTGTTGGCTCCTTTAAGGCCTCTATTAATTCTGCAAGCAGTTCAGCATGCTGCACAGGGGACCCATCTGCCCTTCTAAATCCTCTCCTTCCCCATCCGGCCAATCCCCCATGCACTGTTGTCTTCATGTATGCAGAGTCAGTGTATATTGTTACTGCACTTCCTTTGGCTGTGTGCAGAGCTTCAATTAGCGCCACTAGTTCAGCTGCTTGTGCCGAAAAATGGCCAAGTAATCTTTTTTGGACAATCACTTCTAACTCCCCTTTCTCCAATCGTACCACTGCCGCCTGCCCCTATGTGTTTTTCTCCTGTTTCAAAATGTATTGATGCTGATCCATCCAGAAAGTACACTTCTCCTTGAGTCAGTGCATCTAAATTTTCTGTTGGTGTACCGTCATCTTGCCCCCTGTATGTGGCACAATCGTGAATTTGCATATCTTCCACTGTGCATGCTTCTGTGAGACATGTGGCTGGGTTCACTGTTTTATAGCACACTGTCTGTATGGTTGCACTTGATAAGATTATTTCATTAGCTGTGGCTCTCTGTGTTGTTAATGTACGTTTTGACCTTTCAAGTATGGCAAACACTGAATGCTCCTCGTATAGAGTTATGGAGCATCCCATCACAATTGTTGCACTTTTTTCAATGGCTAACACTGCAGCTGCGAGAGCTTGTTCGCAAGCGAAGTGTCCCTGCATCACTGCATCTAGTGTACCACTGTAGTACACTAGAGGCTTGTGGCCTAACAATGTTTTTTGTGTCAGTACTGCTGTCATGAGTGTCCCATCACAATGTGAATATAAATACAATTTGTGCTCATAATCTGGTGTGGCTAGGACAGGTGCCTTCAATATCAGTTATTTCAAAGTGTTGAAGGCAGTGTGCATTTCTTGTGTCCATTGTATTACTGTGTTTTCCCTTTGTGCATCCTTTAGCGCTTGTAGAAGAGGTTTTGTGTATCCTGCATATTCTGATATCCAGGCACGTCAATAATTGCACATACCGAGAAATTTCTGCATATCTTTCACTGTTTTGGGCTCACTTACAGCCCATACTGCAGCTGCTCTGTCGGGTATTATTCTTTTGCTATCTTTTGATATCAGCTGGCTCAAATACAATACTTCTATCAGACAATATTGCAACTCCTCCATGTCCACCTTGTAGCCCTTGTTTGCCAGTAATGTCAATAGTGTTACAGAATCCTGTCTGCATTCATCCTCATTCTTTCCACATATCAAGAGGTCATCTACGTACTGAATGATCGTGATCTTTGTGACAATATTTCCAAGATCTTCATGTAAAAATCTATTAAATATACTTGGGCTCTAATAATATCCCTGGGGCAATCTGCAGTGTTCATATTTCACTCCCCCCAGGGAAAAGGCTGTCAAATACTGCGACTCAGGATCGAGTGGTACTGAGAAAAATGCATTCTTCAAATCCACCCCTGTGAAACATGACACATCTTTGGGTATGCTGCACAGGATCGATGCAGGGTTTGGGAGCAGTGTGAACTCTTTCTGTATGATGTCATTGAGGGGGCGTAGATCCTGTATCAGCCTCCAAGCCCTCCTTTGCCTTTTTGATGCGATAGATAGAAGTATTACAAGGAGAATTTGAATGTACTATGATCCCTTGCTGTAGTAAGGCGTGTATCGTTTCTTTTATTTCTTCTTCTGCCTCTCGTTACAGGGGGTATTGCTTTACCCGGGGCAATAATGCCCCTGGCTTCAGTTTTATTTTTACAGGTGTTACCTCACACAACAATCCTATGTCATGTGGGCTAGTTGTCAACAAGTCTGCTGGTACATGTTGCATGTCTTCTTTAAAAAATGATTGTGGTGCGCTCACTATGGCCATAAATGGGAGGGGCACTTGTCTGTTCTGAATCATTATGTCACAGGAAATTGCTATCTCCATTATTATTTCCCCATCACTGTCTGAGTCAGTGAAAAGCTCCTCATCAGATAAATCTTGCAAGGCTGTGTTGGCATTTATGCACAGCACTGTTCGCCATTCACATCCATGTATGTCTAATCCAATCACTGCTATCCTTTGTAATGATACTTGTACCCCATGTAAGTCTAGGGCCACCACCGACCCAGGCACTATCTCGGGTGTGCTATTGGACGACACACAAATCTGATGGCACTCTCCATTCTTGGCATTTTAACTCAGGCACAACTTGCACCAATGTTTTTAACCTTTGGAGGAATATGTCCGAATCTACAGGTATTCCATGCACCTGCTGTGCCATGGCTTGTATTTGTATTACTTACATTGCTCGCATTGCACATATCCCAGAAGTTGAGCACACTATCCCTCTCTCTGTGAATGAGATAGTCATATAGAGCTTGCTAAGGAGCTCCATTGCCAGTTAATTTATGGGCGAGTCTTCGCAATACAGTAGGGGTGCTCGCACTGTTTTTCCCCCCACTGTTACCTCCAATTCTTCTGTGTATGGAACCTCGACCACTGCCCCAGAAAACCTCTGCATCTCCATTTTATGATTAGACAGCGGAAACCTGCCTTCTCGTAGGCATGATTTTTCTGCTCCTGAGTCCACCATAAAAATTAACTATTTGTTCCCTATCTCCATCCCCACCAGTGGTTCCTCTGCTGCGTTGAGGGTCATTGATAGTATTGGACACACAAGCGCTCCCTGTGGGCTGTCCTATGTGGAGTACCTTGTGTCCTCCCCACTGTCAAACATTTTACCTGATACTACTGCTGTTCCTCTGAAAGGTGCGGGCACACCATTTGCTGCTGTGACAAAGGTGTTTCCGTGAACCAGGCCCATGTGATCTCTGGACTGTGGGTGTTGTTGTATGTTTTGGAGAAGCGCTCTGTGTTCTTCTATGTACCTGGGATTGGGTTGCTCTTCTCTCCTACCGCCACCAATAGGCAGCCAGTGTGGGCTTCCCGGGTGGGGGTGGCCATACTGTTGTTCATTCTGATATGAGTTCATGGGTGGCTTCAACACTCTCTTGAAAAATGTCCCCACCTCCCACAGTTCCAGCATGCTCCTTGTCCTCATCCCCTGGGACCTTGTCCTCCATACCCTCCATACCCGTACCTGCCCCCTCTGGACTCCCAGTACCAAACTCTTCCTCCATGGGCGCTCCTTACTTGCCATTGTGGCCCTCTATATTGTTCCTCACCATTCCACTGTTCCTGTCCATTTCCTGCCCAATTTGCGACCATCCTTGCCTGTATGGCTATCTGCCCTTCCTTCTCCTCTCGTTCTCATTCTGCTGGGAGGGCGGCTATTGCTGCAGTGAGCTTCACTAGTTTCGTCTGAATTAATTTTGCCTCATCTGCCAGTCTCTATTGGGCTATCTCCCTTTCTCTTTCTTTGATTCATTTACAATGGTGTACTATGATGCTCTGTATTTCTGGCCAGCACTTGGTTTCTATCCCAGCTATTTCATCAAGAGCCTTCTGGACTTCTTTCGGGAGCCCTCTTTTGATTATGAAATAAAACAGGGAGGTTGATTGATCACAAGCCGTGCCCGTCTCCGCCCTCCACATCTTCTGCACCCGAAGTATGAAGGCCATCGCATCTTCCTCCTCTCTCATTGTGCATTGCATAACAGACTGTAAATCTGGTGTATCTAGAAAAGTTTCTCTTAGTGCATCCCATACTATTGCTCTTACTGTGTTAAAAGATGCCTCATCATGGCGGTCACAGTCTAGTGTTATTCCAGGAAAGCGTGCCTTTGCCCACACCCTGTTGGCTTGATAACCTACTGCGGACGGACCCTAAAAAACTTTTGACATGACCTACTGCTAAAGGAACCCCAACAGTGTTTTTCTCAAATGCGTATATCCACTTACTTGCACCTCCAGAGAGTGGGGGTAGAGTTTTTAGTAAATTTGCTTTATCCATCTGGGCCCAGGGTATATAATTGGGTCTTCTTCCCCCTCTGTGTATCAATGGTAATTGTAATTTGTTTCTTGTTTATTTCCCTGTGCTTACCTATGCCCCTTTGTTCCCAATACTGCCATTTGTCCCATCCTGTTCCTCAACCTTCCATTCCATTCTTCTTCCATTACCCTCCCCAAGGGAGACTGTTCTATTCCTGCCGCCACCCCACCTGTTTCACACCCTAACCTCCTCTCTTCCTCTTCTTGCTCTTCTATGTCGCACCAATATTCTTCCTCTCTATCCGATGCCATGTCCCCTCCTTCCGCGCACACCTCACTGGCAGCATGATCAATTTCTATTATTCTTGTGGGTGTATCATTAATTTGGAACAATATTTCTCCCTTCTCCCATCCCTCCTCCATCGACATCTCAAGGGGCTGTGACATCTGCATTTGTTCTGCTCTGCGGGTACCTGAGCTTCCTTGTACACATATATCTCACAATCGTGATAATTCTGTCCGGGCCATTGTTAACCGTTTGTCTAAATATTGAGTGAACTATTTGATATCTATTGCAGGGGTACTCACCTGTCCACTTGTTCTTGGACACTCATATGGGGGTGGTGCTGGGGCGGTCGGTTGGGGTCGCGGAGGGGGATGTGGGTTTTGACACATACACTGGGTCACTATACCCTTCCACTGGTACTGGCTTTGGCAGGAGGGGATATAATCGTGCAACCTCTATCTTACCCTCCTTCTCTTCCCCCTCCCTTTCACTATTCTTTGCTGCCAGAGGAGATGTGCCTTGTTCCTTTACCTTGCTTGGAGGCACTTCCTCAAAGAGCCTTCACAAATCTAATATTTCTCATCTATTCTGCAATAGTTTGCCTTTGTACTTCACAAACAAACAGGTGGCTACCATGTCTAGGACATTCTTATTGAATGACCCTCCTTTGGGCCATACCTGGGGTAACCCTTCCCTTTTCAATTCTGTAATCCACTGGTCATGGTATTTAGTGATCCTTTCTGCATAGCCTGGCAAACTTTGGCAAATGTGTGCCAAGGGTGTCTCTGCACCCATCCTGTCTTAACAATGTATTCCCAACCTCGTGAGTCAGTATAACAATAATGCAATTCACAATTCTTCAATATGTCACGTCTTTGCATGTCACCTCTATGACACTGATTTTGTTCTCTACAATCTGTCACACCTACTATGACAGAGTGTGTACCAATGATTATGCAACAATGCTTTTTGTCATTGCTTATCCATGTACATTATACACAACAAACATAACAAGATGATTACACAACAATAACCGTTAAACATATCACATGTAACACTCATCATAAATCCTCCCTTCCTGTCCCCCTTTCCCCTTACAATATTTTCCCTTGATATGCCACCTCGTTCCCTCTCTTAATTCCTTACACACTATCCCCCCTAAAAGAAGAAAACGGTGCAGCATTTCTAAATACTATTCAGAGTCTTCTCCTTATATAAGACTAATGTTTCCACTGATGTTCCTTGTTATACCCAATACTAGTCGAGATAGCACTATGCGGCTCGGCCTTCCACCCCCTTGCAAAGCTAGGTTCCCGTATCACTTGTCACCTTGTAATCTCCTCAACTGTCCTAATGGCCATATGCAGAAAGAAAATGAATAAATTAAGCCCACAAATTCTCCCTTTATTGTATGAACTTTTCTCCCCTCTAGTTTCCCTTCACTTTATCTGACTCCTTATACTACTTTTCCATCCCTCCCCTAGTTCTTTTTAATGTCGCTCGCACTTCATACTTACGTGTCCGTCTTGATCCGAGACCCTCCGGACCCAGTCTGTCAAGGCACTGCCCCGCACTCAATGGGCGCACCTGGCTCCGGCGAGCGGAAAGGTGGGTTTTTGCAAAGCCTGGACCCATACCCTCTCACCCTAATGCGTGTGCATGTCTAGGTGTACTGGTTGCCGTAGTCCGGCAGCTCTTTGAGGGGGCGTGCCCTGGGTCCCCGCTGTGGCCGTCGATGTCTCTTGCCAGAAGGAACGTAAGGACGAAATCACGTCCAGGGGTCACCAAATGAAAGTTAGAGTCCCCATAAATGCAATCAAAACACCCAAATGAGAGTCAATAATGGATACACCCCAGGAGGGAATGAGACCAAGTGTGGGTGAAAGTAAAAGTAAAGTTTATCTAAAAACAAAATAGGGCAATCAGTGAACTCTGCAAAATCAGAGAGCGCTCTGCCCAACATCACTCTAACGGTACTTTAAAAAGGGTTACAGCATCATAAACAATGACACTCCTTAGGTTACATTTATTACATTCTCATTGGTGAAGTCCAAAGTCCAGTATAGTTGTGTAGGCGCCGCCTGCAAATGATTGGATAGTTGCTTGGCGGGAAGGCAGACATCACATGCTTCAGCTGCACTGGTCAGTGTGAGGTGATGGTTATGGGGCCCCGGATGGGGTGATTAATACTAACTATCTAATCTAGACACCACTTCAAAGTATGCAATAAAAAGACACTCATAAAACACATCATTGGCATACTGACAGTGGGGGAGAATAATATATTTCCCACCTATCAATACATACATTTATCTGGTTCACCTGAAAGGGAGGACAGATATGGGGGCATTGTGTGTCAGGAAGCAGGGGGTGAATACTCTTGTGCAGGCTCAGCGAAAGGTTGAGAGGCTACATTTGTTGCATTAAGGCATCAGTGAGACATGGGCCTCTGGCTGCAACACTGTCAGAAGGAAGGGAAAAATGAGTGGGGGCTGTGCACCCTGCGTGTGTGGCGCTTCTGGGGATTATACATAAACCATTGGAATAGGGCAGTGGTCTTCAAACCTTTTTGGCCGGGGCCCCCATGAGTCAAATTTGGGCAGGTCGGGATACCCCGAAAATGCCAAATGGACAGTTTGTATTGTGCGCCGTCACCTGCTCCCATCACAGTTGCTGGGCTCCCTCATCCCACTCCTACCCAGTCCCTGATCTCTCCCCACCCCATCACACACCCTGGGCTCTCCCCACTCTGCTCCCACCACTATCCCATGGTTCCCGCCAATTGTGCTCCTACCATAGTCCCTGGGTTTCCCCCATCCCGTTCCCAACACAGTCTGAGGGCCAGTGGCAGCTGGTGATTTTTTTAAGTGGAGGGGCATAACTATTTCCCCCCAAAATGCCATAGCGATTGAGCATAGTGAGGGAGCCCGAACTAGTAAAGGGGGATTTGGGGGGTTTCCCCCTGTGAATTTCTTTTAAATAATGGTTTAAAATGTTGCATTGTAGAGCATACTTTTAACAAAAAAATGGGTAAATAGCCAAACAGTTTGCAATTGGTGCTGGGGGGCGCAGGGGCAGGCATGACATTTTTTACTGGACATCTGATAGATGTCCAGTAAAAAGATACCATCCCTGTCCCTTGGGCCCCACTGGGCCTAACACAATCAACATGATTATGTGTGTATGGAAGGCGCTCATACAGCAATCACTCCATCATTCACACGAGCATCCATGACCAAACACTCACTCATAACATAAGCATACACGCCTCCATACACATGTTTAAAAAAAACAATGAACATAAACGTACCTTCTGGATTGGCCTGCATGTGGGTGCTGAAACGCCCTGCTCCAGGCTGCTCTGTCCATATGTGCGAGGAGGCGCAGGAGCCCCCCCCTCGGACATACAGACATGCAGTGCCCCAGCCAGCATTTCTAATGAGCTATGCAATGCTGGCGAAGCAAAACGCCCCAGCACTTTCATGGCTCAGTGAGCATGTGTGGCTGGGGAACTAAACTGAACTGTCAAAGGGAAACAGTGTTTCCCTTTGACTGTTCAGCCAGCCCAGCAGCACTCCATCAGCTGGAAAAAGCAGCTGAGGGAGTGCTCACTGTTTCACTGGGCTGGCTCCTTAGCTCCTCCATAATGGGTGAGGGGCCAATGGGTGGGCGCCCCCTCACCATTATGGATGAGCCACCAGGCTCCGACTGGCCTACAGGGCAATGCCTGTACCAAACATTTTAAATGCTAGTGTGGGCCAGTCAAAATGGGCCACCATTTTGGCCAATGTGGACCAGTTTGATGAGTTACTTAACTATGCACTTAGTAATTTTGACCATTGTTGCTGGATATATCACAATTTACTTACATTTTAACACAAAGCACCCTCTTGGGTACTATTGAAACAGTGGGCCTCATTACAACCCTGGCGGTAGCTGTGCGGCACCCGCGAATGGGCAATTACCGGGTCATGCCGAGTTAGGTGGACCTGATAATTGCCCTTTCGCGGGTGCCAGTACCGGTAGATCCCCATTCCTATTTGAGCCCCATAGGGCTCAATGGGAATGGGGAGCTTGGATGCACCGGCACCGTTAATAAAGGTGCCGGTGCATCCGACGAGCTGTGCTCGCATGTGCCGCACGGCCTGCCAGGTCAGACCTGGCGGGCTGTCAGGCACCCGCGAGCACAACTCGTACTAGGGCGGTACGGTAGCAAAGGTGCCGGTAGCTTACCTGAACCGTTGTTACCATACCGCCATAGTTGTAATGAGGCCCAGTCTGTGACTAGAATATCCATTTACAACTGCAGGCCACTTTTTCATTGTTGCCTGAGACAGTTTCATGCTTCAGCCCGACCATGTGAGCCACCCCTGCCCATTTCTTCCAATGTAAAAAAAAACATTTTAAAAAAGTTTTTTTATTTATTTATATTTCATGCTGAGCTCTCAGGGCCCCCCAGGGATGTACCCGCGGACCCCTGGGGGGTCGCGACCACAGTTTGAATACTGCTGGAATAGGGTCAAAACATGTTTGCTTTCACTTTATTTACAACCGTCACCGTGCTACAGAATGGTACTATTTACATTAGCCTTGTGGCCTCACCATTTATATTGTGCGCATGAGATTCTTATACCATTTGAACACATTTGCGAGTATACATAATATTGATACAGCAATGAGCATGTGGACCATACATTTTGCATCATAACATCCAAGTCACCTAACATCTCATACATTTGCGGGGACCTTTGGTAGTGAACGACATGTGACCAACATTATAGGACACTGACGTGTGGATGATGATATCATACTCATTGCAATTGATTCAGATAGATTAATTATTGATCGTTCTGTTACACCTCATAGAGACAGCCCCCTTATACATGGACACAAGAGGGGATTTATAGCCTTACAGAGGCGATTAGTATTGTGGGTGAAACAGTGTGGAACACAGTATTGGGGTAGTCATCTGCTACATAAAAAGGGGTGTGAGGTTGGGGGTTTATATACGTTATACATCTTAAGGGTAGAGTCTGCAAATCATGTGGCGTGTTTGTGGAGATGGATTGCTTTTTCCAGGCCCAAGCTCTTGCCCAGTCATTCACAGGTCAGTGTGGAAGGAGGAAGGCGAGAGATACAGTGTTGGATTTGTAACTGTTCACGCCCAGTCTCCCGTGAGAACAGGGCTGATACATGGACACAGAGGGGAAGAGGTTGGGGGAGTGGCTGGCTAACTGCCTAGCGCCAGGGGAGAGCTGCAGGCCTGCAGACTGGCTTTGCTGTGAGGCCTGCTTTGGCATGTACAAAATGGAGTCAGGTTTTAATACCAAATGGAGCCGGTATTCCGCCCTCTTCAGCCCTCTTATGAACGTTGCACCCATATGTGTTGTTCCGTAGCTGTCCGGTACCTCTGGCCACAGGCGCATGGGCAGCTGCGGGACGAGCATTGTGTGCAAGTGGACAGGAAAGAAGGGGAGGGGGCCTAAAAGACCTTTCCTCCCTTACAATGCATACCCCTTGGGTGTGATGAATTTCCCCTTTCTATTCAAAAGGTTTCCCTCTTGTTCAAGTGGTTTAGAGATGCTGCACCCCCCCTTCCCTCTTCTCAATCGTTTCCATTACCTGGAATTTTATTTATGATATCTGGTGTCTGGCCTCTTGTAAGTGTTGGTTTACTGGAGATCAGATATTCCCTGTCCGGATGTTTGACCAGTGTTCATTCCATCGGAATTTGGCCTTCCTTGTTGTCTGTCGAACATAATACTTGCTGCATGGGCATTTTATATAGTAGATCATGTTGCTGCTATTGCAGGTAGGGCAACATTTTAGGAACTTTTTCTCCCCTGTGTTTAGGTGGAATACTATGGGCCTCATTACAAATCGCTCGGTATGGAAACAACAATGGCGGTAAACCCGCCGCCACCGTTGTTTCCATACCGGGCGATCACAACTCCTGCAGGCGGGAGGTGATGTTCCCGCCAGGTCTGACCTGGCGGGTTCAACACCGCCCGCCTGCAGGCGGACGAGGAAACACCGGCAGCATTACGAGATGCTGCCGGTGTTTCCATGATCCCCATTCCCATTGAGTCCCATAGGACTCAATGGGAATGGGGATTAACACCATTCCGCCTCTGTGATTCCCGGGAAACCGGGGTTGTAATGCCCCGGTAATTCCAGGAATCACGGAGGCGGAATGGTAATAAGAGTCCAGCAGTAACCAGGCGGTTTTACCACTGCGGTTACCGCCAGAACCGTAATGAGGCCCTAGCACTAGACTGCAGTTTTTGGATTGGAGGCATTGGAAGGACCTTCATTTTAGGTGTTTCTTGGGTGGTAGGTTGCTTTCACTCCTGACAAGCATTTCTTTCATATTGTTGCTTCTTGTGTAGGCGAACACAGGTGGAGATTTGTGTAGTTTGCCTAGTGTACTGTCTTACGAGATGTAATGCCAGTGTTTGTTCATGATCTTGGATCATTATTCTGTTGCTTTGTAATGAAAACTCAATAACGTAGATGAGTGGCGGTTGGTATCTTCTTGGTAACCTCTTGCTTTAAATCTGTTAGCAATGTCTCTCAAGTGTCTCTCGCAGTCATTTTCGTCCTGGACAATATTTTTGACCCTAAGGAATTGCTGCACAGTAAACTTTTTATAGTATTAAATGGATGGAAGCTAAGTCTGTGAAGACGTTTATTGCGATCTGTCGGTCTGCGGAAAAGGGTTGTTTTAAGTTTGTCTTCTTTGTGTTTCACTGTTATATTCTAAAAGTCTACTGTCTCCTTGCTGTGCATTGTCGTGAACGGTATCCTTCCATCTATACTGTTCAGGTAACTGTTGAAAAGTATGAATTCCTCTTCAGCCCCTGACCATATTCCTATATCGACCCAGTACTTGACATAATTATGCCAGAACGGGTGTTCAAGGATATGTTCAGTTTCAAATTTACACATGAAAGTATTGGCGTAGCTGCATGCCATGATGACACCCATGGATGTAACTGACACTTGGATGTAGTGTTGTTTCTTATAGCTTACATAAGAATATTGGGATATGAAGTCAAGTAACAGCATGAGAAATTCCTTAAATGCTTTAAGTTCATTGGACTTGAGGAGTAGCCATTTGATGGCTTCTTGTCCATGGTTGTGTGGTATGGAGGTGTAGGGGCTTCTTACATCAGCTGTGAATAGGATATCATGAATACTTACATTCAAGGTGTGAAGTATGTTGAGGAAATGTGGTGTTCTTGATATATGTGCTTGTGGCTTGTATGAATGGTTGGAGGAATGAGTCCAGGTAGGTGTCCAGAGGTTGTAGAATGCTGTTTGTGGCCGAGACTATGGGTGGTTTCACTGGATTTTCATGGATCTTTGGTAGAGTATAGATATGTGTGTTTGAGGGTGATTTGTGTGGAGGTAATTTCTTGTCATGTCTCAGATTCATCCGTTTTCATCTGCTTGGGCTAGTAGTTTCTCGAGGTTGAATCTTATCTTTGATGTGGGGACTTGATCAATGGGGGCATATCTTTTTCTGTCCAGTAACCTTGTCTCAAATTATTTGTTGTAGTCAACAGTGTTAAGGACTACCAGTCCCCCACCTTTATCTGCTGGTTTGAATGTGAGTGTGGTGCCTGTGAACAAGGTTTGTATGATGTTGAATTTGCTTCAGCTAAAGTTAATATGTTTGGGACATGCATATAATAGTTCCTGTAGGTCGGTAGTGAACGTTATTTTAAATAAATCAATGATTGGGTAGCTGGCAGGAAGGATGAAGTTACTTTTAGGGCTGAATTCTGTGAATTCTGGTTCTTCAATGTGTTTCTCCATGTTCTCACCATCTTGTGAAATATTTTAAGTCTTAATTTTCTGGGAAATGTAAACAGTTTCACTTTCTTCTCAAAACAGTTGGAGCTGTAGATGGGCACAAAGTTAAGACCTTTCTGGAGTAATTTTAGTTCAATCTGAGAGAAAGTTATTTTAGATCGGTTCATTATTAAGTTCTCTTTGGGTTCTGCTCTGTTGTAAGGCATTGTCTGTCTCTTCCTGTGTTCACTAATGGAAATGTCCTGCTTCCTCCCATGCCTAAAAAAACACTTGCTGTTGTTCTTGGGCATTCTATTGTAATTTTGGTGCTACTGTTGCCTGCTCTTTTCGTGCCTTCTGTTTTGTTGGCTGTGGTTTCTGACTCTTTGCTGCTTTGATCAGAGGAGCTTGTTGTACCTTTGTTCTGTGGTGTGGCATTTTGTTTGTATCTGTCCATCCATGTGTATACTACGTCATTAAGGTAGTCATATGTGTTGCATCTAAATTATTGATGTTTTTTGTTTTCCATTTATGTGCGGTAGTCTGCTAGGTTGTTGTTAATGTCCTCTAGTATTTTTCTAAGTCCGTAGCTGAGAGTGCATTAGTGAGTGCAGCCTGTATCTCAGTAATTTCCTTGGTTAGAATGTCTAGTACTTTTGATATTTGCTGTACAGTAAGTAGAATTAAGTCTAGGGAACATTTATTAAGTATCTGCTCCCATTAGTGAACAAAGTCGTGATTCTCATTGCAAAGTGTTGGTCTAATGGGGATTCAGAGACCTTGTGGGATGCGTTGAGCATGGCAATATTTGGTGAGTGTAATAGCATGTAGTTTTCTGTTAATTTCTCTGTGAGTTATTCTTTCTAAATGTTTGATCTTAATACTGGTGCAGTAGTGGTACTTGAAATGCCAGTGTCTCTAATGAGGTTTAGGAAAGTGTCTGCTTTCTCTGTGCTGAACCCTAGGGTTTCAGCTCTCCTGTCTGTTAGGTTGGTCAATTCTTCATATGACATGCTTTTTTGGTGTGCGTGCCTCCACTCGTATTGCACAATAATATACTAGACTGGATAATTTAGGTTGAGTGGGCACAGCTAATTAGTGATATTTTCAAGTAACATTCAATATTTATAATTCTATAGGAAGAGTTCTTTAGTCCTGTTGCCAGAATAACCCCACTTGTACTGTGGGTGGATAAAGTAATGGAGGATGTTGTCTGGGTGGGAGTTACCCAGGTACCTGGAAGAGCATGGGGTGAATATGTCACAGATAATTCCTTGATTAGTTACATGCATTCAATTTTATAACTCTTTTTTAAGTTTTCAGATTATTTGAATAGTTATACAAATAAATCTCCTGAATCTTCAGTACATTTTTCATAATAATGATCAAAATATGTACCATGGCCTCAGATGAACAAAAATAATTTGATCAAGATGTTACCAGGAGGTGCGGGTAAGTGGATCAGCACAGTAGAAAAGCATACAGCAATCAGGGACATGAAAAGTTTGCTACCCAGTATAATAGGAGATCAGATTAACACAATTTTGGGGTTGAGCAGGTTACCTAGGTCTCAGATTGGAGAGTGATGCACATGATCGTGGTCCATTTAATAACTGCAGAGCCTGTGTATGGGATGCATTGAGAAGTGCTATAGACCTGATGTAGGAGCTATAATGGCACAACCGATGAAGCATGACAACAACCCTGCATTATATATCCAGGAACTGTGGCGTAAGGAGACGGAAACTTTGGAACAAAACATAACATTTGTTTACCAGGTATTAAGGAAGGGTTTACCCACTGAAGTACAAACACAGCTAGACAGAATTGTCGGCATGGAAGCAAATGCATGAGGATAAATACAAGCGCGAAGGTGAGAGAGTAGCAGAAGAAAAAGCACAGTGGGCAAAAGCCAAACTGGTACAGAAGAAACTAACAAATGTTAGCATGGATGGAACAGTAGTAACAAGCCCCACAGACACACAACAGTAGTCAGGACTGTCACAAGACTGGGGAATTTCACATGACAACAACAACAGGCAGGACAGGGGAGGGGTCCAGGGAGCATGAGGTCACTCACAGATGGAATGAGGGGGAGGATTTGTAGGTATAAGACCATGATTTTGGGGATCGTGTTGGGCATGTGGGAAGGCGGAACACAGGACTAAGGATTGTCTCAATAGACTGCCCATGCAATACCATCCAGGAGCATCCCCAGCCCATATTATGCACAATGGACACCACAGGGATGTTATGCCCCACAGGAAGCTGCAGATTCTATGCCAATGGATGCGTCTGGCTCTGGAAAACATCAGAACGTAGGACAGATACAAATGACCGGTCCCACATAGGGTCAACCCATACAGTACCCTACACCAAATGCAGTTCAGAACATTGCACAGCAAGCTCCAGTGCAGGCAACTTCAGTACTGTGGAAACAGAATGCTCTTCCATGGGGAATGCGTAAACACTACTTTCCCTCTTCCAGGAAACAACACTTATACACAATAAGACAGCCCACAGCAAGTCTTAATGTGCCCAGTTCTCTCAATCACTCCAAATGCAGACATGGAACACAAGGCAGGGGTGAAGATAGGGAACAGAATGTTTACTTTTATGACAGCCACAAGAGCCACCCGATTTTGCATAAGGGAAGGACAGTTTCCACTAACAGACAACAGCTTGGATGCTCATTGCTTCTCTGGGGTATTTGTTAAAAAAAATTGTTTATGGTTTTAAAATTAACCTTTACAAAATTGTTAACAATACAATGATACAATAATCTCAAAAAACTCAAACAAATAAAAAAACATACAATATCAGTCATCATAGTGGAAAAAATACAAGGAAAAGCCTCTTCAAAACAAAATAAATTGACGTATTACGTTTTCATAATTAAATTCCGGTATTACCCAAATTGACTTTTAACAATTGACCTTTTGTCCTAATTGGTCTAATATTACTGCTGCTAATTGACCTTCTGCACAATTGACCTTTACATTTATTTTATATATATATATATCAAGGGGGCATATAAGCAACTCAATGATAAAAAATGTTATGAGAGAATCATAAGCAACCCAAGTCATATATTGGAAAACAAAGTGAGTGACTTCCTTACGGAGTGGGAAAAGAAGGGTATCTTAACGGACTGCAAGTTCATCTCTACTCCTAATTCAGTTATCCCTACAATATACTTCCTCCCGAAGATACATAAGGATATCAAGAAACCCCCGGGCAGACCCATTGTCTCTTCTATAGGCTCGACATTAGAAAACATGTCAAGATACATAGACGAGGTACTCTTTCCTTTCGTATCAGCTCTTCCATCTTACCTGAAAGACACAACAGACTTTTTAACACGCATTGAAAACAAACCTTGGGATCCAAATTTCTTGTTGGCCACGATGGATGTTGTTTCCCTATACACCTCAATAGGACACAGATACGGCTTAAATGCATGTGAAAGCTTTTTAAACACCAGATCTCTAAACTACTTAGAACATACACAGATGGTTCTAGAGATGATCAATCTATGCCTCACGAACAATGTCTTCATATTTAACAATGAGTACTTCAGGCAGGTGCAAGGCACAGCAATGGGCACGACATTCGCCCCATCCTATGCTAATCTTACAATGGGGGCATGGGAAGCAACAGATGTATGGTCCGATCAGAATCAAATATTTACGGAAGATGTTGTATTATGGTTGAGATACATTGATGATCTCTTCGCAATCTGGAAAGGATCTGAAAAAGCATGGGTAGACTTTGTGAAATGCCTCAATGACAATGAGAACAATCTAAAATTCACAGAAACACACAGTCGAACCTTTGTAACTTTCCTAGATGTCAACCTAAGAATAGTGGACCAGACACTAACAACCAAATTGCATAGGAAACCAACCGGAACAAACACCCCTCTACATGCAACGAGTGGGCACTCCAAAAATCTGATTTGGAGTATCCCATACGGGTAGTTTATAAGAATTAGGCGTAACAGCTCCACACTAACAGCATACGACCGGGACAGTAAATCCGTGGCAATTGGCTTCCTAGAACAATGCTACCCCAAGAGAGTCATAGAGAAGGCATTTGTTAAAGCGAGACAGAAAGAAAGATCCAAGCTTCTTACAGGATCCCAAACATTGATCAAACCTATTGATGACAAAACAACTACAAGAATGATCCTGACGTTTGATAAAGAAGCACCGGAAATAAGACGCATACTCCGTACACATTGGAGAATCCTATTTGCAGATAAAGATCTGGCAAAAAGCCTAAAAATGAATCCAGAGATATGTTTCAGACGAAATCGATCCCTGAGAGACAATCTGGTTCAAAGTTTTATGGCATGGGATGGCCTGCCTGATAAAGAGATGTGGCTTACAACACAGAAACCCTGTTTTCGCAAATGCACCAGGTGCAACATTTGTAAGTTTGCAAAAAACTGTGCATCTTATAAGCACCCGGTTTTTGGTAATTCCTTCACCACACAGGAGAAAATCACATGCGAAACTGAATTTGTTATCTATGTTCTGGTATGCGCATGTCAAAAATGGTACATCGGCAGCACTAAGTGCAAACCAAAGATCCGCATCCAGCAACATGTGAGGACAATCCAACATCAAGATGTAAACTATCCCATGGCCAAACATTTTAGGGACCATCATGAAGGCAAAATGGATAGTTTTTCTTTCTTTGGCATCCATAGGATTGATAAGGACCCGAGAGACGGCGACAGAGAGAAAAGACTCCGACAGAAAGAAACCTGCTGTATTTTAGACTTTGAGAGCCAATCACCTAGCGGACATAATATAGATGAAGAACTATATACATTCTTGGGCTAAAATACTGATGAGAAAAAATGTCACCAGTGTCACAATATCACCTGACACATCTGGTTGGACCCTTACCAAATGTTCACATGTAAAGGTGTATGCATTGCATATAGTCTATCTCTGTCATACTACACTAATCCCCGGGCCAGACCACTAATTAAGAAACCGTCTTCTATTGATATATGCCTATGACAAGCAGGGTGTCATGTCTTTATGGTCTTATCTCCTCTCTATCCAGTATTTGAAAGACAGTACAAGCTGTGCACCTCTGTTTTAATTCACATTTTGGGATATGATGGGTTTGTTTGACTTTATACACATCTATTTTAGGAACTGTTCTGTATTATATAGACATGTTACTCACAACAGGAAGTTTTAACATCTTTTTAACATCTTTTTATGGGTAGCCTGCACTGATATTGGTATTTGCTGTTCTTAAGAAATATAAGCATTTGCACTTTACGAATCTGGAATAGTATTGGCACCTTAGATATCGCTGCTAGCACTTTGCACTTTAAGATGAAGAATCTAGTACAATTTAAATGTCAATTGTAAGTCAATGGTGTTTGCTACATAAGACCAATTGCTTAATCCAATTGCAATTGATGATCTTTAACTTGATGTATGTTGTTCAAAGTTAAACCATAGGTGCATTATACACCTTTAAATGTGGCCACTTTATATATTCACTTTAGCTCTGTTAGACAGTATTGTTTTATAGCTAATGGCAACGCTATGCGCACTATGCACTTTATTAATAGGCTTCCTATAATTATGCACTTTAGATCCGAACAATATCATCACAGTATGATTAGCACGATGCACTTTAATGTCAGATATGACTTCAATCCATGTTTTACAAACGGTACTTGCACTAACAAACTCAGTATATTACATTGTCAGAGATACAATGGAGGCGAGCACTATGCGTTAACATTATATAAACTTTATATTTATGGGTCAACACACTGTTGTTGTCGTCGACACATGCCATCATCACTAATCTGTTGATTGGGATACCATTGATTACTGACATATTACACTATGCGGAAGCACAAGTCTGATATACTGACCAAGTACACAAACCCGTTCCATAATGGCCGACACCATTTCTGACATAGACACATAAAATAGTCCTCTTTCTGTTGCTGCTTTTGTTAGTGAGTCCAATGGGGTATTTTAACACACAGTAATGTTTGGGTCACTTGTTGTGAACAAGCGGACGGAAGCCTGTGAAATGCGTTAACTCCATCTATGATGCACAAGTCACCTTGGGAGAACCACAGTTTGTGTGGTTTTTGATACTTTCTTGCCATGATAATGTGTGAGGATTTTATGGAACCGAAATAAAGTGGAAGATTTTGTAAACTTGGCTTCCTGATTGTTGCTTGGATCGAGGAGTGCTCCTCCAACAACTGTTGAATTAACAGTTAAAAGGACATATATATATATATATATATATATATATATATATATATATATATATATATATATATATATATATATATATATATATATATATTTATATATCGAGAAAAAAGAACGAAAAGCTGGTTAAAGCTGGTTAAAGGTTTTTTGGCGGCCCTCTCCTCTTGAATAAAAGTCAGCCAGATGAAAAGAAAGGATCTCCATTAAACGTTCTTTATTTTTCAAAACACGGTATATAAAAATATATGGGGTGGGTTTGGGGTAATAAATAATATAATGGGATTGGGTAGGGGTGTGCAGGGCATTTTGGATTGAATGGGGCGTTGCAGGGGGTTTTCCGCTCATATCTGTCCTAATAGACCTTTATTTCACGATCAATTGTGAAAAGATCAATTCTCTGCGATCAAATGTGAAAAGGTCAATTCATATACATCCTAATATCCTGGATTTGATGAGTAAAACCTAATTAGAAAAGGGAACTAATTTATTTATATACTTTACAAACATTTTTTAAAACCTTAAAACAGCTAAATTCAGGGAAACATTTTTCCTTTTTAAGATAGCGACACATAGATTTTCAATCAAAACCGGTTGTGGGCTGGTGATATATTTACTGAAGTGATTAATGCACTGTTCCCTAAGTGCAGAGCAGAACACAACCAAATGCTGCAATTACTCCGTCTTCCTAGCATTGTTCCAAAATCTACAAGAAGCTGCCTCAAATGGTAGGCTAACTCTAATACAAATAATCTCATTATTAAGTAAAACATTTAGGGGGTAATTCATGGATTATTTGCACAGAAAAAAACAGGATTTGTGCGCCATTCTGCCCGCAAATCCCCTTTTGTTAAGCAGGGATTTGCGGCAGAATGGCGCACAAATCCAGTTTTTTTTTGCTGCAAATAATCCATGAATTACCCCCTTAGTCTAAAACACCTAAAACCATTTCTAATGAGTCTGGCTGGAAACTGAGACAAATGCAATTCTGTAATCCCCTTAGGTGAGAAAAAAGGGGGATGTGCTAATGTTTCTCTCTTACTAACCCAATCGTTACTTTGGATTAACTTTTTCCGGATTAGCAAAAAGAGTTTCCAAAGATGTTCCTGCAGTAGACAATAACTGGATACAATATGCAATAAATTGGCTAGTTGTATTTTCTATAAGCACACCCCATTTACCAAATTCCGCATATAATGTATGTTTTGAGGAAGCATAACATTTCCTAAAGAGGGCTAACTGATTCCACCAAACTTTGCTTTGGAGTGACTGTAACCGAAGGTGTGGCAGATTGCAACCATCAAAGTGCTATGAGGTAAAAAGAACAGTACTTTACGCAACATCAAAGCTTTGTAAAAGTTCAATTCTGTTATCAGCCACCCCAGAGTCCATAAATAAACTCTGGGATAACTTTCGCTAAATAAAATTTAAATGCTGGCAAAGCAGAGAATTTACGGTATTTCCAGTCAATTCCGATCAATTGTGCAGCTAACATAGTAGCTTTCTGCTTTCACAAATAAAAAAAAAACAGTTTTGAGGGGTGTGTAATAATAGAGTAACCCAGATACACCATACTATCTTTAAACAATGGCTTGGTTTCATTTATGTACCAGGAGAAAGTTTTTTTTTCTTTTACTTTACAGAATTGTGAGGGTTGATTCTTAGTTTATTTACTAAAATATATATTTTTAAAAGCATCAATTAATCTCTGTAGCCCTATTGGTGTGTGATCAAATAACACAAAGTCATTGCCGTACGCCATCCCTGGGATTCTCAGGTCACCAATTTTAGTAGGGACAAAAGAGGCTTTTGAGGGGCTTTCCTCCACATCTGTCATGTACAAATTAAAAAAGATATTGGGCTAAAATACAGCCCTGCCCAGGACCCTTGCACGTTGGGATTTGTTTTGATAAGACCCCTTCATTATTTAACTGAACATACAGTGAGGAACTTTCGTGGATATCAATAAGAATGCTCAACAATCCTTTAGGAAAACCCAGGGAGTCTAGTTCGGCACACACAATTGTCTGATTCACAAGATCAAAGGCCATAGATAGGTTGATAGAGGTAGTGTGCACTGGCATAGTGTCCTCATCCCATGCCAGATCTTGTATACAGGTCATTAGAAAGCCTCTCAATCAGTAGCTATGCATTTCCTAAAATCAGTTTGGAACATGTGTAACAAATGTATTTCTATACCCCAATCTTGTATTTTTCCCAATAACAAAGAGGCAAATATTTTAGAATATGCATCCAAAAGGTATATAGGTTGGTGGCTTAGTGTACACAACATATACCCCTTTTGATATATCGGGATAAAATATGCTGTTTTCCAAAAAGCGGGGGGTGGACATGGTGGCAATAATATCTGTGAAAAAATTGGACTTTCAATATCCTACATCAATAATTCCAAGGACCATCCTTAAGTACACACTGGATAACCCTCTAAGCATTTACAGTCACAGGGCCATATAATGCCAAAAGATGGGAGGACGAGATATTTTCAGGTACTGGATTACTTTGGACTACCATTTGGTTCATTTCCAGAGCATTGATCAATGTCCAGAAATTGCCTGAGTTACCTTTATTCAAAGCTGCCAGCATATCCTCCCCATCCTTTTGGTAAAGCCTCTGTGTACGGGGTTTTAATCGGTTTTTGAAGTTTTCCTTCACTTTTTTATTCTACAAAATATATCATCCTTCGTAGACGGGGCTCTTTTAATTTGGTGAATAAGCTGACGTGTGGACCTTTTCATATTATATACTTGTACGTCAAATGTATCAGTATACTCTCTGGTGGGGGCTTTCGTCAAATGTCTCTTGCACAGAGAGTACACTGCTAGTTTCAAATATTGATTAAAATAAGAGGAGTATGTTTACAGTTTAGCTTCATCTGACAGGCTCACAAAATCTTTTCACCATCAATCTGTTGAGTCTCTCGATGTTGTCCTCGTGCCAGCTAAGTTGATTGAATCTCACATTTGCCCACAACAGTATTGGATTTTCTCCCTCCCATACAAACATCATAATTACAATACCGTGGTCAGTATTATGATTATGGACAATTGCAAATTTAGTACATAGGTCCAATAATACATTGGATATAAATACATATTCAAGTGAGGATCAATGCCAGGTCAGAGTTATCATATTTTTACCAGCTAAGAATTCATTCAATATGTATAGTCCCCACCCTTCCATGTTTTCACGTCATAATTTTCCCGGTGCAGTTTTTCCCCACACAACACCTTCCCCAAACTGTGATCAAGATCTATATTTTGTGAGTAAACACAATCAGCATTCAGGTCCCCTGCCACAATCACCTGTCCCCTCGGACATGTTGGGGACCAGTCTTCCAGTATTACATGAGGTTTTTCTATAGTGAGACTTAGATCCATACAAGGATTCCAATCAATATTAGCCAATAGAATATTTCTTACTACTTTACCGTCCTCTTTATTAATAATTACCATTAACATTCACCTAATAGTATTTGTATAGTTAAGGATAGTAATCCCCCTAGCATTGTGTATCACTACTAACAAACCCCCCAGCTGGTCAACCCCGTGGGGAGCCGGCACTCGATTGAAGAGGGCCAATACTTGTGTTCTACTCAATGAACCAGGACCACCTCTCTCGAACATATAGTCCAGCTGCACACTGAGTTCCCCTGGCATAGCTAGGATTTTATGCCTAACCTCCAATGCCCGGGAGAAGGTATCTTGGGTGGTGTTAAATTCTCGCAATGGGTTCCTTCTATGTCTTTGGTTGCCCGAGGGGTACTCGGGTTCTCTAGTGGTCTTAAGTTGGGTCTGTTTGGACAACCATTGTTTTGTCTCAGCTCCAAACCTGATATATTCATTCAGGACCCCCGGTCCTCAATCTGTTGGTCCTGCAGCTTTGCTTTCTCGGAGACATTACCTGGATAGGGCTGTGGCATAATTAGTTCACCAATACCTGTTTGCGGCTTCCCTATCTGAATAGTAGCTATCGTCTGACTAACCTGGAATAATACATCCTTAAGAATCTCTCTGAGGATCGCCACATTTATAGAGTGTTGTGAAACCTTCTGTCTCTGCAGATCTCCCTGGTTTACCAGTGTCTCTAACTCCAGATTGTCCTGGATCTCACTGCCTCATCCCTGTAGATCTCCTCTCTCCCCTTGGGCTTCTTTTGGGGCAATGCCCTCCTTCCTCTAGGACGTTCCCAAGTTGCTTAGTTAACATGGCTGCTCTTCTTGACAGGATGTCTTAAGTCGAGCCTTGTTCTCAGGAAGTAGGTTTCATAGAGTCAAACAACCCAGTTGTAGAGATTTTCATGGTCAGAACCATGCAACAGATACAATTTCATCTATTCCCCGCTACAAGACATAATCCCTCTCAAAGGATTTATTCATGGGGTCATCTGGTATGGACAAGTTTTGTAGGTATTTCTTTGCAGATTTTTGTTACTTTTATTTTTGTTACTATTTTTAGTTGAACTTTTTTTCTGGTTTTGAGGAAATAACTTCTTACTTTCCCTGTTAGTTTGTGCAACAATTGCACCTTCTTTACATTGAGGTCCCACACCATTCAGAGCAGGCATCTTGATCTCCCTCATCAACCCCTCCTCACAAAATAAACATTCTGGCATGTGCAAGTCACTACAATGAAATGGCCCCTCAAGCGGCCGCACGTTAACAATCTTTTCTAGAGAGGATTTGCGGCCAGCTATTGATTTTAAATCATGTGTTTCGCTTTCATCTCCCACCACATATTATCACATAAGTTCTGTATGGTGAGAAATGTTGTCTGCAATTCTAGCCAATTGGTGGACTTTGGTCGAATAGGCTCCTGTGCCAGCGTTATATTGCCCTCCATATCAGATATTTCATGTGGATGTTCAGATAAGGTCAAGAGGGAAAACTCACCCACTGAAAAATTAGGGGGGGTCCAAAAATGAGCAGTCCAGAGTCTCTTTGTATGATTGCAGTGTTTCGGGGTTTTCAGTACCTAGACTATGATTTTGAATGCTTAGGTGCAAATGATCATGTACCTCATTCACCCATGGAAAAGGGTCAGAGCTATGGTTTTTGTCTTTCAGGACCATTTGGATTTTGTGTGCCCCTCCTTTTCTCCCCTTCACGCTCTCCATGCCCCTAGGGAGAACTCTCATCAGAGATAGGGCAAGGGGGTAGGGATGAGGTCAAAGCTCGAGACATATTGTCCTTCTAGAAAGTTAGTGGGGTTGGCGTGACCTTGCATCAAATCAAGCATGCCCCATCCCTTTTTTTCATTGTTGCTGACTTCCAGAGATTCCCCTCTTCCAAAGCTAGTCAGGTGAGTTTTATGTTCTCCTTAATTATATATTGAAGCAGCAGGCATATAAACACTTAGTTACTCACTTTATTGGTGGGTGAGGATTTAAATAATGTTCATGCCCTTTGTCAGGCAGAGCTTCACACCTGCTACACAATCAATGGCAAATAACACATGGGCAGTCAATGGAGGGAGGGCACTTACAAATCAAGGCGTGGTCCATAGCAATAAGTGCAGGAGGCACCACCCCCTTCATCCCCCAGTTCTACGATACACATTGCTGAATTCGGTTATTCCAAAATGCCATAAATTCAACCAATATTGTGTAGGTGGAGAAACCAGTTTGGCAACAGTGCCTCAGGAGCTTTGAGTGTTAGACAATTGGGGCATGGCTCAAGGGGTGAAGGAGGCAGTAAACGTAACTGCCCCGCAGTCACCACTGCCCAGTCCTGACAACACTGAAAAATCTGGCTGCTAAAAGGCCTTCCCGGAGCTGTCTGGTTTGTAATTTGCAAGTCGTCGCTTAAAGGGCGCGGGCCCTGCAGTCACCACGTCTTGCACAGGTAAGTCTGAAAAAGTCAACACCGGAGATGTATTGTTGATGTTAACAATTTTTGGCTCAAAGGGCACGGGCCCTACAATCACCACATATCACACCGGAGTTAGATTAAAAGATTTCACATAGCAGTCAGCAGTGGCTTACAAGCATTTACGCTTGTTGAAGAAATCTTCATGCATTTTCCCTCAAAGCAGATTTTCGTTGACTAAAAGGGATTCACCGGGTGGGGGAGCACCAATGCTGCCCTCCTCGACTCACCCGGGAAACATGGGAAAGACTCCACAATTCTCTGCGAACGCTCTGCATTCAGAGTGTCTTTTTAAAGGCAAGAACCTCCTCTTTGTGATAAGCATCAAGGTCAGCCTCAGCAGGGACTGGCCACATGGGAAACACTCCACAACACTCTGCAATTGTAAGAGTTAATTTCACAGAAGACATACCCCTCACTATAGGGAATCAAGATGTAGTCACACCATTACTGTACAGTACTGATACACTAGTAAATCTATTAGGGAGGGACCACCTTAAAAAAATCAACATGACCATTCCATTTGCTGACAATGGAATCATGGGTTCACCACCAGGCATGCATTGTAACAAAATAGCCACGGTAAAAGAAGCACTTTGGAGCACCAACACAATTTGCGCTTTACCATTCCATGAGGCACTATTCACATATGCAGTTACCATTCTGATAGGTTGATTACCAGGAATGCAGAATGTGATATTTCGCTTGCCAGCAGAATTCCTATTAGACCAGCTGTACCACACTAGGAAGCCCCAGGAACAATGTTCACCTTACATATTGATGCAGTGATTATGTGGAAGCACGCAATCATTATAACAGGCACAGATGAGGAAGGGATGGAGTGGAGAAGTGTACTGTTCAAAGACCCCACACTACCATTGAAAGACATGACTGGTTAATAGTCATTTACAAATTTGGATACAGATGGGGAAGTAGTCTTTGAAATCGGCATACCTTGTCATTTGGTAATACAGCACAGAGAAGTCTCACAGACAGTAACGACAGCAATTACACCACTAACAGAAGCACATGAGCACTTAGCACAAGGACCTAGTTGACTGTGGACAAACAACCCACATGACATAGGGCAACTGGCAAGCATATGGACAGTTAAAATCATACTGAAACCAGGTGCAATACTCCCTAGAGTGAAGCAATGCCCACTGCCCAAAGAATCAGATGAGGGATATTTACGACACAATCATAGCATTGTTTGAACAAGGCATAATCGTGCCTGCAGACTTACCTTGCAACACAGCTATATACCCATTGAAGAAACCAAAGGGGAGATCATGGAGATTCATCCAGGATCTCTGCCCTCTGAACAACATAGTTAAAGTGGAACATCCGCTAGTGCCAAACCCTGCATCTATATTGTGCAACATACCCATGAATGCAGTCTACTTCTCTGACGTAGACCTCAAAAATGCAATCTTAACCATACCATTACATCCAGACTCACAGTGCTTGACAGCCTTTTCATATCATAGAAAGAGATTTCAACACACTTAAGTTGCCCAAGGCGTACTATGAATCCCCCACAGTCATTAACAGGGTCCTCTAGATGGACTTATGGAATATCAACCTGGGCAGTTCCATTTTATAGTATGTAGATGACTTGTTAGTTTGTAGCAGCACAGAAGAACAGTGCAGAGAAGACACAATACAGCTCCTGGCAATACTAGCAGAAAAAGGGTACAAGGTGGACAGAGACCAGTTACAATGTTGCCAGAAAGACCAGAAAGACATGGTACAATTGGGTCAGATCACACCTGCAGCAGGAAGGAAGATAAGCCCAGACAGAGCCACATCAGTGAGAAACAAATCACAGCCAAACACAATTAAAGAGATGCAGCAATTTCTAGGCTTGTGGAATTATTGCAGCACATAGATGTTTGATTATTCAACACATGTTAGACCCCCATTACAGGTACTTACGGAAACCCAGAAGATCAAGGGAACAGTGGTATGGACAGAGGAAATGGCATAATGATTTGAAGATCTCAAAATATCAATCAGCATTGCACCTGTATGAGCAACACCATATTACAAAAAGCTATTATTTTTATTTTAACGTTAAAATGGCCAGGTCATGACACCAGTATTGACACAATGATCATCACAGAAACACAAACCTTTGGCATTCTTTAGTGGCCTCCTAGACCAAGTAATGCAAGCACACTTTCCATGCGAACAAGCATTGGCAGCAGCGACATTCGCAGTACAGAAGTCTGCCACAGTTGTCATGGGGTGTCCACTCACTTTGTATGTAGAGCATGCAGTCTTTTCCATACTTGAAAGAAACATGTCCACACTCACCACACAGAGCGCTTTGGGTATTGAAGGAGAAGCATGTTATCACAAGTATTGACACTGACACAATGGATACAATTTCTAAAACCTTTATTGAAAATGTTGGGGTTGGAGAAACTCCTATTCTGCCCTATAACTAGGATGGGAGTAGTCTCGACCATAAAATGATAAACAAAAAGGTCCTAGTGGTGTCCATCAAAGCATAAATGGCCTATACTAACAAACACCTAATGCCTGCCCTATCTCTTGTACAAAAAGTGTAACCGTATGCAAAAGGTAAAAATAATTGTTCAAAAGAATAAAGGTAGTTGAACCATCTCTCCTCCTCATGTTACCCCTCACAGAGTAAGGCTGTCCTTGTTGGCAGGATGACACAATCTGGCTCGCTGTCTAACACTCTAAACAGTTCCAAACCGTGGATGGAGGCCCGCATGCCCTTCCACGTTAAAGTCTCTTTCTTGACTTTCAAAATGTATTTCAATGTAAAGTTCACAAGGGTCCCCCTCTGCCGGGATCAGACCTTATAGCACACAGTTCACGTAGGTTCTCCTCTGACGGGCTCAGACCTCTCACGTCACAGTTCAACACAAACGTGCAAGGGGGTTCCCTTCCCCAAGCTTATTGTACTTCAGGTCTCCCTAAATTGGGATTGGACCCCTTTCAGATGCTGAAGACTTTCGAATATGTGTGGTTCTTTTACCAGACCACCGCAGGACCACTTCAACTCAAAGTTCACATTTACTTTCACTTAATTCACTTTTGCTATTTGTTCAACGTTTAGCTTCAAACAGTGTACCTTTCACTGAGAATTTTGAATGGGCTATTTCCTTTCACCGGACCACTCTGTTACTTAGTATCCCTGATCTCACAGCTGCTTTTTACTTCAAAGGTCTTGAACAGGTATGCCTTTCTTTACGTCCCATCCACACGCATGCAGCCTTCACTTGTGATATAATATTGCACCTTCTTTCGCTTTAACACACACCAGTATCTAGGTCATTTGCTAGCTCACTGGCTGTTTGTGCGTCTTTCTTGTTTTGCTACTTCCAATTTACGAATCAAGGTTAGTACCACATGCTTGGCCTCAATTCCCCAGCTCTGCTGTTCACCCCGGAGGGTCGCTAGCATCCTTGGAGCACAATGCAATCTTCACTTGTCGGATCTGGACTTCTCTACATGTCTTTCGTGGTCTGCCAGAGGCAACAACCTCCAGTCGGGAAGTCTTGGGGTTTTTGGCACACTGCTCTCATGCCTTGATCTGTTCCTCTGCTCCAGTCGGTGTGCCTTCATCCCAGCGTTTCTGCTCATTCTTGTGTTCCACCTTGCTCTGAGTGTGCCTTTAGGTTTTGCCTTTTATTCATGGGAGGAGTGATAACTGATGTCAGGTGTGTGCACTTAGTGTAAAGATCCTGACTTTGCCTGACCTTATTAACGCACATGTCTACTATGATGTGAGAGAGTTAGTCTGGTTACTCTCAGTCACCTATTGACTCAGCCCAGCGTTTGTGTAAAAAGGGGGGATTTGGAAAATCCTACAAAGTAGGATGGGTAAATAAACAAAAATAGGGGTGAATACCACATCTCACCATCAGCTGTCTCAGCTCCACTCCCAGAAGAACCCTCGCCCAGGTGATCCTCCCTCATTTGGTCCACCCACAGGAACTCGATCCAAAAACGATGGCCGTGTCCTGGCCACCTGGATGACAATTCCTGAGGACTAGCGGGTGAGACACCCTTTGGTTTCTCACAGTATAGGGTAATCCTGACAAATTCATCTTTCACCATAGTGAGGTGCCATACAGTTAACCCAGCAACTTACAATGCCAGGCCAGTTGGACCAGAAGACATAGTCCATGATTGTGCAGTATACGAGGGATAATCACATTAATTCAGCAGGATCAGTGAAGATCTCCTTCACACAGGAGAAGTACTCCATTTAGATGGGTCATCAAGCATAGACCAGGAAAGTTGTCAAAGGCACACAGATGAAGAAGTAGTGAGATATGTGAAGAGCCAAGAAGAAAGGTTTTAGATAGTTATGCAGCAGAGATTTGTAAAGGGGGGCCCTGTGCATCCCTCAAGCCCTCTGACATGTGTGGACTCTGGTACTGGAGACAAGAACACATGAACGGATGCCCAGATGAGATTTCACAGCCATCTTTATTACAAGTTCAGAAGACACTGGAAGCAGCACACAGAGCTACAATCAGCTTGCCTTTTATAGGCATTTTGAGAAAGTTGCAACACTACATGCAAATTCAGGATACATTTCTAATTGGTTTGTTTAGCTAGAATATAAGCCCTCCTCATCTTTGATTGGTTGGCTTACATGTCACTCATAAAGCCCACATGAGTTTGTTTGGGCAAGCATTAGTTGACTGACACATAAACTGAGAAGCTTGCATGAGACCCAGCCAGACCTCATTATTTATCCTTCAATTCCTGCCAAGAATCAGCCCTTATCTGATTCTCAAGGCCTGTTGGATCTATTTGGCAGCTAAGATCATCTTATTTGTTGCTAAGTAAGAAGCTGTTCTGTCTAATTGGTAGCTGTCCCATGTTCTTATCTGATTTGCTATCCAGACCCTCCATTTTATAGCGATTTTGCGATCCCGCCAAATGCAGCAAAAATGGCCGTTTTGCGCAAAATGCTGCAAAAACTACTGTTTTGTGCAAAAACAGCCGTTTTGTGCAAAAACAGCATCTTTAAAAAAACATTTTTTGTTTTTACATTTTTTTTAAGTAATCTGCAAAAGTTACTGTTTTAAAAAAAGAATCCTCAGGGTGCCAGGTTCTCAACTTTTTTTTTTACACAAGAAATGAAATCACTTGCACCCCAAAAAAATGCAGCCCAATCCACAAGGGACACATGAATGGTCACATTTTATATGCGCGCCCATTCAGATGGCCTTTTTCACCTCCTGGATCAAATAAAGTGTCGTTTCTGTCAATTTAAAAGTGCATCCCTCATTTCCAAGCAAGATGTACTTTTAAATGTGCAGAAATTGTAGGCAACAAGGGATGTGGGGCTGCCACTGCATGATAGGGTCTTTCCTGACCCTGTCATGCATTTCTTTTAAGGTATGAACTGCTGCTGAGTTGCTTGCATTTCTGTTTCTCAAACAGGATAAAAATGCATTTTTTGGGTCGCATTTTACAGCGGCAGGCACCTGGAGTGCCTGTCCCTGTGAAAGGCAACGGGAGTTTGCAGAACACTGTCGGGAGAGCGATTCTGTTCAAAGTACTACCCATTTTGATGACAAAAATCTATTGAATGTTACTATTTGACCAATTGCGTCCAGTACTATTCGATCGATTTTTATAAGTACTGAACATGTGTTGCAGGGGTGTCACCCGCTCCCCATGTTCAGAATTTTTGGTCTAGGGTGGTTGCAGACGTGTTTTCCCCTTTTTCCTAAAAATTGGAGGCGGGGACAGAAAAAAAAGAAAATAACGAAAAGGGGACCCTGCAGAGTCGGATCCGACCCGCTTTAAAGGGACGATCTGGCACCGAGGGTTGCAGGGGAAGCGGCAGCGATCAAGCAGTTAAGTAGGGGAAAGGTGGGGCGGTGGTGAAAGGTACATTTTGGGTTGTTTGGCTGAAGTGCAAATCAATTCGCAGCAAAATTGACTACGGTCAATTCCGCCACAAATAATTACACTTTGGTCAAACAACCCAGAACACCATTCAAGGCAGCGGGCCAGCACACAATTTGCGCAACAGCTCAAGTCTGTGGAAATGCACCGGTCACCTTTGAGAATAAGGTGACCTGCTCATTTCCAAAAATGGGTTGTGTAAAATTAGCATATCCTCCGTTCTTTTTTTAAATGCCCCATTATTTGAGGAACTAGGTCAAAATCTACATTTTAAAAAAATTAAAAAATGGTTATACTATGAGAGAGAGGGAGAGTGATTGGTGAGATGTAAAGTGATAAGCAAGAAAGCAAAGGGAGAGCATTGGGTCAGAGGAGGAAGTGCTGCACAAGAGAGCAGAGGAAGCCGTGATGTGGTGGGCCAGAAATCTGAGAGCGAGCAGAGGTACAGAAAGTAGAGGGAGCATGTGGTCAGTGAGCCAGAAAGCAGAGAGGAAGCAGTTGGCCAGAAAGAGGCAGTGAGCTGCAGATTGGGAAAAAGGATGAGGGAAGAATGCGATAGAATGGGAGAAAAGATGCAAGATGCAGAATGAGCACAAAAGCTGGAAGGACTGTATATTGAGGGAGGAATTGTAGAGTGTAAGGTGTGAGTTGGGAGTATGATTTGGAGTGTGGCAGGGGCTGGGCAGTGCAAATTGTGACTTGACAGTGTGACATAGCACATGAGTATTTGTATGACAGAGCGAGAGGTTAAGGAATGTAAGTTGTGATGGAGAGTTGGTGAGATGTGTGTTGGTGAGAGAGGTGTGTGGGTGTTTGGGGGATTGGAGAACATAGAAGGGGAATATTTTCTGCATTACAATTGATAATGATCAATTTAGTTACAGAAATGTAACTAAGCCAAATCAAACACTGTTCTGCCAAGCCAGAGACATCTGGGACTCTTCCTATTAAATTAATACAAAAGATACATAATAATGATACCCTGGCTCTCTTGTAGCCTTGCACGCTGCCTGTTTCCTGCAGTGTGGCAATCTTACACCCTCCAGTTAATACAAAATGTCCCACAAAAATGTCGCAATAAATAAAGGTTTGTGCCGCAAAATTTGCCATTTCATGCCACAAAATTTGCCATTTCATGCCGCGAAATCCTGGAAGGTCTGGCTATCAATCATGCCTGCTTTCTCTGCCAAGAAATTCTAAATACACCAACCCAGACATACTTTATCTCACAGTGAACTGCTGCCAAAGAATATTCCACAATCAGTATGATTCAGCTCTTTTAACACCTGACCCTGAAGCCATTTTGTTTTCTGGCATCCGTTTTAGAATCTATTTAAGCCTGTTTAACCTAGATGTTCGGCTACCAACAGTGAGTTGTTATTTACTTTTGAGCATAACTCATTTTCTATCCAGTTTCCAGAATATATTTTTAGATATTCATGATATTCGTGTAATACCTGAGGCTTCCTTTATTTCCTGAGTCATGCCGAACCCAAACATATGTGTCGCCCCACATGCACCTTTTACCTAAAAATAAGAGCATTATAATTCTCATATTTGCAACATTGGAACCATTGATAAGCCTTCCATGTTACCTGCAGTCAGTTTCAGGGGGGAGGGGTCTAGTAATTATTCAATAGACCACCACTACACCCAGTGTCCACCCTCCCCCATGTACAGTGTACCTATGCATCCCTGTCTTAGTCACCCCCCTCAATATGATGATTTAATAAAAACATGTCTTCAGAATTAACATGGTCTACAATAATTGTGTACTCTCTTAATCTAAAACAAATATGTGTCTCCTTTTTGTTAAAAGATTGTTTGCAATGATTCACCCTATTTGATTTCTTATGCGTGTATCCTCAAAAAGTCACTATATTTTGCTGGATCCCATCCCCATTACTCAATTTAATGTAAACATATCATAGATATCAGGTGAATTAATTTCTAGCCACTACGGGAATCGAGAGAAATCATTCCTTGAGGGTACCCACCAGCTCATCTGCTTCTGACTTTGTTCATGTGCAACTTTTACTACAAACTTTTTCCTTAGTCCCACCCCCCGACATGTCCTTGTTTCCGGCTCACTCCCAATGCAAATTTTGATTTTGCCCTTTGTCTTCCGTTGACACATCTTCCACCCAATTCATCTTGTTTTAGCTTTTTCCGCATCCACTGACCTTCTTCATAATAAGACAATTTTATTTGTCCTTTGCGCTGACTTGCAATCAGTGTTAGAACCCTTTAGCTCTTAGGTCAGTCTTTTTGAGTTAATTGTTCATTTCATCACAAAGTACTTGAATTATTTTTTCAATTTTCTGATTCGAATTCAGAAAAAAGGGGGGGCATTTGATTGGTTCAGGAGAACAGAAGGATGAGGGTGTCTCGTAGAGGAAAATCTTTCAAACACAAAGCAACTGTAACTGGGCACCTGGCTGGGTCCCATGATTTTTTCCTCTCTGCTCACAGGATTGGTTGCTGTCAATCACCTGGTATGTAGGTTTCTCCTGTCCATCTGTAATATAAAACGGAATGAGTTTCTTTTGAAAAATAGGTGTGTCTTTATCATCAGTACTGCCTCCTCAAACCCAACCCTTCAAAATACTTTTTTTACTTTTAAACACTACTGACTCCTAAACAATTTCTACTGCATTTTCTCTGTTATTCAGCATTTCTTAATGTCATGTATACCTTATACATACTGGCTAACATCGGGGCTTGGCTGCAATCTGAGTTTTTTAAAGCATTTTAATTATTTACTTTTTCTGCATTGCCCTATTTTTCATAGGTTTCTCTCCTTTTCCACGTCTGCAAAGTGCACTTAAAGGAAACATTTCCTCTTTTTTTGACATTCTCTAACCAAAGAGTCATGCAGTCTCCCTGTTTATGATTAAAATAATAAACAACAAACACCACAACTTAACAAATTCCAAAAAAATTTCAAAATAGGATGTGTTCTTCAATCGCTCCCTTTCTTTCTTCTTAGTGCATCCGAAGCTGAAGAAGAAATCGCTGGTGTGGGTTACTGGTTCCTGTAGAAAACCAAAATGGAGGCACAGTCATGTAGTACATTGGTAGAGCAAACAGTTATTTCCTCAAGGTAAACCGTTGCTCTTTCCTCTCAATAAAAAAAATGTTTTATTGAGGTCATCTCTTGGCCCTTTCTGCCCACTCAAATGTGGGCACACTTTTCGGAAAAAACATAAAAGGGACGTAGGTGCACATTTTAATTTCCTTCGAATTTTTCCACACGTCTAATAACAGCCCTGTATTTGGTTTTCTCTGCTATGCTGAACATTTTCTCTGTACTTTTGAAGTCCTACCGCTGATGGCGTGGGACCACACTCTTCTTCTTTCTTTGCTGTGTTTATTCTGTTGAGACATAATTGACATTTTTCATCGCCGTAACTCCTCTAATATTGCCTACCCATGTTATTGGGAACCCAACACTGTTCCTATTAAATGCATGCAAGTGTGACATATAAGAAATACGTTGTTTGCCTATCCTAAATATTTTATGCACTTTGCCAAATGTGCCCATTTGGCATTTTGCCATTTCCAGAATTACCAATTATTAGTGTTGGTGTATCGTACCAATTTTCTTCTCTTTTTTATTGTTTATTGTTTTGGCTGATAAATCAACCTTTCCATTTTAGCATTTAAAATACAATTAATCATGTTATATGGCTTAACAATACCGTAAAACATACTATAAAACATCATTTTTATAAAACAGCGGAATTAAAAAAATCTATTTTAAAAGTCTACCATACAAAAAGATCATATGTTATTATAAATACATAAAATAAAGCGAAAAATAAAGCGAAATACAGTTGAAAACACATTTTTAAAATGTATATTTCATTGTCCTTTTCGTTCAATTCTAATCCTTGGAGAAATTGTATGGTAGCTATTCTGACTGATTGTCATGAAGTACCAAAAATTTGAATCCAAAATTCATTGACATGTAAAACACTGCATCTATCAAATAAATGTCTAAAATATTTTTTGCCGGCTTACTGCCAATGCCAGGCAAATCGCTATTAAAGGTTTCAGGGTTTCAATGGAATCAACTGAATTGCAAAACCGGCATACATTGTTGTGTTTTTGCAAAATACCACGTCTGCACAGAATATCTCTGGTGATCCACAGATTTAGTCTGAATCTGATATAAAGATTCCGGAAAGGAGCAGATGGGTATTTAACAAGGTATGTTTCCATCGTTCTACATTTTTGTGACCAATGTAAAAGACATTAAAATCCTCATAAGTTTTGCACTGATCGTTTGAAAAAATCCAGTCTTGTTGGTATAATTTTATGTGTGCACGCCTTGGGTTAGTTAACAATACCTCAATGAAATATCAACAGCAATAAGTACGTTTAGTGTATAGCACCTCCGTTTTCCTGGGAAAGGATGTTCTGATTCTAATAAATACAGAGCTACAATCTGCGACAAATCATGATATTGTATAGATAATAAGCATTTTCTCAAAAATGAACACAATTTCCAGGATTAGGTAGCAAATAAGGATGTAATCCCCAATTCAAATCTCATAGGGCAATGGGTACACAGTTTGGCAGGTTAAAACTAGAACGCCAAAATGTTTCTTCTATGCAATCCCAGAAGATCTCTCTTTCGGGCATTTCATTTCTGCACCATAAGTTATAATAGGTACCACCTTCTGCATATAAAACATCATAACCGAGAAGCAAGTGAATTTGCCAAATTTATACAGCAGGAGTTTTGCTTGGGAAATTAATTACTGTAATTTACATTTCAGATCAGTATCATATAATATATCATTCAAACAGTCATTAATGTTGATACCTAGATATTTATATTGTGCAGTTGTTAGAACAGAAACATTGTGAAATGTCCACCTTAATGTTTTCCGCCGCGGACACTTAAATTTAACACACTCCATAATCTGTCTTTTCTCCAAATTAACTGACATATTATTCTCTTGGGCATAAGAGCTAAAACCTTCAATCAATCTTTGTAGGCCACCGTGTGTTTTTGATAAAAGGATGAGATAATCCGCATAGAGAATCCATGCAATTTGTTGTGATCACAATTTGGGGCATCTGAATTAATATTAATACATTTCGTTCCTATGTCCAAGATGAAGAAATTAAATGAAGTTGAGGCCAATATACACCCCTGCTTGAGGCCACGAATTGTTGGAAATATTGCTATCATCAGGCCTTCCAGGTTTAATCCACTTCTGTAAGTCTCTAAATATAATTCTTGAGAAAAAATGTCCCTGGGTGTTAAGAAGGGCAACGGGACTATAATTAGACAGATTATTTCTATCGCCCTTCTTGAACACCGGGATAATGATAGAATGACGCCAGGAAGTTGGTAATCTCTGTATCATACCAATTACATATGTACATAGTAAATGTTGCTTAGTGTGTCAGTAGGCTCTCTTTTTGTATTAACAGTGCATGATAAATCTGTGCTGCACACTACTGGCCGAGTGGACCACAGATGAGCAATATGGATGTTTCCTTGGGAGGCTGCACCTGGTGGCGTATGTGCAATCACACTGCAAGTATCCGTAGGACTCCATTAGTGACTTCATGTTCGCATCTTCGAATGCACTTTAAAGTAGTTGTGGAAAGTAAGTGATTTCAATCCGGTACACACCCAAGTCAAAGCCCAGCATGTAGTGCACAACTGAAACCCTTATTTATTTTTGTCTATAAATTCAATATTCTGAACGATATACCACTCATATCACACCCTTCTCCTGTAACCCCCGCCGGTCACACTGAACCAGGAACCAGGCTAGTTTGCAAAGGTAATTATTTAGTCATGTATTTAAAATTTAATCACAGTATATTTTAATAGATAAACAACAATCACCAATGGGGTGACAGAACACAGAATAATATCTTTAGTACACTATGAATCAAGTAATGAGCACCAAAGCATATGCAGCACAGAAAAGAATACCTTTGTTTTAGTTTGGACAGATGGCACTATGGTTAAAGGTTCCCCCTGCAACACCCCTCAACCCCCCAATAAGCAATGTAAAGAGATGGGAGGAGAGAGCAGGTAGTCAGGAATAGCACAAATCAAACAGAATATCAGTCCCACCTTCCCCCCATCAAATACAAGAGAAAAACGGAATTTACTTTTTAGCTGCCAGTATTGCTTTTACATTTGTCTGTAGAATTGACTGGGCCAAAACACAAAATGTGGTCAAAAATATTGAAATTGTTCTAAATTCTTATGGGAGCCGCTTTGAATAGGTGCAAACAATCACAAGCAATGATTTAGTCAGCAGAAAACATTTGAAATCTTAAAGTCCAAGTTGGGATCAGTTTAAAGCTATTTCACATGTGTAAAACCTTTCATATTTTAAAATCTTGGCAAACATTTCCTTGCGCGATTTTTGCTATACGGGAGAATCGCACTGGTTTGCTAAAAACTGAAGGAGTTATAGAGGTTTTAGTAAAGGTTGTTTTTGTAAAATAGGTGCGAGAATTTGGACAGAGGCTTCAGTTTTACAATCAGAAAAATATTGACTATGGACTAGAGCATCCAAGCTAAGCCACCGGCACAACGTAAGAGTCAGGAGTGATTCGCGTCTCAATCCTGGTACCTTGATGTCCACACTGGAGCGCTAGGCTAGTCACTCGAATGAAATTAATAGATCAAAGTCGACAAAATGACTAGGACAAGGATGATTTTACCGATAGACAGAATAAGATTTCACTACGGATTTAGACAATCTTACTGATTATGGAAGTAAGGATAGTTCAGAGGTAAGGAGGGGACAAAATAATGCACTGTAATCAACAGTTTCTAGCTTCCTGGTAATACTCACAAAACAAATGGATTTAAGATTTTGGAGCATCAGGATTCTGGACCATTGAATCAGCTCTATCAGGGACTGACAGCTGGGCACATCGGACTGGACAGGGTCAGCAAGGCTCTGTGGTCAGAGCACGGCACATGACTGCACAGGATCTGCCCTTCTTGGTTCTTAGGATATTTCAATTCAGCAGGCAAGCATTAACAGCATGCCTGGCTGTATTATAATGCTTCCCCTAGGCTTTTGGGATTCTTTTCTAGAATTTGAGGCCTAGCTGAGAATGGTTCAGCTATGCATAGGCCTTTGCTTTGCCAAGTTTCTGGAGTCTGGAACAAGGAAGATGTAGATTTCAGCAGCAGAGCGCTCCTCCAGCAGTCCGGAGAAATGCGGCCATTTTGTTGTTTCTGTCACCATAACTGGCAGGGTGATGCCGCATAGCATAGAGGAGTGGGTCAATACATACCACAGAGCCCCCCTCCCGACTTGGTTTTGACCTCCCTTCAAGGAAAAGTCGGGAGATTGGGATTTTCTTTTTCTGTCCGTGTGGAGAATTTCAGTCGCTTCTCCCATCAGTGCTGGAGGCGATCCGCTCTATTTGCCGGTTCTGGTCAGGAGTATTGCTGGTTTGGCATATTGCTGGTTCTGGTTGGGAGCATGGAGCGGCACTCAGGGCTCCTTGGGTCTTTCCTCCCGTTCCCCGAGTGGTCCTCCTTCGTAATCCTTAGGATGATTCTTAGTCCAGATGCTAGAAGATAGAACATAACATGGTTATGGATATTTTCCCACTACTGTGTCCACACATCATCTGGGGATGCCAGCAGTGGAAAAGACACTTGCACTGGTTGTAATTGGAAATATTCCCCATCTATGTTTACTAATGGTCTTAACACTCTTCTTGCACATACACGGTGAACATTTAGTGATTCTTTTATGTTTCCGGATTTTCCCCCTCTGGGTTTCTGGTTGGCTCCTCTATTTGCCGCAAAGTATGCCTGGGATGGCAACTCTTCAGCTGGTTTATGTGGACCCACTTGTCTTCCCCTTCTGCCAAACTGCCCTTGGGGATGCGGATTCTGTAGGCGACTGGTGACATTCTGTCCTCAATTTCAAAAGGACCCCGCCAAGTTGGGAGGAATTTGCGCTCTTTGGCTTGGTGCCTTTGGAAATTGTACAAGTAGACCCGGTCTCCTACTTGATATCTTCATACTGTCTGCAGATCTTTCTAGATTCCGCTAAGCGTAGGCAAAAGCATTTTGAAGGTGTTTTCTCAGATTCTCGACATACTCATGAGTTGTGGAGGCATTTATCAAGGTCTGCTCTTGGTTCTGTAGAGCAGATGCTGGGGTAGCACCATCCTTCGTCCAGTCATCAGCTCAAATGGAGACATTTTTGTTGCAGAAGGGGTAGATCTGATGGCCATCAGGACAAGGGGTAATTGAATGTCCCAACTTGGCCCAGAATCTGCCACAAACTTTTTTAATATGCTCACAATAGTTGTATTGTACCTCCCAACTCCACCACTAGAGGCTATCCGGTAGGCAATGTGTAGTTTCCTTTTGACCCCAAGTATCTCCCACATCTTTGTCATCACTTCATTGGTGAAGTGGATACCTCCGTCTGACTCAATCCTTTGGGGTAGTCCAAAACGCGAGAAGATGTGATTGATCATCAGGGCAGCTGCTGTTTCTGCCTTGCAATTTGGGGTCGGGAGAGGTCGGGAGACATTCCACCCATTTAGCAAACAAGCATGTTACGGCCAACACATACTTGTTCCCCCTAGAGGAGCGAATCACAGGCCCGATAAAGTCGACTTGTAAATCTGCCCAAGGCAGTGTCATCTCCCTCTTTTGGAAGGGAGCACGGTGTGTGAGTGATGTTGGCTGAAATTTTGCACACACAAGACACCCCTTCAAGTATTGGTCACGGTCCTGCCCAATGTGTGGCCAGTATGCAACCCCTCACAAGATTTCTAATGTCGTATGAAACCCCTGATGACCGGTTGTGACCGCATCATTGCCGTGACTTAGCATCAGGCTTTGGAATGAGGTAGGGACCACCCACTGGTCATGGCCGGATATGGATCTCCTCACCAGCACACCGTCTTGTATTCAGAACATTTTTGGACATTTCATCAACACTCTGAGGTCCTCCTTCCCAATGTAACCGGTATCCGTCAGGGGAAAGTTCTCGGAGTCCTCAATGTGTTGATAAAACTTACCAATTATTGGATCCCCTTTTTGAGCCATAATCAAATCAGCATCTGGGGTTTCCTTACTGCATTGTGCAGTTGAGAGTTCGTTGTGAGCATTTGTCTGGGACCTAGTGATAGCAGTGACCTGGATTTCCCCCAACAGGGCTCGATCTTAAGTAGATCCCCTTGGATGGCTCCGGTTTTGGCCAGCTAATCAGCTAGGTCATTTCCAGTTTTGTCTGGTCCCTCTACTTTAGAATGACCCTTGATCTTTTCCCAGTAGATGGTCATCCCATTCGAGGGGACCAGATCATCAATATTTTGTATACATTTTTTGTGTTTTAAAGGTTTATTATTAGCACATAGCATGCTTCTGGTTTTCCAGTTAACCAAGTGCTCCACGAACCTGTTCCGTACATAATCTGAAACAGTGATTATGACCAGTTTGTGGAGTTGGTGTTGGATGGCAGTGAGGATGGCTTGATGCACAGCCATCAGCTCTGCTTCTTGACTAGTTCAGGGACCGATATTGTACCCAGCGGAGGGTTCTGGGGCATCAGCCACCCATGCGTTCCCCACGCCGGTCAAACGTTTCTTTTCCCCGTTGTTGTCAACATGGTAGGAGCACCCATCCACATAGACAGTGGGCATTCCCTCACACTTGTCTTCTTCATAGACTTTGTGTGGGGAATTAAGATATGCCTCCATGTTGTCCTTGATTTTAAGACTTTCATCCTTGAGACAGTTTTCTCTGGCACAATCATGCAAGTCAGCCAGACCTTGCGCGAGGGGACTCTTCTTGTTTTCGCCACATCTGACCTCCCCAGGAAAGCCTTGCATTGACAGAATCCAGGAAGTAATTAGGGAATTACTCACATTTCCGGCCTGGATTCTGTCACTTTGAAGATATTGCAGAGGCTGGTGTGGAGTCTCCACTATGATGTGTTCCTCCTGTATAAACTGGCGGTAATTCTTCAATGCCCGCACCGTTGCCAGGAGTGCCTTCTCACAATCGTTGAATTTTTCCTCCACAAAGAATAAAGTTTTACTCGCATAGGAGATTACTTTATTGACCTTGTCATGCTTTTGATATAATACTGCAGTCAAGCATGTATTTGAGAACCCTGTCTCCAAGAAGAACTCCTTGTTTTTGACAGGGTAAGCTAGGCAAGGCACTTGCGAGAGGCTTCTTTTGAGTTGTCTTACTGCCTCGGCTTGTTCTGGACCCCAGTCCCACTTGACCCCCCCTTCAACAGATGGATCAGGGGTCTTATGATCTATGCGCAGTCTTAAATTAACTTTCTGCAGTAATTAGTTTGTCCAAGGAGGCTCCTTAATTCCTGCAGAGATGTGGGGTCTTTTATTTTCTGGAGTGCTTCTACTTTCTTTTCTGGGGACAGAGACCTTCGCGAGTTATCTCATACCCCAAGAAATGACACAGGTCCTACACCACTGTGCCTTTTGGAAAGAGAGTTTTGCTCCGACAGCCCTCAACTTTGTCAGAACAAAACGGATCTCCGCTATGTATTCCTCCACAGTTGAGCTTTTCATTAGGACATCATCTACATAGTGCAGGTTAGCCCTTTCGTCCAAATCGGGCATGGCATTATGCAGAAAAAAGGTAAATTCATTGCCAGAGTTGATGTATCCGAAGGGAGTCCGGGTCCAAGTGTACTGCTTCCCACCAAAGGCAAAGGCCAGCTTGTATTGGTCCTACCTTCTGACAGGTACAGTCCAGTACCCATTGGTCAGGTCAATGGCAGTGTATACCTTTGACCTCTGGATCTGGGCCAGCCCTTGGTCAATGTAGGGAAGAGGCCATCGGGAGGTATGGACCCGTTTGTTGAGCTCCCTTAGGTCAGCACAGAGTCTCCACTGGCCGTTTGGTTTCAAAATCCCCAGCACCGGATTATCAAAGGTGCTGTGGACTGGACGGATTATCCCATGGGACTCAAGGTTCTTAATTATTTCAGTAAGGGACACCATTGATGCGAAAGGCAAGCAATATTGCTTCACAAACACTGGATTCATGCCAGGGTCCATGGGAATTGTTGTGTGGATGTCAGTGCGACCACAGTCATATGAGTCCACTGCAAAGAGATCTTGAAAATCTAAGAAAACTTGTTTCAATTTTTGGTTTTGCTCCAGAGTCTCACAGGCATCAGCTAGGTTGACTCTCTCTTCAACCATCTGCCTGAGGCCCGGAAAGACTTCTGGTTTGGCTATCTCAGCGGCCTCCTCCAGCTGGGTGGAGAAGTCCCTGGTCAAAGTACTGATTTGGACTGATGGCTTCAGGTGGGGAAGGCAGTCCTTGTGGACTTGAAAGATCACCTCATCCCTCCTGAAGTCGCAGGTCACATCTTCTTTACCATAAGGGCAGGAAGAGTACACCAGGAAATTCCCCCCATGCCTGTCTGGTGTTGTGTCATAGTCGCTATCACTGTCAAAACAGTCCATGGGGATTGGTCCTAACAGTTTGTTACCTAAATCTATGGAAAAATGTCAGACATCAACCACCATTCCAATAATGGTGCCTGCGCCCAGAGCGATACTCTTTAGGTCGCTGTTATCCACCTCTATTGGAATGGTGTTGTGTTCTATGTTGACTAGTGGTGTTGGGTTTACCCCAACCCTTGCTGTTGGAAATGAGCATTCAGATGAACATAGGCATCAGGAGTTTTCAGTTTCTGTCCTCTTTTAATGTTCAATTACATTGAGAATTTTTGGGTTCATTCTGGGATGGTGACTTTCTCCCCAATCTGAATTTCAACTGCATATGGCAGCAGTTGAGCTGACCGAAATGCTTTCTCTGGGTCATCAAAATCCATGGGATTACCTGCTAATCGAGACCAGGCTTTGAAGTTTATTAGGTCCAAACTAATGGCAAAGCGATTGAGAATGTCACTGCCTAAATTAAATGCAGCAGGGACATCTCACACGACCCAAGAATTATGGACTATGCTCTTGTTGCCTATGGAAATTTTGAGCATACACCTACTAGGCAGGACGTTTTTTTGGAATTGGGTGTTTCCAAGTCCATTTCCCATTTGTCTAACAGTTTAAATGTGGGAATGGCTGGATCTTTTGGGTGTTTGCGGAGCATGGCCTCACTGATGAAGCTCATACTGTTGTTCACACATACTCGGGCGAGAACAGAGTCCTTCCCTTCATTTAACTGAATCGGGTTGAACAATTGTTCTCCAATTTTCAGAATGTCAGACAAGCTTTATCCGATTTCTCATCATTTTGGACTATAGAAGTGGGATTTTCTGATTGTGAATTTGTATAGAATTTCAGAGTATTACCTTCCAGTTTGGAATGCCACCTTCGACTGGAAGGAAGGTTGATTTTCAGAAATAGAGAGGACTGCCCATCACCAGTTTGTTGTCCTACTACAATTACTGTCACGTCTGGGATTTGGTTGTTCTGGAAGTGGAATTCAATTTGGTCAGGTTTTTGTTCAACCATGTGGCATGTACTATTTAAACTAACGTGGTTGGCACTATGTTTTAGTTTTATTGGTCGTTTAGTCTGGGTCCAGAGGACCTTCTTTACACAATCTATGAGGGGAGAAAATCTATGCAGGATGTCATTCCTGAGTAAACATGGTGTGCCCCCTGGAGTCACAACTATGACCGGGTGCTTGACCTTGTGTCGCCCAATTTTAATGTCTAAATCCGCTGTCCCCTCAACAGGAATTTCCTTCCCATCGAAGTTCTGAAGTTGTGCAGGAAGAGGGGTGAGAGGGATTCGGTATTTCACCCCCTTCCCGAATCCAGCTGATCAAAGGCCCTTTTTGACAGAAGGGTGGCTTGGGATCCAGTGTCCACCAGTGCCAAAATTGTACATTGCCCCTGTATTTGACCAGGGAATAACATCTTCCCCCCTTCTCTTCAAGGGGGCAAATATAATGCACATGTTTGTCCAATTGGTGGGTTAGCTTCTTTGCTTTGGATTCTGACAAAGGGGTGATTTGGGCAGGATTCTGTTTGGGATCTTGGGAACCTGTAAGAAAAAGGTGGCAATTGGATATGGGGGGAGTTTTGGGCTCCCCTGTTTCTGGTTCTGGTATGCCTCCCCCTTTTTGGAGGCAATCACCAGAATTGGTTTGCGCAAGGTGATTTTCTTGCTGGTCATTCTGGGGTTTGATGATGGGCGGTTTTAACTCGGTCCCCACATCTACCCAGTCTGGATTTCGATCTTTCGGGACCCATTTTTCTTTGGGAGGAGTTGCCCCATCCCTGAAGGAGAAGATCCTTTTCCCAGAATGCTCTGAGGACCCCTCTCCTTCAAATTGGAAGATTTGCACCTCCTCCACAAAATGGGCCTTTTTAGGCTCTTTATTTCTCCTACGCGCCCTCTGTTCCTTAGGTTGCAGACCTTCGGGGGCAGGAGATTCTGGTTCCGGTTCCTGGGTTCCCAGGGGTTTTCCACAAGTGGGGAAGGAAGCTTCCTCTAAGGCTTTCACCCCCCTTCCCCTGTGCCTCCTCCCTGGGAACCTGTGGGTTGTCAGGGTTCTTCCCCCGTCATTGTTCTGGAGCACCAGACCCTTGATTTGAGGAGTTCTGAGTCACCATGTTCATTGGAGGGTTTTGCTGAACCCTCAACATGCGACCCAGATCCTGTGCCATGTGCTGGACCTGGCGCTCCAATTGGGACACCCGCTCTGGCTGGTAGGGGTTCTCTGGTTTTCCCTTGGCTGATCACGGGAAGGGTAACTGTCCCTTCTCCCATAATACCCCTGGTTGGGATAGTTTTGGTACCCCTCCACACTTGGCCTCCCCTCTCCCGGATTGGGCTGTCTGGGCTCAGGAAAGTCGGGAAAGAAAGAAGGGTTGTTTTGGGGGTTGAGGTTTGGCAGGTACCGGGGAAATAAATTCAACCAGGCATTTGGGGGATTATTGCCCTTCTTGGGAAAATGAGGAGGGAAGATTCCTGGGATGGCAGCTGCCTGGTTGGATCCCCCCCTTGGGCTGGGGGAGTCCACACATAGCCCAGGATGGGTCTGTTTCCCTTGTAACAGGGTCTGATGTAGTCTGAGGAGTTAGGGGTCCCATTTGTGGGGTTACCTCCCTGACTCCCTGTTTGGGATTAGCCCGAGGGCCTTCTTGGTCTTGGGTTAGTAGGATTCTGTGCAGGAATGTTTTTATCCCCCCCATCTCCAGATCTAAAATGGGGGCAACCTTCACCTCCACCACTTTAGCAGCAGCAGGGGTGTTGGTCGGTTTTGGGCTTTTATTAGCACATTTACTCTCTGCTGGTTTCTGTACTTCATAAATGCGAGTTGCTTGTTCAATGACCCAGTCTAGTTATCTTTTCTCATGAAAGTCCCTCACCAGCTGGGTCATAATGTATTTAGGGAGTGCATGAAAGAAGGTATTGACAAATTCCATGCTCTCTGTGCACACCCTTCTGGTAGTCTGCGCAAAGGCACGTTTCAGTTCTTGGACAAATTCTTATGGGGCCTGGTCTTCCCCACATTTCCGGTTGTAGGCTGGCTTGCAGGCCTCTTGAGGGTTTCTAAGGATTGAAAAATGTTTTAAGATGGCCACCCAATAGGTGGACCATCTTGAATGGTCTGATCCTCCAGCCCCTAAAGAGATTGGAGCATTCTGGTGAAAATGTCCACTTGACATACTGAATACAGCTTTGGCTGTCCTTCAGGTGGAAAGTCTCCATCATTTGCTCAAACAATTCAAGGTGCTCCCAAACTGAATATTTGGCATTTTTATGGTAGGGCGTGATGATGCTCCTAATAGCCTTGATTTGCTTCAGGGGATCCTTCAGTAAAGCTCTCTTAGCTTTGTTGGCCTTTTTAGTTCTGGTCACCCTGGTCCACTCATCCTCTGACTCAGAGGCACTGCTACCTGAGGGGGCTTTCTGATCCTCTAGGCTCTCCCTGATTCTGCGAGCTTGGGAATGGCTGGCAGAATGTGGGATCCTAGTCTCTTGAGACCTGTGGTGCTCAGAAGAGTCTTCCGACTCTCCTTTGCTCCCAGGATTGGCTGAGTACCCTCCCCTCCACCGTCCTAGTTGGGAAGAGGTTTTTAAGATGCTCTTAGTGGGCCTTTTTTCATGGAATTCCCCACTAAATTTGACTGACAGGATCTCTTAGTAGGTGATATCTCTGAGGATCCAGTTCTCTGATTCTCCCCTCACTGGAGTCTCCCTGATCAGAGAGGCTGGGCCTAATATTTGGGAACCTGTACATAGATGCCCGCCCCTCCATTTCTGGGAGGTGTGATCTATCAGTCCCATATTTCCCATTGTGTTGAATTATGCCATCCCTGTGGCCCTTGGTTCATATGAGCCAGTGGACATAAGGGTGGTAGAGTCCATGGAACTGAAGGGATTCCTGAGGTTATGCTCAGGGGGTTCTCTCTCCCATCTTACCTCATCTCTCTCAGCCCCTATTTCCTGATGACATGCCAAAATCTGACCTTTTTGTTCCTCTATTAAGGCCTTACTGGTCTCTATGAGTTGTTCTTGCATGGCTATCTGCCTATGGAGCCTGTCATTCTTTTCACAGAGAGCCTCATTGTCTCTCTGTGCTTCCTGCCTGCATTGGGAGTATTGTGCCAATTTTTGCTGTAGGAGACTCACTTCCCGAGTTTGGTCCTTACTGGTCTGGTTATTCTTTTCCAAGGCATCCTCCACCCAACTGGTGTGCTCTAGTAGCTTTTTGTAATCCATTTTGATTTCACCAAGTTCCTGAAGGGCCAGGTGATTTTTTTCTAACTTTGTTTTTAAATGGCTGACTTCCTGGCCTAAGGCGTCCCTTTCCTGACTTAGAGTGCCCCTTTGTGCAGCCAGCTTGTTCCTCTTCTTTTGAAGTGCCCCAACTTTCTGGCGCTCCTCATCACATTCTGTTTGGGATTCTAGGTCTTTGATAATCAATTTATTATGTTCCTCTTTTAATTTGTCTATCTGGTCTTGTAAGACGTTGAACTGTTCTGCACAGACTCTGTCAAAAGTTAATTGCTGCGTCAGCTTTTGTTGACTCTGTTGTAGGGAGTCCAACCTTTCCTGACACTCATTTTGCAGTGTCTGCACCTGTGTATCTTGCTCTGCATTCTTTTGCAGTAAGGGAGCCAGATCTTCTTGGAGTTTGGTAGCATATTGCCTGGCCTCTGTTTCAGATTCTTGGCTACTCTGGAGCTTTTGCTCTGCAGAGTCCAGCTCAGTCTGGATTTTCTGCAGTGCTTCCCCTTGCCTCTTGTGAAATCTACATGGTCTGCGTTTTTTTCCTGTATGACTCCTACGTGGAGGTACATGTAGGCCGCTATTTTTGGCAACTTTGCATTGCTCTTCTTTGATTTTAGGGGTCATATACAATTTGCTAAGTGCTTGATGTAATGGCCCCTTGTCCTGCCAGATATTAAGGTTGATTTCAGCGATTTCATATTTTATTCCCTGCAGCCATACCTGTTCAGCCTGTTCTAGCCATTCACCCCTGACAAACAATTTGTGCAGTTGGTGTTCCCTTGAAATATTTATTTCCACTGGGGTCACCATTCCAGAAATATTAATTTCCTTCTGGCTTATCTCAGGGTTACTTTACTTTTGCAAACAGGCCCAACTCCTTTGAGTATTTCTATTGAGGGGTGTTTATACAGTGTAGCACAGTATGGTAACCCAACATGTTGTATGTACCCCGTCGGCTAGCACGCTGTGTTAGACTGTCACAAGTGGTATGTCTAATTCAGGATCTAGTGACGAGCCCCCAAGCTGTAAGTGATTTTAATCCGGCACACACCCAAGTCAAACCCAGCATGTAGTGCACAACTGAAACCCTTATTTATTTTTGTCTATAAATTCAATATTCTGAACGATATACCACTCATATCACACCCTTCTCCTGTAACCCCCGCCGGTCACACTGAACCAGGAACAAGGCTAGTGTGCAAAGGTAATTATTTATTCATGTATTTAAAATGTAATCACAGTATGTTTTAATAGATAAACAACAATCACCAATGGGATGACAGAACACAGAATAATATCTTTAATACACTACGAATCAAGTTATGAGCACCAAAGCATATGCAACATAGAAAGGAATACTTTTGTGTAGGTTTGGGCAGATGACACTATGGTTAAAGGTTCCCCCTGCAACACACCTCAACCCCCCAATATGCAATGTAAAGAGATGGGAGGAGAGAGCAGGTAGTCATGAATAGCACAAATCAAACAGAATATCAGTCCCACCTTCCCCCCATCAGACACAAGAGAAAAACGGAATTGACTTTTCAGCTGTAAGTATGGCTTTTACAATTGTCTTTAGAATTGAATGGGCCTAAATTCTTATGGGAGACGCTTTGAATAGGTGCAAACAATCACAAGCAATGATTTAGTCAGCAGAAAACATTTGAAATCTTAAAGTACAAGTTGGGATCAATTTAAAGCCATTTCATGTGTAAAACTTTACAATTTTTTAAATTGCGGCAAGCTTTTCCTTGCATGATTTTTGCTATAACTGGAGAATCGCACTGATTTGCTAAAAACTGAAGGAGTTATAGAGGTTTTAGTAAAGGTCAGTTTTGTAAAATAGGCACGAGAATTTGGACAGGGGCTTTAGTTTTTAAATCAGAAAAATACTTACTATAGACTAGAGCATACAAGCTAAGCCAACAGGATGGCACAACGTAAGAGTCAGGAGTGATTCACTACTCAATCCTGGTTCCTTGATGTCCAACCTGGAGTGCTAGGCTGGTCACTCAAATGAAATGAATAGATCAAAGTTGACAAAATGACTAGAACAAGGATGCTTTTACCGATGGACAGAATAAGATTTCACTACGGATTTAGACAATGTTACTGATTATGGAAGTAAGGATAGTTCAGAGGTTAGGAGGGGACAAGACAATGCATGGTAATCAACAGTTTCTAGCTTCCTGTTAATACTCACAAAACAAATGGATTTAAGATTTTGGACCGTCAGGATTCTGGACCATTGCATCAGATCTATCAGGGACCGGCAGCTGAGCACATCGGACTGGACAGGGTCAGAAAGGCTCTCTGGTCACAGCACGGCACAGGACTGCACAGGATCTGCCCTTCTTGGTTCTTAGGATATTTAAATTCAGCAGGCAAGCATTAGCAGCAAGTCCAGCTGTATTATGATGCTTCCCCTTGGCTTTTGGGATTCGTTTCTAGAATTTGAGGCCTAGCTGAGAATGGTTCAGCTATGCATAGGCTTTTGCTTTGCCAAGATTCTGGAGTCTGGAACAAGGAAGATGTAGATTTAATCAGCAGAGCGCTCTGCCAGCAGTCAGGAGATAGAAAAGTTGCAGAAGTCCCTATGTGTTGTCAGCTGTCCCTATATATTATGCCCGATGACATCACGAAAGGGAAGTATTGGGCCGGCTTAGCTAGGTTTGCCTCTGTGAAAGGTGATTGGGTCAGAGTCTATTCTCTGCCTTGATAGGAGGAGAGAAACAGAGTGTCATCTTTATGGTATAATGTATGCTGCTGAGAATCCACCCCTAGCCACTGGAACACAACGTCTAATTTTCGCAAAATACATATTTACACATGTGCAACCTCTATAAAAATCGCATACACAGATTGCATGTTTTATGGAGTATCTGCTCCTCAGAATACCACAGCTCTGAGACTTTGTTTCAACTTTCTGCAGAATTTTGTCAATTTTGTAATGAGAACATGTTCCAATATTTCTGTAAATTCCCACAATTATGCATGTTTACCATGGGAATGTGTGTATAAAGTTTCACAATTCTAGCTGAAATACAGTCCCCACAAACCCACATGTATTGCCATTCCTGTTCAGAATAAACTACATGGTTGTACTAAGTTTTCAAAGGTAGTGCAAAAAATTAGTTTAATTAATCTGCCACTTTCAGATTTTGCACCCCTTATGATAATAAATTGTACACCTTCTAAAAAGGTCCATTACATATCCTGTTAACACCAAATGGTCAGTATTTGTCATTCCTTGAAGCATGTGGTAGCCCCCTCCTTTGGAATTTTCTTTTGTCACCCAAGAGTTTCCTGGGCTCCAGCAGTTTTACGACCTTTCACACCTTCGATATCCTGGGTTGGAGGTTGTCCATTGTTTAGTCTTAATTTAATTGTTAAATTATTTTGGCTTTACTTTAGCACAAAACAAACTTGTTGCATCAAATAACAGATAGAATTTTCATTCAAGATTATAAACCTATGGGTCAAAAACAACTACAATATGGGTTACTATCAGTAACAGGCCTCTCATATTGCAAACATTTCACTTCCAGTTATAACATTTTAAAGTTTAATCAGGAAGGCCTCTGACAGCTGTCATCACAGGTAGCCCTCTGCTGCACAGAGATTCTTTGACAGATCCACAGGCAGACCACTTTTGCTGTGGAGATCTCTTTTTGCTCTTATCCTTTCAGGACCTTGTAAGTTCAAAGTGATTCCTTAAACTAAGTGAATTGTAGCGCCCAGCAAGAATTTTGAATATTTGAAAGTGGTTATGTACCGGCATTCTGAAGTTTCAGCAGCAAAGAAAAGGTGATTAAAAGCAATATTTGATGTTTTATTTAGCAAAGTACTGCTTTTTCCTCCTGTACTCTGATTCCAATTGTTGAGGAGCCCATTGACACATTTCAGTAGTGAGAGCTCTGTTCCACCACTGACAACATGCATGGCAGATTGGGCAACCATCTTTCTGTGCGTTGAAAAGCGCGATTTTCAGGGGGTTTGGGTGCGCACAAGGGTTTTGCGGCCATTTTGCTGTTTCTGTCACCATAACTGGCAGGGTGATGCCTCATAGCATAGAAGAGTGGGTCAATGCATCCCACAGGAAGTGCACGTGTTTCCATTCCACACCTAGACCCATGCATATGTCATCCACTCTATGTTGGTAACAGCAACCCTGTTGCCAACCCTACTGATTCATGCAGTAGGCTACCGCATTTGAAGTACTGCTGGTGACTTTGTCAGTGGCCCTGCAAACCTACCAATGTGTGGCTACAGTACTCTTAATGGTATAACGGCCACTTTAAACAAGGAACAGCAACCTGCAGTGTCACGTTGGTGTGTTAAATGTTGCATTACTTTGATTTAACTGCTGCTTGCCTTTCTATAACCCGTGAAACGGATACATTCATGGGCCTCATTACACGGATGGCGGTAAGGATTTACCGGTACCGGTATTTTACCGGTACCGGTAAATCCTTACCGCCTTACTACGAGGTCCCTTTGCGGGTTGGGGAATTTAAAGCTTGCTTTTTGCAGGCGTTAAAAACCAACCCGCAAAGGGACCAAGGGAGTTAATTACGGTACTGCAATTTGCGGTAACATAATTAGCGCCTTCCCCATTCCCATTATGCCCTATGGGGCAAAAATGGGAATGGGGAAGGGCAATGGTGGAAGGGGGAATTACCGCCCCGCCGACCTTGGAATGGGGCGGTAATTCCCCTTTCCAGCGCCATGGTTCTCCGCCATCCGTGTAATGAGGCCCATTGTGTCTGCACTCAGTAGTGTGATGGAAAGTATCAAGAGATCGCCTGCCGGTTATACAGTTCAAGAAAACATGTTACTGCAGGTGGGACAGTTTGTAGTAAGTCTGCAAAATGGCGAAGGTGTTGCACCTTCCTCACACACATACTAGTGCAGGTAAGGACAAGTAAGGAAACAGCAGCTTAGTTGTGGTTAGAAAACCGATGTAGCTGCATGGGTCTCACAGAATAAATGGATTCCTGCTGCACTTAATGAAGCTGTGTTTTGAGGTGTTGTAAACATTCTTGTATTCCACAATGTCTGTATATCCGGGAATGCTACCCCTAACACTAATGGCGTAGCATAAAGTGTTTGTATTGCCTGTGATGTCAACTGAAATAAAAGCACAAAGGACCAATGGGCAGGCTACTGCCCTTCCAAAAATTACGTAGGGTACTTACATGCACAGAATCTCCCACATGTGCTGCGGGCAACAAGAGGAGCAGTCCTGTAGGGCACCAGAGCTGTAAAACAACCTTTGCAAACCATATGGTGTGCTACAGACCCTTACCCGGCAATGGGCATTGTGATGTGCATGTACTGCAATGCGCTACTGTACAGAGGGAAGGTACTTGGAAGTACGTGGGAACGGTCCTTACAGGAGCATTACAATGACTGCCTCCTATGTAGGTGAGGGCCACCCAATAATTCGGTCTCCCAGCATGTCCCATATAGTATACAGGCAGGTGCGGCCCCTTCTGTACCGGACCTTTCCTGCTGTTCCATCTGTGGTGTGTGTGAGAACACCATAATAAATTAAAATGAACTCGGAAGGGGAAAAAGATAAATAAAGAAAGCACCTTTCACAAATTAACAACGGAAATGCCAATGCAAGCATTCATGGTGGGAGGCGTGGCAGTGTGGTAAACACTGTAGTTCAATCAGTTAGGAAGGGGGTTGCTGTACAAAGAGGATTCTTTACGTGTTGCAGAGTGTTTTCAAGAGTCAGTGCGCAACACTTACAAAAAATAAATGTCACTACTTTCAAGAATGCCACCAAGCCAATTTCGATGGGGTGTGCAGAAATCGGGATGGCTGGCATAGTAAGATGAACATTATAGCTGGGGAAAAGTATTCATGCTGTGAAACGTCATATTCCCATTGGTGAAGTATGCCATTGGCACATGTCGAACAAAGGCACAAATACATTTCTTTGCAATGTACCGCACTGTCTGCATTCACGGCCCAAATAGAAAATTACACTGCCACATCAGTGGCTGCATAATGCAATAGAAACGTATGCAAGAGATCGGAAACAAACGCATGAACTGGGCAAGTGCCTCATTCATCGCAAACTGGCACTGAAACTCATGTAACATGCTTTGCAATTTTCCGTGCACAATGAACAACAACAATATCGACATGATTTCATCTCACCAAAGTGTCACACAGAGAAACCAAAATCAGGCACTTCATTGTAGCTACTCCATAGCACTACACATGCACATGATAGATTGCAAAATGAGTAGCCACTGCATAGTATTTTCCATTCACTTTCAGTCAATGTATTTCGGAATCCCCTAAAATCCGCATGCTGTGCCTCCTGAAACACACAGCCATAACCGCACCCTCTGCAGTTCTGTCGACACACACACCATGTAGCACAGTCTGCCTGTACACACCACACCCACAAACTGTATTGCCCAATCCCGTAGCCTGTGCAGGCCCGTTTCTATGGCCGTCATCTGCAAAAGGGGCGTATGTAACACGTGTCACCCTGCAACTATAATGATATTCGCTGACCTTTCGTGCTGGGCACACGCAGGAGTGGGGGAATAACTTTCAACCAGGGCAGCGGACCTGATTAGTTGTGGTGGCTCTAAAAAGAAGTATAACAACAGACAAGGTATTGGTTCAACCACTGCGCATAGACCGTTGATCAATGCTCTCCTTAATATACAATGTTATCAGTACATATCATTATTCTTTCCAATTTATCGCAAATTAGAGTTTTCAACAAATTCTTCACGTTCAAATTTAATTTCAATTGGTGATTAATATGCTCCTGCCAACATGTGTTTCAATCTTACAGAACACAGGTCTTCTTCAGGACCAATGTATCACCTTTCTCCTGTTTAAATATTCCAACTAAATGATTGAACAATTTCCAGCAGCTTACATATAACCTTGCTGGCTGGACTAAGAGATCTAATTCCCTTTGTTTCTTCAGAAAAACAATTATCTCTCCTTGGATTGGAGTTGCGCTGCTTAACCTTTACAATACTTCCAATACCATGTTGATGCTTCCTGCAGTGGTCTTCTCTGCGCTCTTAAAAGAACCTTTGTATTTTTTTCTTTTTTTTTCTCTTTTTTTTAAAGGTCGGTTTTCATACATAAATGTGTGTTTCCAACGTCAGCTCACATTCTTACGATAGGGGATTCAGTGCAATGTGTAGACTGTGAAACAACATTTCATTGCCCCTGGTCCACAAATACATGCCATTTGCCTTGAAAAGGTGTATGTATTGCGAACCAATGTTCTCATTCTCACAGGAGAACATCCTAGCAGCACTCAAAAAGTCACACATGCTTCATTTGATGAGACCCCTTCTGACCTCTGGCTGGCGACAGGAATCATTGGAATACTTCCACAAGCACCTTGGCAGTAGGAAAAAAGCGCTGCACTGCTTTCATCATAATCTTCAGTTGATGGAACACACTGGAACAAGGCATGTAACCCAAAAAGAAGGCTCCAAAGTACACAATCACAACATGTACAGTTGCAGAAGAGGCCACACGTTGACATTCTACAAGCATTCTGCTGAAACAGCACACTTCGACACTACACCACAAAGCGTCCACCCCCTCAAAACCAAAATTGCCAGACAAGTCTTCTTGGAGGGCATACACACACAGATCTTCCACAAAGCCATCACCCACGACGAAAACTGTGCATCTTGCCATGTTTGCCAACCACAGCACACAAAGTAATGGAAAAAGTGAATGCCGCCCTTTGCTGTGATGCACACCCAGAGCACCTGATTGGCCAAAGGCCGTAGTCCCATTCCCATTGGCCACCATGGTGAGAAATGCAAAATGTGCCATGTGCCTTTGCCCAATGACCATGAGGGCCATGCCCCAGTGAAGCAGGAGCGCTCCTTTTCCCTATTGGTGCTCGCCTGTGACGTACAACCTGAGCACCTAATTGGCCAAAGGCCATAGTCCCATTTCCATTGGCCAGTATGCTGAGAAGCACAGAATGTGGCACGTTCCTTTCTCCAAGTACCGGGAGGGCCGCCCCCAGTAAAGCAGGAGGACTCCTTTTTTCACTTTCCACTCCAGCCATGCATGCAAGGTGCTAGGCCCTCCCCACAGAAAACACACCATAGTACAGGTTATGGTTAAATGCACATGTCATGTGCACTGCACTCCCCATCTGCAATTCAGCCTGCCAGCTTTCACCCTGTGCACATATTTGCATACATGGCTTCACAACGTTACGTTGGGTGTGCTGAACGGTATGTAGGAGCCTTTGTATGTTAGCCTTAGTTTATATGTGTGCTGCTGAGCACGGCCTTTCATGCTGTAATATCTTACAGCACTCCCAAAAGCAATGGGATTATAAGGGTCAAACCATAGTAAATGCACATGGTGGAATGAGGCTCCCTATTGTTCAACAGGGGCATTGATGTACACTGTATGCTAATGTACGCATACCAGCTCATTTCTGCTGCTGTACCAAGTCTACAATGTCCTCCACAACCATTGTGTAAAAGTCACCAACTTCAAATGCATGCAGACACCATCGTACACGCGATGTTTAAATACTCATGCCAGGTGCACTGTACTCCCCATCTTCAATTGAGCTTGCCATAGTACAGGCTATAGTTAAATTCTCACGTCATGTGCACTGCACTCCCCATCTGCAATGCAGCCTGCCAGCTTTAACCCTGAGCACATATTTGCACGCATGGCTTCATAGCGCTGCGTTGGGTGTGCTGAATGGTATGTAGCAGCCAGTGTACATTAGCCAATTATACATGTGTGCTGCTGAGCTCGGCCTTTCATGCTGCAATACACTAAGGCACTTCCAAAAGCAAGGGGAGTATAATGGCCAAACCATAGGAAATGCACATGGTGGCATGAGGCTCCCTATTGTTCAACAGGGGCATTGATGTACACTGTATGTTAATGTACGCATACCAGCTCACTTCTGCTGCTGTACCAAGTCTACAATGTCCTCCAAAACCATTGCCTACAAGTCACCAACCTGACATGCATGCAGACAGACAAGTGCATGACTGCATTACATTGTGGTGGCTGTCATGAAGGCCTATACTGCTGGGTGCATGGCCTACGGCCTATGGCGTTCGGCCATGCTCCCAACAGTCTAGGCCTTACCCACACCCATCCCAACATAACAAAGCCATGCAGGCGAAGATGTAGGCATGTGCCACAAATCAGAAAGGCAACATAGGCACCAGCACTTCTACCCAACCTCTGCACCCTAAAGCAGGAATGCATGCAGACATGTTTCAATTACCGTAATGCACAAACATACCACACGATTTGGCACCACTACCCACTTCCAATCAGAAACCATTGTAATAATGCCAACCAAACAAAACAATCGTTGCAACATTGATCCTGATCACCACACTGATCTCCACACTGTACTATGTGCATACAAACAGTACTGCAAAGTGCACTTCAACACTTACTAATCCATGCAATACACACTACGCAAGCACATGTAAAAGCCATTTGCACCGTAACCTCTTCCATATTTACACTATTGCATTAGTGCACTCAGTGGACACAGTACACGACTGGTCACTGCAGCATCTCCACCCATACACCGACAACCAGTCGACATACTTTTCTGTGCAAGGGCTGCAGCCATGCATTAAAGGGGATACAGACTTACCACACACAGCATACCATATTACACCCTATCTGTAAAGGGGCATGTCTTGTGGAATGTACTCCCCTTCTGCAAATGTGCCTGCCACCACTCATCACAGAAAGACATTGCCGCTGCAGCTGGCATGCCATAACGAAGTGTCGGGGGGAGAATTCTGCCGGGGTCGGCAGGGCCGTCCACAGACCTCCGGGCAGGGAGGCCCCAACTCCTCCCGTATAACCCAAAAAAGATAGAGTATGAGACACACGCAAGAAGGAAGGTGACTCTGCTGTTTATTAGACAAAACGGCAGGAATGGGTCAAGGAGCGTACGCGTCCGTCCTGACACACACACAATCGTGGGGCTCGCAGGCCCTTTTTACCTTAGTATGACGCGCTACTTGCGTCATTTTACAAAGTTTAGTAAAAAACCTATTTCCACTCTGGATTGGTTACTCGAGTGGTAGGGTTAGTATAGCGCACATATAGAGAACGGTGTTAGTGGCTGAGGGTTAGTCAGGTGGTATACCTGGGCTGTCCCTTCAATTTGATACATGAAAATTGTTACATGAAGACCTCTGAGGATTGGTCAATGTTAATGGCGTCAGTGATAAGAGCCCCCTGTTCTGATTGGTCCGCTCGCGAGCCTCCCAGTCTGGGACTATCGCTGTTCCCAGCTCGCGGTGCACCTGTAATTTGCAACAATGTTTTAATATGGGTAGGTGTAAACAATGTGAGGATCTATTCATATGTTGGGAGGTCGACTACTCCCACTGCTGCAGATGTCCAATGAGTCTTTTAATTGTATCTGCCGGTGTCTTCAAACGTGGGATTCAGGCATCTTCTTCCTCCTTGGCTTGGCATCTTGTCAGGTTTGGCTTTGTCACGTGAGGTGGGACCGTGTTTGAGGCAAAATTCAACATAGTTAATATTGTTTTTCCTACTGTGTGCCTGGTTTATCTTGCAGGTGCGACCTTGGCGTTGGCTTGCAGCGTGCGAGATTGCAACATCGTGCCCTTGGCGGTGTGCTTTCGCCGGGCTCATTTTGCAGGGTCAGCAACCCAGTTCTTGCTCATTCAATGTTCATGGAAGCTTTTGCTTGCGGCCTACTTGGGCCTGGTGCATAGGTGGAACCGTTTGATGCAGAGCGCTTTAGGTTACGGTATCATATTGCTTTATCCTCAGTATCGTGTCCGTTATATTCTTCATTATGGTACATGTCTCTTAGAAGAAGCGTGAGCAAGCCTTTTTAGATAAGTTCATTGTGCGTCTTGCGTTTCTGCATTTTGAGAGCCTATGTGGAAAATAATAAAGATGCACGTCCGTGAGTATGTCTGTCGCTTACGTCATAGCACTGAGTATATTCTTCGTGTGAATTGGTGTGGGAGTTTCCGGTGTGTATATTTGCACAGGTGTGCTGACCGTGGCTAGGTCGTCATGGCATCTCTAACGACATGTAGGTTTAGTCGAGTTGGTCCGTGCCGCAGGTGTCGGCATGGACAGGGCGAGCTGCTGGGCAGGTAGATGGGCACATCCGTATGTTCCTGTACCAGGGTATTTGGTCGTCTGGTAGACAGGCAAACTCCTCTCGTGGCGGGTGTCTAGGCCGTGATCCTCTAGGCCAAGCGCGAGGGGGGAAGGGCGGGAGCCTGGTCTTCCATTCTCCCGCTTCAGTCCCCCCTCTGGTCGACTTGTCGACCACAAACATATCCTTTTCTTTATCTCCTCTTACTCTCCATATTTTAGTTATTCCTCCCAAATGTCCATAGTGCTTAACATGGTCTTCAAATGACCAATACATATATTCACAGGTTCCTCCAGGAGTGCAGTATACCCATTTCCCTATGTAGCTCCTTGGGTTTCTTGGGTTTTCAAGCTTGACAGATGGTGGGTCCAGGTGGTTGGTGATGATCTGGTTGCGCAACTTCTCTCTCTCTTTTATTATTGTGCCGGTGTGCTGGCCGTCATCTGTTGGCATCAAGAGGTGTATACCAACCATTTCGATCATCTCGTCTGTGGTGCGTGCCTTTCGGGCTTTCCAAAATCTTATTATGATCAGTGTAGCTCCAGCCAAAATAGTACATCCAACTATAATCTTCAGTCCATCTGACAGCCAAGATGGCATCCATGACCATAATATTGAAAACCAACTCTCATCCTCTTTTACACCCTTACTTTCATCCATCATTTTTGAGTGCATCTGGGCCAATTGTGATACAGCTTCCGTGAGTGTACCATTGTCAGCATCGTTAGCAGGAATGAACGTGCAGCATGATTGTCCTATCTTTGCGCAAACTCCTCCTTCCATTGCTGTGAGGAGGTCCAGTACATATCTGTTCTGTAGTGCAACCATTCTTACTGCTCGCAATTCCTCTTTTATTGCGTTGAATCCATTCACTGTAGAGTTAATTGTCATCATTAGTTCCCACCTAGTTATCTGGAGCCATTTCGCGTTTGCGTAGGCCTGCAGTCCAGGATGTATTATTGAGGAGAAGAACATAGCTGCTCTGCTGAATAGTCTGTGTTCCGGCGGAATTGAGGTCAGTGCTGTTTCCGACCTTCCCCACAGGTAATTTCCTGTTAGAGGTTCTCCTTGTCTTTTCCTTCTGTTGAGGACAGTGTTGTTGCCGTTGCGTCTGTTCTCTGGCCCTTTCCGAGGCTGTGCAGATCTCTTCTTCCTTTTGTTCCCTTCATCCATCTTGGGGAAATTCGCCATGTTTACATGCTTCTGGGGTACCACCAGTGATGGTACATTAATGTGTACTATAGTGCATACACCATTCCACGAAGGGGGCAGTGTGTGGTACGCCTTGTCTCCACAGGCCCAGTAATGGTCCATTACTACTGCTGCTCCTGCTCCCCCCTCAGGTAGCTCGATCACACTTCCACAGTTGGTATTGTATCCTACATCCACCTCTCCCTTATGTTGGTAGCATACCTTAGGCGCAGTTAGCGGCAATATCGTTATTGGGTCTTCATCCTTCTCCATCCATGTGAGCATGGGTACGTACTTGACCCAAGTCATCCAACATCTATGGTTATGTCCATCAATAGTTGAAATGTTTTCCCTTGTTACCATGTTACTGCCAACCACTCCTATATCCCATTTGTTGTCCATGTACACCTTCCCTGTTATTATAATCAGTGGTCGTTCCCAACATCCGTTTTTACCAGGGACTTCAGTGGCGTACCAATCACATGGCAGGTACTGCAGTGTTACCTTCTTTGTTTCTCCTTTTTCAGGACCACTTGTTATGTATTTGAATCCTTCAGCATGTAAACTGCTCTTGTGGTAACTCAAATAAGTCTTGAGGAAGTTGTTTTCATATGGATATGTGTCTCGTGTTTTCCACACCAGATGCACCACTGTCCCTTGAAATCTTCCTTTCGTCTGGAACAGTGCCAGGTATATTATACATCGTGCTACTTTTCCATCTATCTCCGTGGCAACAAATGTTCGAGAAGCGCTCATGGCGTATGGGATCAATGAGCAAACGTAGCAGCTGTCTTCTGTTGTCTGCTTGCCTATTCTGGTCATGTGTTGGTACCACATGTTGTTAGAGACGTGTGCTGAATCTTGTACGTAGTTGTCAATGCCTTTATTATCTGAGTATGTGCTGCGTTTAACTCTATTTTCCTTGTGTGAGATTTTACTAGTACCACCTGACATAACACCTGTTGCAGCTGGGGGTGGGGGTGTATTAGGTTTGGGAACAGCAATAATATTGATAGCATAGCTGTACTGCCATACAGAGGCAGCCAAGAACCCGGTGATCATTAAAATCCCTATCAATTTTATTACAAATGCTAATTTCACCGGCATTTTGCTCTTACCTTGATGCAGTCCGGCAGCTTATTCTTGTGACGTTACAGTTGCCCACCTGAAAATTCTTAATATGCTCGTTATTAAGGTTAGTTATTGTTATTAAGCTCTCCCTATCAAGTAGTCATTCAGTGCCCAGGCGAAGAGCTGTTCCCACGCCAATCTAAGTGATCTATCTCTCAGGGCAGGCAAGTATGGTTGGAGGTGGGGCATTGAATGTTCTATGACCAAGAGGAGTGCTGTGTAGTAGACACGTACCCTCCTTCTTTTCAGGTACGTTGGCCTTCTTACTTCATATACAAATTGGTGTGACAATTCTTCCAGGTAATTATCGTCTGAGGGTACCATCTACTCCTGGGCAGTGAATTGGTTAGTTATCTACTTTCTTAACAGTACAATAATATGCCGTACCTGCATGTGCGAGAGAAAAGAAAGAGAACATTCAGGTGTTTACATGTGTATAGGTGCAAACAATGTCCTTCAGTTCAATTGTTACTACGGTGGGCAGGGGCTCAATGGGCAGAGGGTTTGGGTTTTAACTGGCGGAAGTCTCTTTACCCTTTGATCGTGTAACCATGGGGTGGGCGGTATGGGAATCACCCCTTTCTTTTCTAATAGTTGTCTCTGGGGGATCTGGGGGGTGGCAGGGTATGGGGACACTTAGGCTGTTAGTCGTGGTAGAAGTCTCTTCCTCCGTTGGTGACGCTGTTGTTGCTCTTCCAGTGGCCCTGTCGGTGGCGCTAGGGCGGGTCTGGGGTTTGTAGATCTTTACGTCGTGTAGGTGGTTCCAAGCACGTTTGTCCTGTAGCTTTACTGCTCTCGCTGATACCTCCTCTACCAGATGGGGGCCAGTGAATCGTGGACTGTTCCACTTTCTGTTGAAATTGCGAAGTAGTACGTGGTCACCTTTAGCAACTTTGCACAGTCCTTCCTTTTCCAGTTCTTTATCCACGTCTTCTTGTTGATCGCTGTTAGACCCGCCCCGCGTGCGCTCGAGCTGTTGAGACACAAACACTACACTAGTAATCAAAGAAGACACATATTGGTACATTTCATCACCAAGAACACTCGCAGTACTCTCGTGGTCAGTAAATGCTCTTGATGTTGGCGTTAGGGGAAGGCGCATTTGACGTCCGGTAACCACCTCGTGAGGGGTGAGGTGGTGGTCGGACCCTGGTCTATTCCTTAGCTCAAATAGGGCTAATGGAAGGCAATATAACCAACTCTTCTTTGTTGTTTGCTGTATCTTTGCAATTGCCTCCTTTAATAGGCCATTCAGGCGTTCACATATACCGTTGGCCTGTGGGTGGTATGCACATGCAAACTTATGCTTGATGTTCAGCAAGGATGTGATGTGCTGGAACATTTCGTTTGCGAAATGTGGGCCATTGTCTGACCTCAGTACCTCGCACACTCCCCACCTGGGGAAGACCTCCCTCACTAGGAATTTAGCCGCTCTAAATGCATCTGGGTGTGAACAGGGCCCTGCTTCAATCCACCTCGAGAATGGGCATACTACTACAATCATATACCTATTTCCTTGACATACGTTGATCATATCAACATAGTCAATATGGAGATGCCGGAAAGGTCCCTCTGGCCGGGGTATAGTACCTCTTATCACCTTCAGAGTATGACCGGCCGTAAACTGTTGACATGTGAGACAATTGCTGATAAAATTTGACACTTGAGAATTTAACTCGGGACAGAACCAGTCTTCCCTAATTCGTGCTGCAATTACTTCCTTGCCTGTGTGGGCTGGGTAGTGTAGTTGGCTCAGGGCGGTGTTCAATAGTGCCAGTGGTATCACAATCTTTCCAGTGTCACCCTGGCGCCATAGTGCGTCGGTTGGTGACATTGCGCATCCTCTTTTTAGCCATATTTCTTTTTCGGCCATTGGTGCAGCCGCTTGTAGCTCCATGATCTCTGTGGCTGGCAGATGGGTGTACCCTTCTCTTATCAACATCTCCTTAGCCACTCCCCTCCCTCTCCCTCTCTGTGACTCTGGGGGGTTCCATATCTCACCAAAGTATGCAGCATACTTCGCATGTGCGTCTGCTGCTGCATTCCCTTTTGAGATGTGGTCTTCACCATTGGTGTGTGCGGTGCATTTGACCAAAGCTAATTCTTGGGGATCATTTATTGCTTCAATTAGTTCAGCCAATAGGAGGGCATGTTGCACTGGAGTGCCATCATCTCTCCTAAACCCCCTTCTTCTCCATTTCGACAGCCCTGAGTGGACAGTGGATGTAACATATGCGCTGTCGGAATATATGGTCACTCATTTGTCAAAGCTTTCCTTCAACGCCAAGATCAGTGCAACTAATTCCGCTGCTTGAGCGGAGTAATGCTGTGGTAGTTGTAGACATTTCATGGCCAAACACACCGGTACCTCCATCATTTTTACCACTGCTGCCCCAGTCCTCCTTACACCATCCCTTTGGTCGATAGTTGATGATCCATCAATGAACAAGAGCTCACCTCCCTCTAGTGCGTTTTCTTCAACCTTTCTAGCACATTAGTACATGTCAGTTATTTGCGTACAGTCGTGGGCATAATCTCCCTCCTCAATTATTTCTGCTAGGAACCTTGCAGGGTTGACCGTGCTACATCTAACAATTGATAGTTCAGCTCTGGATAAGATGATCTCATAACCTGATGCCCTTTGCGTGGTTAGGGTGGACTTAGGTTTATTCAATATGGCAAATAGTGCATGTTCCACAAACAGCGTAGTTGGGCACCCCATGGTGATTGCTGATGCTTTCTCTACCGCAAAAGCAGCTGCGGCGAGACCTTGTTCGCAAGGGAAATGACCTAGCATCACAGGATCTAAATGGCCGCTGTAAAAAGCTACTGGTTTGTAGCCCATGCTTGTTTTTTGGGCCAATACTGCTTTCATTACTGCTGAGTCGCAATGTGAAAATATAAAAAATGGTCGCTCATAGTCTGGGGATGCCAGTACCGGAGCAGTTGATATCGCATCTTTCAATTCATCAAAAGCCTCTTTCATTTCCATTGTCCACCCCAGCTTTTTCTCCCCTTTATTAGCTTCCTTTAACGCCTCAAGCAGGGGTCCTATGTATGAACTGTAATCAAATACCCATGCTCTACAGTAGTTGCACAGACCCAGGAACTGCTGCAGTTCCCTCACTGTTTGTGGCACTGGTGTGTTTGAAATGGCCTGTGCTCTTTGTGGTGCAATCTTTCTTCCATGTTGAGATATGAGCTGACCAATGTAAAGTACCTGTTCTTGACAGTACTGTAACTTTTCCATGTCTACCTTGTAACCTTTCTCAGCCAATATTGTCAACATCTTTAATGAGTCCTCTCTGCATGTTCTTTCATTTGTACTGCAAATTATTATGTCATCCACATACTGCAACACTGTGCTTTCCACTTCAATGTTACCCAAATCCATCTGTATTACTCTGTTGAAAATTGAGGGTGATTTGCAATACCCTTGTGGCAATCTGGTGTGTTTCCACTTTGTGTTTCTGTAAGTGAAGCTTGTCAGATCTTGTGAATCTGGGTGCAATAGTATTGAGAAGAATGCATTTTTAAGGTCGATCACTGTAAATCGTGATGCTTCTGCTGGAATGCCACACAATATTGTAGCCTGGTTTGCTACTATGGGGTATTCTGCTTCTACTATGTTGTTCAAGGGCCTGAGATCCTGTATGAAGCGCCAAGAACCCCCTTTAGCCTTGCGCACTGGGTATACAGCTGTGTTACACGGTGATTCTGAGGGGACCAATATGCCATTATTTATAAGGGCCGTTATGATTTCATATATGCCCTCATCTGCCTCTTTTGATAGTGGGTACTGTTTTACTCTGGGGAGTATTGCACCTTTTTTCAATTTTATCCTTACTCCCCCTATACTTTTTATACACCCTACGTCATAAGGGCTAGTAGACCACAATGATGGGGGTACTTTTGTCATATCCTCCTTAAAGAAGGGGACTGGGGTGCATGCGGGTGCCTCAAGTGCCATTGCAATTTTCTGTGCTACTTGTTTGTACGCCACTCTTAGCCATACTTCCACACTCATCATAAACACCATTTCACCTTCCTCCTTTTCTTCTGAGAACAGCTCCTCATCTGACACCTGGGTCAGTCTACATCCTTCAGCTAGTGCTATCACTGCCCTCCATGCCCTTCCTTCTCTGTCTTGGGCATGTACAGCAATGTAATCAGCTGTTGCTATAATGCTTTCAATGTCCACTGGAACCACCTTCCCTTCTGGTTCATCGACTGGTGTTTCTGGTCTGAACAGATAGGCTGCTGGCCTCCTCCATATTTTTCCCTCTATCCCTGGCATCCATGCAAATGCCATGTCTGTCCCGTACTGGAAGAGTTCGCCATCTACTGGCTCCGCCCTAATCGCTGTCTGTCCGCAGTATGCTTGCATAATCTGTCGTGCTGTGAGCATGTTGATCCCTGGGGTAGAGCAAATTATGCCGTCCTCAGTAAAGGAGATCGTCATATTCAACCTGTTCATTATGTCTCTCCCCAGTATATTTACTGGTGAGGCACTATAATATAGAAGTGGAACTGACAGGTCATAATCTCCTATAGATAAGGGAATGTTATCAGTAAAAGGAACCAACCCTCTAGCCCCAGAGAATCCTTGGGTGTTCATGGCTTCGCCTGACATCTTAAATTTACCTTCCCTTATGCAAGACCGGGTCGCCCCGGTGTCAACAAGGAATGATAATTTTTTGTCACCTATCGTTACCTCTATGCGTGGTTCCTTCGACAATATTAGGTGTTACTGACAGGATGGGACACACGAAGGCCGTCTGTGGGCTGTCCTAATGAGGGTACAACGATTGACCATTTCCTGTGTAAGGGTTGTGTCCCAGGACCGTCACCCTACCCAGTTGTGTTTGTTGTGCTTGGGGTTGTTGCGTTATCACTACCTGTTGTTGTGGCAGTGAATATGTCTGTGGCTGTTGTTGTGTTATTAGTTGTTGCTGTTCATTTCCCTGTTGCAACGTCTGCTGCTGCTGCATGCCCTGCTGTTCCTGTGTGGGCCTTGGTTGTCCCTGTTCACTCCATGATGGTGTTCCTGGTCTTACTCTACACGTGCGTGACATGTGCCCTAATAATCCACAACTCCAACACACCGGTGGTTCCCTACTCTGCCATGGAAAGCTCCCTGTGTTGTCCTGGTATGCTGGTTGCCCTGTGGGGTAGGAATTTCTAAGTCCTTCCCCCTGCTGTTGGGTATTATATCCGTATCCTCTCCCTCTCATAATTCCTCCTCTCACCCTGTTGTAATTATAATACCCAGCTCCTAGCATTGGGTATCCTCCTCCCATGTTGGTCGTGTATGGTTGGAGTGGCGGCACCTGTTGTGTTATAGTCTGTGATGGTGGTATTTGGGAGGGATCTTGTGCAGCCACTACTTGTGTGGGGCTTTGGGTCATTGTTGTAGGCGTAGTTATTAGTGCCCCTTCCATTGTGTATTTAGTGAGCTTTTTCTGTACTAGTTTAGCCTCTTCCTTTTTCCTGTCCTCTTCCTTTTGTTTCATTTTTCCTTGCCATATCCTGCAATGATGCACTATAGTCAGTTGTATTTCTGGCCATGCTTTTGCTTCCATTCCCACTACTTTCTTCAATTGTTTCTGAACTCCTTCTGGGTGCCCTTGTACTAGTATATGATAAAATATTGCTGGTGTTTTATCCCATTGTTCTCTAGTTTCCATGCGCCACTTCTCTTGGATTTCCTGGATATAATCAACAGGATCTTCGTTCTCACGCATCTTGCGTGAGGTAATTGCTCCTATGTCTGATGTGTCTGGGTTCAAAAAATGGGCTCCTGGTTATGGACCTATTCTACCCAGGAGGGTTACTTTAAGACAAAAATTACAATTGAATAGGTACAAAGAAGAGTGCTCTAATGAAAACACACTGTTTCATCCCTTATTACCCTCTGCATTAAAGGAGAAAAAGAAAGAAACTCACTTTTTTTGTTGTTTGGAGAAAATAATAGTTTGTTTATCTATGCAATTGAAAAAATCAACATAGAGTGAACAGTTCTCCAAACAACATAACATCACACGGTTTAATGAAACCAACCGTACAGGCTTATAGGATATATTTACAAACACATGGGGTCACATAGTTTGACACAACAGTTGTGTAAGTAACACAAACTCAATCAAAATACATAGTTTGTTATGGTGATTCATATACTTCAGTATAAAACAACACAATTAGACAAAGTAAGCAACAACAGAAAAAAAAGGGGTTCGTGAATTGACAATTGGTAGTGGACAGTGACAATGCACTGTTGTTCGGGGTGCGTCTACACCAAGGTGTTTCGGCCGTTTAGGTGGACCAATTATGTCCCAGCATATGCACGGCCTTCATCAGGACGAAGTGCTGCACGGGGTGGAATAGGTGCTGCAGGGGAAAGGGAAAAACTCGACAGGGCAGTGTGTTCGAGCGTGTATCATTTAAACAAAGGAATAAGTCCAATACTGTGAGGCCACAGCTTACCTGTGGATAATTATTTCCACTGGCACTAATTTCTAGTATTACGCCAGGCGTGGGAAGGATCTTAGTGTAATCCTATTAAAAAGCAAAGAAGGGCACTCAATAGTGATCTGGTGTCTTACAGATACTTAAATAACAAATGAGTTATAGGTCAACCAATCTTACCTCACTTGTGAGGATCTTGGAGTGGGATGGACTCTGATTTTAAATATGCGGTCCTCGCGCGGAAACCTGAACACATAAATGAATAAGGGGCATATTAGTGGGGGTTCCACTCAGGGAACAAAATGCCTGACCTCATGGTGGTGTGTCTACAAAGATCTTACCTTTGTGCATGAATCACGAATAGCGGGCCAGTGGAGAGCGCTGTAGAAATGTGCTGACTCACTCCGGGGCTCGAAAGGGGCCTGGCGGCATAGCGTTAGTAACGCTGTTACTAGGAGCCTTTTCTATTTATACGGTGGCCATTTTGGATCGAGTGCGTCCGAAAAAGACAGATAACTCAACCATTAGGGCTCGGACTGGAAAAATACACTATTATCAGTCTTGGCCATGGTATGGCCAATCTAAAAACGTAATTTAGAATGTAAATTTGAAAAATGATATCTACGTTGGCCATGTTGGATCGAGTGCGTCCGAAAAAGACAGATAACTCCACCATCAGGGTTCGGACTGGAAAAATACACTAATATCAGTCTTGGCCATGGTGTTGCCAATCTAAAAACGTAATTTGGAATGTAAATTTGAAAAATGATATCTATGTCGGCCATGTTGGATCGAGTACGTCCGAAAAAGACAAATAACTCCACCATTAATGCTCGGATTGAAAAAATAAACATTTATCAGTCTCAGCCATGGTGTGGCCTTTCTAAAAAAAGTAATTTAGAAGTGTAAAATTGAAAAATGGTTTCCATGGTAACCTCAGAAGCCTTGTTGAAGAACAGGGCGTATTAGTGAAACTAAAGGGAAATTAAAATAAAACACTGAAAGCGCTCATTGTGCTTGAAATGACTGGCAGGGTAGTGACATGACGTGATGTTGACATGCTTTTAGTAATGGAAAACAAATCCACATAGTAACATAGCACAATTTGTACACATGTTCGACAAGCCACTACCAATTGTCAATTCACGAACCCCTTTTTTTTCTGTTGTTGCTTACTTTGTCTAATTGTGTTGTTTTATACTGAAGTATATGAATCACCATAACAAACTATGTATTTTGATTGAGTTTGTGTTACTTACACAACTGTTGTGTCAAACTATGTGACCCCATGTGTTTGTAAATATATCCTATAAGCCTGTACGGTTGGTTTCATTAAACCGTGTGATGTTATGTTGTTTGGAGAACTGTTCACTCTATGTTGATTTTTTCAATTGCATAGATAAACAAACTATTATTTTCTCCAAACAACAAAAACAGTGAGTTTCTTTCTTTTTCTCCTTTAATGCAGAGGGTAATAAGGGATGAAACAGTGTGTTTTCATTAGAGCACTCTTCTTTGTACCTATTCAATTGTAATTTTTGTCTTAAAGTAACCCTCCTGGGTAGAATAGGTCCATAACCAGGAGCCCATTTTTTGAATCTATTTAGCACAGCCCGTGGCTGAGGGCAATTCACTGACTCATTGCAGAGTCACAATCAAGACAAAACCATTGTTCTGAACAATTCCTCTCTATGGATAAAGTCAATGTAGTCTCGTACACCGATGACTACTTCAAACAGTTACTGGGACCCGCATCCACGCTTCGTAACGAGGAGGGTGAGATTACTAGGGGTCTGACAGAGGACCAGCTTGAGATATTGAATCAAAAGAAAAAAAGAATAATACGTACAGAATTACATGGAAAGTTTATGCTCGAGTACTTAAGAGCAGGTATAATACCCGAAGGACTACAAGTACGTAATATACCCAGGGTTTTTACAGACAACCCAAAGTTTACTAAAGATTTTAGTGGAGTAGGAAATAAATGTAGCCGCGACTGGCTGATTCTGGTCATTGATACCGCAAAAGAAGAATGCGATAAGCAAGGCGCAGAATTGTTAATTTTGGAAAAAAAGTTCATTGATGATAAATCAATTCAGGACGCAAAGGACAAGCTTGAAAAGCTTGAGATTGAGATCGCCAAATTCAAAAACTTGACTTTGGACAGAAAGGTAAACAAGTTCAAAAAAGATCTGGCAACCTACGCAGAGGAGAGGACCTATCCTTATTTAAAACCAACTTACTACACAGACCTACAAGCGAATCAAGGCTATAACCGCAGAAATAGGTCCGTGAATTTTGCAGGTACCTCATCGAGTGGAAGTGGAAGCTCCTCGAGTTTACCAGGCTCCTCAGGGCAACAACTACCGCAAACTTTTTTTCCCAGGGGGGGCCAGAGAGGAAGACCCAGGAGACACCCAGCACCATCTGGACAGCGAATGCGAACGCGACAATGGAACCAGAACCAAGGATCGAACATGGCATACCAGTCTTCGTCCTATCACCCAGGTCCATGACCGCTCCTGAATTGACTCTGCTTGGAAAAGGTCTATCTTTTGTCTCCTCACAAAGAGCACGTCCTTTTGAACTGGAGCTGGAATTACGGAGATTTTTCAGGAACATACGCTTAAAACACTTCTTCGAAGTATATCTACCTTCGACCAGGGATTCACAGCCTGAACAGTCCGGAAAAACAGCAGAGAACGCCACTGGCCTAAGAGAAAAATCAGATTTTGTCCCCCCCCTGGGATGTACCCCTGGAGAAATAATAACTTTTGAGAAAGTGGTCACTAAAACTATAATGGCTGGTTTTAGAAAGGACAACTACTACAAAGACAATCTCAATAAAGAAGAAAGAATAGCCATGAGGAATTTGGAAACCGATAAGTCCATTACAATAAAACCAGCAGATAAGGGAGGAGGGATAGTCGTTTGGGATACCGCTGACTATAACATCGAATGTCTACGCCTCCTTGACGATCGAGCTGCTTATCAACCTCTGGATCATAATCCCACAAAAGATCTTCAGGAAGAAATTGCCAGCCTGACACAGCATGCTCTAATGCAGGGTTGGATATGCGAAGAAGAAAAAAGGTTCTTAAATAAAACAAACCCACGCGTTCCGGCATTTTACATTCTGCCCAAAATGCATAAGAATGTTAAAAAAAACCCTGGCAGACCAATAGTGTCTGCCTGTGAATCACTTCTGGAACCACTATCTGTTTACACAGACCATTTTCTAAAACCCTTCGTTCTGAAGATGCCCTCCTATTTAAAGGATACAACGAGCACTATCAACCTGCTAAACGATCTCACGTTGAGCACCGACAGTCTACTCGCCACAATGGACGTAAAGGCTTTATACACATCGATCCCCCAACTTGATGGTCTAGAAGCCATACGAGAATGCCTGAATACTAGAAATGATACTGAGTCCGCCCCGACGAATTTCATTTTGGAGTGTGCCAGACTTGCGATGTCGGAGAATTTCTTCCTTTTCCAAAACCAGATCTACAAACAGATTAAGGGTGTCAGTATGGGAGCCACTTTTGCCCCTGACATTGCTAATTTATATATGTCACACTACGAAAGCAAAAATGTATTCTGTGAAGAGAACCCTTTCCTAGGAAACATCTCCTTATGGAAACGATTCATCGATGATATTATCATCATATGGAAAGGGACCCCTCTGGAATTACAGAACTTTCATCTCTGGATAAACTCAAGAAATCCCAACATAAAGTTCACAATACAATGGGATCACCACCAAATCGACTTTTTAGACCTACATATCTACAAAACAGGCGACCGGCTGAAGACAGAACTTTTTCGGAAACCCACTGATCGTAACAGTCTTCTCCATTTTCAAAGCTACCATCCTATGGGCTTAAAATATAACCTACCTTACGGGCAGTTTTTAAGAATACGGAGGAACTGCACAGACATGGAAAAATTTCAACTGCATGCAGAGGATTTAGGAAAAAGACTAATCAACAGGGGTTACCCACGAAAGGCCATCAGTCAGGCCCGAAAAAGAGCCAAAAACACACCAAGAGATATCTGTCTGGAAAATAAACCCAAGATAGAGTTGAACAGGATGGTATGTGTCACAACCTTTGGACCACTAAGTCCATTGATTCAGAAAACCATAAAAAAGAATTGGCATTTGATCAAACATCCGGGGACACTGGACAAGGTCCCATGTTTTGCATTCAAAAGGAACAGAAATTTAAGAGACGCATTGGTTCACACGTTCATAGAACCACCACGAGCAATACAAGCCACATTATGGGATATGCCTCCCTTAGTGGGCCACCACAAGTGTGGCCACTGTGTAGCATGCCCTTTAACTCTACAGAAAAAAACTTTTGAACATCACGGAGTAAAATGGACCATGAATGATTTCACTAACTGCAACACGAAGGGAGTGATCTATGTGATACAATGCCCTTGCAACCTGATATACGTAGGCAAAACCATACGGGCCATCAAGATGCGAATATCGGAACATCGGTCCTGTATCAGGAACAAAGTTGCCGACAAGCCACTAGTAGAACATTTTACCAACAAAAACCACAAAGATACAGATCTACAATGGTTCATTCTACAAAAAGTAACACCTGCAAAGCGGGGGGGAGACTTAAATAAAACACTGACGCAATTAGAACAGCGTTGGGTCCACAAACTAAACACTGTGCACGCAGGTTTGAATATTGCGGTAGAATGGAAATCTTTTCTGTAGATCCCAAACATTGGCAGCGTCATCATGTATATGCATCTGTAAAATGCCTATGACCTGCGGTCAAGAAATGTAATATGAAATCTCTACCAAAGGGCTATGAATGAATTAAGATGCCTATCAGTGTCTATCAGCTGTAAAGATTTCCAACAATGTCGAATGGCATGCATAACACTGAATTGACTGGGCCACTCGAACCTGTGTACAAATTGTCCCTTGTCGAACATGTGTACAAATTGTGCTATGTTACTATGTGGATTTGTTTTCCATTACTAAAAGCATGTCAACATCACGTCATGTCACTACCCTGCCAGTCATTTCAAGCACAAGGAGCGCTTTCAGTGTTTTATTTTAATTTCCCTTTAGTTTCACTAATACGCCCTGTTCTTCAACAAGGCTTCTGAGGTTACCATGGAAACCATTTTTCAATTTTACACTTCTAAATTACTTTTTTAGACAGGCCACACCATGGCTGAGACTGATAAATGTTTATTTTTTCAATCCGAGCATTAATGGTGGAGTTATTTGTCTTTTTCGGACGCACTCGATCCAACATGGCCGACATAGATATCATTTTTCAAATTTACATTCCAAATTACGTTTTTAGATTGGCAACACCATGGCCAAGACTGATATTAGTGTATTTTTCCAGTCCGAACCCTAATGGTGGAGTTATCTGTCTTTTTCGGACGCACTCGATCCAACATGGCCAACGTAGATATCATTTTTCAAATTTACATTCTAAATTACGTTTTTAGATTGGCAATACCATGGCCAAGACTGATAATAGTGTATTTTTCCAGTCCGAGCCCTAATGGTTGAGTTATCTGTCTTTTTCGGACGCACTCGATCCAAAATGGCCGCCGTATAAATAGAAAAGGCTCCTAGTAACAGCGTTACTAACGCTATGCCGCCAGGCCCCTTTCGAGCCCCGGAGTGAGTCAGCACATTTCTACAGCGCTCTCCACTGGCCCGCTATTCGTGATTCATGCACAAAGGTAAGATCTTTGTAGACACACCACCATGAGGTCAGGCATTTTGTTCCCTGAGTGGAACCCCCACTAATATGCCCCTTATTCATTTATGTGTTCAGGTTTCCGCGCGAGGACCGCATATTTAAAATCAGAGTCCATCCCACTCCAAGATCCTCACAAGTGAGCTAAGATTGGTTGACCTATAACTCATTTGTTATTTAAGTATCTGTAAGACACCAGATCACTATTGAGTGCCCTTCTTTGCTTTTTAATAGGATTACACTAAGATCCTTCCCACGCCTGGCGTAATACTAGAAATTCGTGCCAGTGGAAATAATTATCCACAGGTAAGCTGTGGCCTCACGGTATTGGATTTATTCCTTTGTTTAAATGATACACGCTCGAACACACTCCCCTGACGAGTTTTTCCCTTTCCCCTGCAGCACCTATTCCACCCCGTGCAGCACTTCGTCCTGATGAAGGCCGTACATATGCTGGGACATAATTGGTCCACCTAAACGGCCGAAACACCTTGGTGTAGACGCACCCCGAACAACAGTGCATTGTCACTGTCCACTACCAATTGTCAATTCACGAAGCCCTTTTTTTTCTGTTGTTGCTTACTTTGTCTAATTGTGTTGTTTTATACTGAAGTATATGAATCACCATAACAAACTATGTATTTTGATTGAGTTTGTGTTACTTACACAACTGTTGTGTCAAACTATGTGACCCCATGTGTTTGTAAATATATCCTATAAGCCTGTACGGTTGGTTTCATTAAACCGTGTGATGTTATGTTGTTTGGAGAACTGTTCACTCTATGTTGATTTTTTCAATTGCATAGATAAACAAACTATTATTTTCTCCAAACAACAAAAAAAGTGAGTTTCTTTCTTTTTCTCCTTTAATGCAGAGGGTAATAAGGGATGAAACAGTCTGATGTGTCTGGGTACTGTACCCTCAGTGCCTGCCATAGTGCATGTCTGCAGTTTGCGAATGGTGCCCCATCATGCGATGTGTTTGCTATTGTTACCCCAGGGAATCCCGCTCTTTTCCAAATGTCATCTGCTGCATCCCCTAATATTGATATTAGAAGGCCCTTTACATCTCCCACTGCCAGTTTCTGTCCTGCGGTGTGTTTTTCCATTTCATATATCCATTTACCCGCACCTCCACTTAATGATGGGAGCCTGAACTTTATATTTTCTTTGTCTGTATGCTTCCAAGGGACGTACTGTGGTCTAACTCCTCCCCTCTCCAGAAGTGGCATTAAGTTATGTCTCGTTTTACCCTTTGTGTTCCATAGAACCAAGTCCTCACACCCTTCCTCTTCTTCCCTCTCTTCTACATCATCAATTTCGTCTGTATTTCCCCTGCTCGTAACTCTTTCTTCTCCATCTTTTCCCCTTCTTCCATCACTTCCTGTATTTAATATGGGTATGTGTATTCGTCCTTCCTGCCTGCGTCTAGGGAGGTTTCTAAGCCGGCATGCATAGGGTGTCAGTTCGTCTGTAAAGGGCGCAAGTTTTATTGTTCGTAACGAGCGTGAGGTGGTTGAGCATGTAGGGTGGGACGGGAGAGGGCGTGATGGGGACGGTGTGGCCTCATATGTCTGTATTTCCACTATTCCTTGCTCTTCCCCCTCGCTTCTCTCCAGTTCATCCTTTCTCCTACGGATCCATGGTGAGTCTGTGTTGGTCCAGGTGATGTATAGTTTATCTAGGCTTTCCCTTTCACTGTTTCTTCCTTCCTTCCCCACTCCTTCCTCTTCTTCACTACAAAAGTCAGTCATAAACGGTAACCCCCACTCGGTATTTTTCCCCTTGATTGTTACTGTTGTTAAGTCTATTAGGTCCAGTCCTCCTTTTTCTCCTTTATTAACCTCTCCCCCTTGCGCTGATGTTGTTGCTACCTCTGTGTCTCTATATACATCCTCCCACAGTTCACTCTCCCTTCTCCTATCTTCTCTTTCTCCTTCATTTCTCTCCTCCATCTCCCTACCATTTTCCTCCCTTTTTCTTTTTAATTCCTCCATTACTTCACTACTCACCTGTTCCAATATTCTTTCATCCTCTTTCTTCCTTTCCCATTTCACCCTTTCCCTTTCTAATATGCTCTCTATCACCCTCCCTTCTTCGTATTTTTTAGTCGTTTCTGATAGTAATCTCTTCTTCCACATTGCCATTTCTTTTTCTTTCTCTTCTTCTTCCCTTTTCTTTTCTCGCAGCACTGCTCTTGATACCCTTTCTGCTGCTGCCTTTACCCTTTCAGCTTCTCTCTTTTGCTCCTCAGTTCGTTCCCTTATTTTTTCCAATTCGTTCTTACCTTCTTTTCTTTTCCTCGCTCTCTCTCTTTCCTCCCTCTCGAGCTGTTTGATCAGTTCGTTCTGCTCATCTCTTAACTCTGCTAGTCGTTCCTCCAAAATCTCTTCCTTTTGCCGTAATAGCTCTTCCCCTCTCATTCCACTCTCCCTGGTATTATCCTCGTCTGTTTTCCTTACTACCTCCTTCTCTTCTCCTGTTAATGAACCTCGTAATTTTAATAGTATCTGTGCAGCTACCCACTCGTCATTTCCTATTTCCACAGTTTGTTCTTCTCCAGTCCTCCCCTCCCCTGCTGGCATTTTCCTATGAGCCACATATGGTGGAGGGCTGTATGCCGGATTCGAGTACCCCTCAGCCGCCCTTAACTGACCTCTTTCTATTTCTCCTAACTCCCTTAAAGGGTACAAACCCCCTCCCTATGCTTTCACTCCCTTTTCTAGGGGTATATCGTTGCTCGGTTCCTTTTTTATCTCATTTGATTTATTATTCCTTTCTCCTCCCTCTTGTCCGTTCCCCGTGTTCTTTGGGTCTTCACTCCCCTTTTTCTCATCCTCTCCTTCCTCCTTGATCTCTTTTTCTTCCGGTATTTCCCCCACAGTGAACTTTCCATTTGGTCCTGGTCGGGACCCCTGGAACATCCTCCATAAATTAAACACCTCCACGTGGTTTGCCAACTTCTTCCCTTTGTATGTATTATGCAGATGGTTTAGTAGTGAATGTTGGGCATATGGGTCGAAGCTACCATTAGGCGGCCACAGTGTTATCATTTTGTTGTCCGTCCCCTGGGTCCATTCT